>NW_028145496.1:2137500-2285000 GCF_977016875.1 Pavona decussata
AGCGGTCACGCTCGCCGAGAAACAAAAGACGATCCAGAAGCCGCAGTCCACGGGGAGCAAGACGGCGATGAAACAAAACTGTAATAGATCATTTTTTTTATTGTTTTTAGATATCCCTTTACGTTTTGTTTGTGACCTGTTCAAACAAATGCTTCGGCTTTCACATGACAACACTGTACCTGAACGAAACTGAACAGTTTATGCACTCTGGCAGTGTGGCGTTTGTCTTCCATTTACAACGAGATGGTATATTTTGATTTGCACAGTATGAAACTTACGAACAATACCATGAAGAATAGCCCTTGCTCAAATGCAAAGAGCGCTTTCCACACAAAAAAGTAGCTAACTGGTATCTCTCACTTGATTGGAGGCCCTTACTGACAGATTCTAGGTGGAACCGTGATAAACAGAGCAAGAGGAGTACTGCCCAGTAGCTTTGATTTGAGTCTATCAGAGTATACTCTTCACTCTGGATCGTATCGGCGAATTCAAAACCTAGAAACAAGACTTACAGATGCCAAAACAGCTTTACTTTCTTGATTTCTGTTAGGCTGATAAACATCAAGTGTAGCTGGTCTGCAAGTGCTTTTCTTTGTTTCTTATTTTTGTTTGTATGTTTGTTTGTTTGTTTGCTTGTTTAGTTTGGCGAATGCCTATTTTTAATAAAACGCGATAGATCAATGGCAACCATCAGTTCATTTCGGCGGATATCTTGTCGGAAGGTCTTCATCACCTCAGAAATTCTGATTAAGTTTCAAAGAAAATCTTAAGTTTTCGTCTGCAAAATGCAATGTGAGCTGGCAGTTTCGTAAAGCCAACAACAGCTTGTAAATTCTGGAACCTATAACTCTTTGCGACTTCAATTTTCAACTAAAGCATTAAACGATTTGGGAACACAGAAGACAACACTCCAAATGTTTTACTCTAATGTTCTCGTTGCATGGGTGCCAGACCCCAGTGGGGCTGAACTCTCCGAGTGCCTTCTTCAATTGCTATCGTTTTGTCCTTTCGCTTTGGTGAAGTGCAGAGTCTGGTTACCTTGTTCAATTTTCGTTTCAGGAAATATTTTAAATTTTTTCTCGGATGAAAGGGCAGTGATGTTACGACTAACATCTTCAAAAAGTTGTAAAAATTTCCTTTTACAGATGACCGTTAAACGGGCACTGTCACAGGGATTTTGCTGTTTATTTTAATCAAAGCTACTCAAATATTTAAAATAGAACCTTTTCTCTGACAAGAATTTACGCACAGAGCACCTGGAGGAAAAGATTAAATGATATGTCCAATGAAGAACAATTTATAAATCAGTTTGTAGCAATTTGTCCAAAACGCAGAGGAAGAACTTGAAAAAAATGGCCAATTTTTTCAAGTTGTAATCCGTTTCCATCCAAGCCATCCGCGGCAAAAGGTAACAAATACTAGCTTATGTATACTCGTAGGGTAATTGCTAACAATACTGAACCATTATTTTAACATTTCTATCAATGCATACTACCAAAACTCGGTGACACTGCCCCTTTGAGTTAATAGCATACTTCTCTTTCATCGTCCGTCTAGTGATAAGCTTTAGAACTGCAAAGTGAGGTATTGCCTCAGATTATAAATGGAATAAACTGTGAATATTGAACTCAAACTGAAGGACTTGTTTGTTGTGCGTTTTGTGCTTGAGTCTTGCTGTGACTGCTATCAACCTCTGTGGACTTCGTCAATAGACCTTTCTCACTCGGCAGCCATGTTGAGTCTCAGGAGAATAAAAAGCTTTGTTTTTGCACGGCAAGCCTCGCACTGAATTCGCGTCTGGCCGAGGCTTGCTGTGCGAAAACAAAGCTTTTTATTCCCCCGAGACTCAACATGGCTGCCGAGTGATAAGGGTCTATCCCAGGAATGGCCAGCCCTCAGACTCGGTTGTGCCTATCCATGGAGTTCAACGCTTACTTGGTTCAAGGAACTCGGGAACAACAGAATGTCCAAGAGTAGATTGTAGTCAGTTTTATGTATCCGTGAATGAGAAGAAACTCTAGAGTGATGACAAAGAGTTGACTCGTTCTTAGGTCTCCAAGCCGTTTCAGGTCACGTGCTTCTACCAGTTTGGTTAAGCCAGGAAATGAAATTACCTGGAGAAAGCTATAAAGGACACAATAAAGAGAGCTTGTGTTGATTCACCCGAATTGGCCTCTATAATTGATTTAGTACAAACAACGCGAATGACAGCGATTGTATTAGAGCCCAATGCCAAACGATTCCAATTGAAATCAATCAGTCTTAAACTGATTCTTAAGACATTTGGTCAAGATTTTACTCCCAATGGCAAGAACATGGTCCGACCCAGATCTGACAGTGGCCATGGTAGCAACCGATCGTCCATAAATAAAAACGCTTCGCTGGTGAGCGCGAATGCTCCGCTGAATACTAATTTCCTGAAGTTAAAATATCCCTCCAGAAAAATCTTCGAATTTCCCTCGTCATGTACTGAACAGGGGAAAGCATGTCAAGGAATCGTGACGTGCTGAATCATAGCTGAGTGTCTGTATGTTCCAGGAAGTTAATATTTACACGGTGAACTCGTGTACCCGGGACAAAATACACGGTCACCGCTGTAGCTTATAGAGTGAACCGAGCTTTGAGTGTTGGAGGCTTGAGGCCGATCACCAGGACGAGACTGAGCAGCGAATCATGTTTTCAAAAGACCCTTGTCTCTACAATGCAAAGCGTGGGTCGCTCGCTTTGCTGTCCCGAAGAAAAATAAAGGAGCTCGTCAGAGAAACCGACTGTACATTGTTAGAACGTTTCTAGTCACAAATTGCGGTTCATTCTGCGGGTGCCAGAGTACAGATGACGTAAAACAAAAGACAGAAAACAAAACAGCTCCAAACAAGACCTATATAACCACAATAGGTCCAAAACAATACAAATACAATGCTGTCCGGTACCTGCAGAAATTCGGCCGGCTCATGCAGGCCACAAGTTAGACGTTCTTTGAAAAAAGGGTATCCGTGAGTAGCGATAATTTGCCGACAAAGCCAAGTGGCTTTCTCTGTTTGGAAGTACTTTCCTTTCATGGGAAGTTACTAAAGAATTGTCAGAATTTTAAAATGTTGATACGGTGCCCACTTTTTGTTCGAGAAACTCGGGTTTCTTAAGGAAGGTGCCTGCTAAATCAACGCACATTTTTGCGCGGTGTATGAATATTCGGGAAAGGTATATCTTAGCAAAAGTCGTTGGAATCCAAAAAATAAAATTAAGGATAAAGTTCCACGCATTTTGCGGAGATAATTAGGCTTCGATCTGATAAAGAATTCCACTAAATTAGTTTTCATTCGTATGCAAGCAAAACCAATTTTTACGTCAAAAGCTTTGCACTAAATTAGCCTCGCTTTCGTAATGAGGCTCAAAGCAACTCGGTACTAAGTGGTATTCCTTGCTAAGATCTGCTTTTCCCGCATAGTCATAAACTGCGCTAAAAAACTCTTTTATTAGGAGGCACCGTTTTAAGTTCGTGTTGTTGGGAGCAAGTCAACCTGCAATCAAGCGTTGTTGTCGTTGTTTTTAGGGAGGGTATCATCGCAAGTTAGGACTAGTGAAGCTTTCTTTTTTTATTACCGATCAAGATCGGTACCGGAAGGTCGTATGATCAATGATCATCAAATGGCGCCAGGTCATTAGCAACCGACGGCAAAAACTCTTCTTACGCCATTGCCATCCGACTTTCATGCATTATGATTGGCCAACATTGCAATAATATCAAAATGACATTGACAATCCAATAGGAGAATTTAATTTCACAAGATAACTACGATTCTCACGTGCACACACAGTCTGCAGCGAATTACCTCTCAAGAGTCCCTTCTATTAGATTCCGTGTCAAATGGAACAAGTACTGGTAAACCGAGATAAACTTCGCCCTTGCCCCTCTTTAGTGGACCACTCTGACCCATAGGAAGACAAAGATAGGCATGCTTGGCTTTCACGCAGCTTGTTTTAAGTTTTACAAAAAAAAAAAACTCTGTTAGCGTCGTAAAATCCAGAATGGGGAGAAAGGGAGCCGGGAGGACAGCCTAACTATAGGCCAACTTGACATTATTTTTTAGTGTAGCCTGGAACGTTGTCGAGTAACTCCAATACTGATAGGTACCCTCTCGGATGTACGAAAAAAGATTCCTGACATATTAAACCTCGAAACATTTCCACGAGCAATATATCATTCTGACTGTACTAAAACCGTAACATCTCCGAGTCTTAACAATAATATGATATTATACACCTGGATTAGGTTCGATTCCACCAGTTAAAAAAGGTGCAGATCGAGATGTCAAGACCTGATAAAATTTAATCAGTGCATGCTGAACACGAAAGAGCCTCAATGGCCTTGCACTAACTTTTTCATTTCAAGGGTTTTTATTTGCGTGTTTATTTATTAATCACGTTTGTTTTGTCATCAAAAACTACTACTCTTGGGCTTGAATTAAACAAAATGTGAAACTTCCACAAGTGTAAACTGATTTAATCTTGTTATTGTTATCAGTCTTATTTAATTAAATGGTTCACATGTTCTAATATTAACATAGTCCTAGCGTGTAAAGAGTCACTTAAGGTCGATATAAACTCTTTTGTCCGCCTATCTAGTGACTGTATTTTCAGACGCTGTGCTGTAAAATCAAAGAAAATGTGTTGTCTTTGCTGTCAGCAAGGAAAACTTTAAATTAATGGTTAAGTCCTTCATTTAGCCAGTCATTCAAATTCAGTTTGATGCAATTAATAGACGGCGTTTGTTTTATTTATTATTATTAATTTTTTTTTTCAGTAATATCATGTGCCTTCGTGATCGTGATATGAAAATGGCGCCAACCATAACTTAAATGAAGAGCGATTGCACTCGACATAGACTTAATATAAATCCACAGACGCAAGAAACAAACTCTATAACCGGAAGCGGTTCTAACATTTCAAAGGGGTCTCTGTATTCAGTCGTATTATATCTGGTCTGATTGTGATTGTTATGCAGTGAACCAAAAAAACTTGAACTCAAAACCCGTCTGCAGGAGAAATTTGGTTGCTATTCCAGTTGGTGTTTAATTGATCAGTGTTATCTTTGGTTGACCGGTCGCTAAAAGCGGGCCCGCGTCTACAGACAATTTTAAACAACCCACCCCCACCCCCCCCTCCAGTTTGCCTGGCCATGTTCATGGGCTCTCGTGATCACGAAGGGGGAAGGGGGATTGGGGGTGAGCCCAAGTAATGAGGGCAACATTTTTTATTGCAACTTTTCACGCAACAAGAAGCTCGGATCGTATCACCACCTACGCGCGCAACAAGAAAGTAGACGCTACAGAAAGTAAACGCTGTTTCTACTTTTTGCAACATGAAAATTTGTTGCGTTGCGTTGCGTGCCCTTCATACATTCTCTTGTTTATATTTTGTGAATTTAAAATGTTTGCATTTCCTCCAGTTCACAGCAGATCTCTATGAAACTCCACCTTTTTGCTAAATTTAGTGCGGCTAATCTATTCAAGAAACCAGTTTTCAGATACAAGTATTCGAAATGCCAGGTTTTTCTCACTGAACAGTTATTGGAGCAATGCGCAATATTTTCTCTTGCAGAGGAGATCAAGCAAACGTAACAGAAAGATCTAAAGGACCTAAATCTTGTTCCACCCAGATTTCCTTTCTGAGTTTAAAATTGTTTTCTCAGTTGCTTGTCAAAACTCTGAAGGGCACACGCCCATAAATGCATTGAATTACTTTCACGACCCATTGGACTTAGCCAAGTTAGTTGTTCAACTAAGTTAACCCAGCATTATTATTTCTGAGGTGAATTCATTTTTATGGTATAAATATGGATTGCGATCAAGATTTTTGTACAAAAAAGTTGGAAAACTCATCAGTCATGGTACTCGCGCCTAAGGCTCGCAGGGTCTTCTTTGTCATCTAGCTGTGCGTTTAATAAGAATGACATCTATAGACTACCCTGGGCCCTCTCTCTCATCTGAATACGGTTTAATTTAATTTTCAGGTTTCTACTTTCATAGTAGGCTAGCAGCTTTGCTTCAAAAGGATCGCCCGGATCCTTTGGCTCGCGCTTAATTTGTGGTCGTCACATCGTCTGTTGTCTATTGTCCAAGTAGCCTGTCCGTGAACTCGACTTCATTTCCTAGTTGTAAATTAATTCACAAGCAAACTGGTCGTTTCTTAGCCTTTTGCATAATCCTTGTTTTGTATTTGGAAACACACAAACATGTTGATTTGACATGGAACTGAATAACCACATTCTGAAGTGCTGCGACCGCGGCCGGATTTCCTTCATAATAAAAGGGTAGTCGGACCCTTCTCGTGACCAAAACAAGCTAAAACAGGAGCCCATAATTATAATGCAAACACAGGCCATGTTGGCTTGCATGGATGACTGTACAATCGACACGACACGGTCTCAGTTCAAGTTAGGTTTAATCAATGGTTATTTAATATCACCTTTCAAAGTACATAGAGGTCCCAGCCTACAGGGTTGAGTTTATCACGTGGATTTATCACGTGGATTCCTGGAAACCAGTTCGTTTTTCTACTTAACAAAACTTAATATTTTACTCTTGGATACCTTCCGGTCGAGCTAGCAACAAAATTTATTTTCTTAAACAGAAACCCTACGCAGTTAGCCGTTTAACTAATCCCGGCTTTGACGTCTATAAAAGCAATTCTTCATGGGCAGCAGAGCATGATCCGTGATCACCTCTGAAAACTCTGCTATGTAATTATGTAGATCTAAATATGAGGTATGCAATAATAATGAATAATAGTCAAATTGTTTCTATTGTTTTAGGAATTTTCTTCGGCCATTCGGCTTTGTATGAAAGTTCATGGATCCTTGAGATCACAAAACGATACGGAAGTACGTAAATACACAAACATGTTTAGTTAACGGGAACAAAAACATACCATTGTATTAACAAAAAATACACGGCCTGAGTACTGCGAACGCGGTGCCGATTTGCTTCACTGCTGATATAAAGAGAGTAGTCGGGTCTTGTTTTGCAACAAAACAACTAAAGGCTGTACAATGAAAATATGGACAAGACTTGCATGAATGACCTCGTACAGCCGACACGGTTTTTCGCTCTTTGTACATAGCTGTTATTTACGATAACCATGAAAATGTGCCGCAAATTCAAGTCCAAGTTTCTAGCCTCACAAGAATCCAAATCGCAAAGAATTAAGTTAGTCACAAATTTCTCAGAAAAAAGTCTGAGTTTTCCATGCCAACAATTTGACTTTGGTCAAAATTAATATTATTTGCAGTTGTTAAAATTACGAGCCGCATACATGCATATATTAACACATTATTACCGAACTCCGGTCGTTTTATTTTTAAGTTCACCCCGTATAAGTTGTTACTGAGTATAGCCAGCTGTACCTCAAATGTTTTGGTGTATCATTTAAAGTGAAGGAAAAATATCTTGTGAAATTAAGAAACGGCTATGTTTCAGTTAAATTTACTGATTTGTCCCATGTGCAGATTCTGGAAACACGTTCGTTTTAACCGCGAGCGTTGACGTAACGTTTGACGTACCTCCTCCGCACGTTTTCTGGCGAACCACGATAAAGGAATTCATTCTTGGCGCCGATCAATATTCACGCCAAAAATATGTTTTCATTTTGTGGGCAGTTATCAAAATTATCTTTAAAAATTAAAACACTGAACATCCTTTTTGCACTTTACTGCACAAACTGCAAAGCTTGTGACCGGCGGTAAAATTAAAGGCGATGGTGCTTGAACGAGCAAAAGTGATAACGGAAGTGACCGAACATTCTAAGAATGATTTAGACGAGAAAATTTCAAAATGCCTGTGACACAAGTCATGTAAAATCACTTGTGCCTATATATAAACTATATTACGGCCATCAAACATAGTTTCCATGCTTTAAGTTTGGAATCTACAGTAAGCAGAAGAAATTAATAAGCGAATTAAAATATTTTAGTCAAATCCGGATTCAAGTATTTTATATTGCAGTTTTATGAAATGATAGTGAAATCAGTACAGTCTTTAGCCATATCATTGTTCCCAGAACAATATTCCATGCTGTAGAAGGAAACAGTTTTGTGCAAACTTTTTTAGTCATTCAACTGATTTATTATTAATTTGATACCGGCATTGATTTATAAAAATCTACTGAGACATTACACGGGCTTCACAACCCGCATATACCATGGGGAGCAAATCACCGCTTTGGAAAGATATCATTGACAATCGTATTTGAAGGGAATTTAAAAGTAAAAGAAAAAAAGCTAGATCTGTGTTAGCAAGAAGTGGTGCATTTTTAGATCGAATCAGCTGATTTTCAGGATTTTCAGTTCGTATGTTTTCTCGAGTCACAGCTGGTCCTCTCAATGGAGCTGAGCGAGAGGACAAATGTCTGAGTGGATATAATTGAGTCGGGTCATTTAGACTTGGAGATGATTTTTGCGTTATTGCATCCGAATTGCTCAAATGGATGTTGATCGAGTGTTTTCAACCCACACGAAATCTTCCTGTTTTTCGCGCATTTTACTTTCGAACGCGGTCGTATCTCCCATG
This sequence comes from Pavona decussata, assembly GCF_977016875.1. Classification (NCBI taxonomy): domain Eukaryota; kingdom Metazoa; phylum Cnidaria; class Anthozoa; order Scleractinia; family Agariciidae; genus Pavona; species Pavona decussata. The sequence goes on from NW_028145496.1 coordinate 2,146,065, forward strand.
TGATCAGAAATCAGCCAATTACAAAGCTTCCGGTGTGTTCAACAAACAACTCCGTACAACAGCATGGTGAATGGGAATAGTCGGGCTTGAAGTTTCTTCTTTCTCAGAACATTGTGAAACTCTCCTTGGTTTTTAGCATACCAAGAAATGTGCGAAACCTGTCAAAGGCCGCTGTATGCAGTTAATGCAAGCCATACGAAGATGTAATCACGACGTTTACGTCCCAACTGGTTTTTGACACCGAAGATTTGGTTGGTGATGTTACGTGGAAGGTTTGTTGTTTATCTCGGCTAATTTGGCCAAAGATGAAGGAAAGATACTTCAATAACGTTGGCTCCCGCTATGGAGTGAACTGTCGTGAAGCTTTTAATAGACAATGCATTCTCTAAGGAGACGCTTAAGCCAGAGATGGCAAAGAGCGGATCACGTAACCCCGGTCGCCGAATCAGCTGAACCAAGTCATGTCGAAGAAGGTTCGTTGGCTTCACAAGCTACTGCGCTTTTACCACAGACAGAAAATCGAACAGTAGAAGACTATAGTTCTGGAGAACTGCATTTTATTGTAGATTATGTTGGCTCGGCGCAAATATCGGAAGCAAAATCCATAACACGAATGCTAGAGACCTTAAAGAGGATTAAAAAACAGCAAATTCGGAGTATACGAGTCAATTTTATCATCCGTGATGGAATTCTTCTTGTCTCTACCTTCGATTCTAACTCTTTAATCCTTACAGCGCCGCTTTATGCTATTGCTTTGTGTGCCCAGGAACAACTTCGAGGATTTGACAGCACTTTTGGGTTGAATATCACTCGAAAGAAGACCCACATGTGTCACGTATTTCAAGCTGGTTCACAACTAGAGGTAAGCAAGGGCAACGCCGTCAATATTCAAGTTGTTTACCCGACGACTGAAAGTGCTGTGTTTTGATTTCTCTTCGGGCAGGTATTTAGCTGTGCTATTTGGATATATTGATATGTTTTCAAGTCTTTGTAGCAAGAGAAACGGCTTGAGAAGGTGAAAAAACAGCTGTGTCGCTAATTTTTGTAGTGGGATTATATGAAAAACATGTTCGTTTGTTCGTAGCAGCGTGAACAATTTCTCCGCGCGTGTTTTGCTGGCTTCGAAGCAAAGGAATTTCTGCGTTCGAAATAGCACCGCAGAAATGCCAAAAATACGTTTACTTTTTTAACGCCAAAAATATCAGGGCTATTATATTTCGTTCGATTGGAGCGAATTGAGCGGGACGAAACAAGAAGCAGCTTTTGTCCGCAGCCAACGACTTGTCACGCCACCAACGTTGTTTTTCACATTTTCCTTTTCATGACAATGGACAGTCTGAAGAGGTTGTTTATAAAGTCGGAAAATTATTTCTGTTCCTCAAGAGACAAACAAGAAAACGTCAATTAAACTTGGATAGCAGTTGATAACTTTTCATCGTAATTATAGTTTATATTACAAAGACGACGCTTGTACGAACTCGTGTAAAATCCATCGCCTAAGGCACCCCCGTCAGCTTGTTTACTTATCGGACAGTCGTGTTTGCGGAGTTTATCACCCTTTTTGGCATTGTTCCGCCCTAAATGGTCCAGTTTTGCGTTTGAAGTCATGACGTGTCCTTTATCGAACCTAAATTTAGCCAGTATTGTACAAATGGATGTATTTAGAAATTGTTTACCAACTTTTGTTTGGCTGTCGGCCTGTTTACGTTAATATTGTACTTGACTAATTATTCAACTCACACCGAATCCGAAAACTCCAGAAATGTTTACCAGACACGTACGCGAGGAAAGAACCTGTGTAATCAAAAACGGCTCATTTTGTTGTGTTGAGTATTGAATATACTGGCTGCAGTCAGATTGTTATTGTACATCTCTATGCAAAGAAACTTATCAAAACATTTCAGCTCAGTTAAGTAACAGACAAAGTCTGGCAGGAAAATTGTTAACTTGTGTCTGATGTCTGATGTCACAGTTACAGATGTTTTATGTAAACTAGCGAAAAAATGTACCATTTACTCTAAAAGCACAAGAGTCTTCTGTCAAGTGTTCAAGCATGCAAGTTGCAGCTGTCTTCTGTGACTGCCTTTTAGTTAATAGATGTGCTGTAAATTGGTACATGCCTAGAAAACAAGACCTAGCTGGTCATAAAACGTGGCATAATTGAGCATTGGTGCAATTTCAAGATTTGGACATGATGACAAAGTTGTCAATCAAAACTTACTTTAGTATGCAGATGTATGTGTTTTGCGTGATGTTCTATTTTTTTGATGCTAAAAATATTGATTTCAAAATGGCTAGGAATGAAAACATTTAAATTTCAATTTGGTTGGAGAGGTCGGCGGCGGCAATTATCACGTTGTGGTTTTCATGCCCACTCGAGTGGTTTTTGTTGTATTTGTTCACTGTCTGATGCAAACAAAACTCATGGAGCACTCCATTTCTTGTGTTATTTTATTAGTTTTTGAATTTGGATTTATATTCATAAAGAAGCTAATTAAAACTTCAAATTACAAATGTACACCAACCCCTTGCAACCTTATGTGACTTGCTTAATGCAATCTTGTAAACTACAGTTTGTAAACATGTGCTTCTCTGGAGTGGTTTTTCAAAACATTTGACAAGTCTAAGTATGTAACTATGACAAGTCTAAGTAACCGCACAAGTAGGATCTTACAAATGCAAATAAGTAACTAATGAACATGTATGTGGTAATTTGTTTTTATGTCTCTCAAGATATTTTATCTTATTTTTTCCAGTGTTTATAAAAGTTAAACAACTCAAATTAACAGCGAAGGAATCAAAAAGCCGTTTATCGGGTTTTGGGTTTTGCCTGATCAATACAATACAATACAATATTTATTTTGCCATATACACAACATTTACAGATGGAAAAAAAAATGAAGAAGATTGATGAAAGAAAATAAATGGCGAGAAAACCTAAAAAAAACCACGAGGCTTATAACAAGTCAGGCTTCCTTAAAATAACTAATCTTTAATATTAGCATTACAATATGGACTTATGGTAATTAACTTTGACCGCGCACACATACACACACACACAATGTAAAGATTGATTCTTAACATGTGTAAGCTATTAAAAATGGGTTCTAAACCTCTGACATTTAACAGCCAGTGACTGTCAGGAAAAAGAAGTTACCTTTTGTTATCAACCCATAGTAACATTGGTATTCTGTTTCTCATGCAGGCCGCCAGTATTGTGCGAACAGTCGCACTAGCATTCAAAGCCATTGGCAAGTTAACCAGAGAGAAAGTTGAAAGGGAGTCTCGCCGAGCAAGGAGAACACACTCAATCAGCAGTTCAGAGCGAACACGTACAAACTCTGAAGTATCTACTACTTCAACCATTGGTAGTTCGTCAGTCGAGAGACGCCACCCTCATGTTCAGTGGAAGCATGGCATTGAAGGTTCATCTGGGCGGAGATCACCTCACGGGAAGAAATTTAACAAAAGTACTACAAGCCCTTCTATTCTCCGGCATCCAACAAGCTCACACACATCAGGACGACATGTTGAGTTCTCAGCTTTGTCTCCAGTGCCTTCAGATGGTAGCGACAGTGACGGGAAGGAAGTAGCGGGGAAACAAGTGGCTGTTGATGGGCAGATATCAGTTAAAGCTGATGTTCATGTGTTTCCTCCAAACATGCAACCAGATCTTCAAGTGTGGGTGAAAAGGGAAGATGACGGACCAGTCAGAAGGTCCAGCTTACCTTCTGTAGAACACAGATCACCAGAAGAAAATCCCAGTAAATTAGCAATGGAACAACCTAAGAAATGCCACTCTATGGAAGAGTTACATTCCCAGTTACCTTCTGAAGCCATCACAACAGATTCTTCTCGTCTAGTGATCCCTCCTGTTAGAGATCAAGGAGAAAGCTCGGAGGAAAGGGCAAGGAAAGTCAGGAAAAAAGAATCACATGGAGTGCTGGAAAAAGAGAAAATCCCAAGAGAGCTTGATTTAGGAAGGACCGAAAAGGAAGATGTTACAGGGAACTTCTTGATGACTACTTCCCTTCTTCCTATCGAACGCTTTCATAAAGAAGCCATTATCCCCCCTGACCGCGTTTCATCAAGCTTTGGAAAATACAAGGGGCTTGTTCCTCAAGACATGTCTTTGCCTTTATCTGATACCGAAGGACAGGACGATCCTCAAACAGTACGTAATGCAATTACAGCAGTAGAAAGAGGAAAAACAGGACTTGTTGAAAAGTATCTAGATGATGGGTTATCAGTGAATGCACATGATACTGTAAGAAGGAGCCTGCTATATTACTCTGTCTCACTGGGTGATGTAGAAATGTCACAACTCCTTTTGAAAAGGTGAGGCTGAAATTGTTTGTACTGTACATTTGTACTAACTCAAATGTAAAATGACAATCTCTTTCAAGATGATCAAACAAATGGATTCTTTATAAATTCAGTGGCTTCCCAGTCAGCCATGTTAATCCTACATAACAGGAGTGGAAGGCAGCCGGCAGGAAAACTAGCACTTCATTTCCTATTTCACAATCTCAAGTGGCCACCTCTTGAGAAAATTTATTCAAATTGGCGTAAGAACAGTTAAAGAATGAAAATCCTCTCCTGGGAAAATTATTGAACTAGATTCCTTGTAGGTATTTAATTAAAAAAAGTTCACTTGCAAGTCACCCAGAATAGGTCCTGGCACTAATATTTGTTTATTTTTTTTGTTTTTAAAAATGTAATAATTTTGCAATTATTCATAGCACCCCACATCTTCATGTGTACATGTACATCTGCAGTAATGGGTTTGTACCAATTGTAGATAAACTGCAATGGGATGGTAAGATTACATTAATAAGAAAATAATTTATAAGAGGAAAATTTTTTTTAAGTCTTCCATATTTTCTACTATCTTCTACAGGTATTTCCACATAAGGTGTTAAATCCAGCAGTGATGTTACTTATTGAAAAATCTGTTGTCTTCTTTTATTTTCCCTCAGGGGTGCAGATATCAACTGGGAAGGGCCTGATGACAAGTCCCCACTGCATGTCGCAGCATCAGCTGGGAATAGAGCAGTCACTCAGTTACTCTTGGGCTATGGTGCAAATGTCAGGGCCAAAGACAATAACTTGTAAGTCCAGTAGCTTTCTTGTGGTATCATGCAATAACTACAATGTACTGTAGTACAGTGTTGAAGGGCATAAGTGGAATTTTGGCATGCAATCCAAATTTTTCCATTAATAAGTTCTAGTTTGGCATACAGGGCTGAGTTGCTTGAGCATGGTTAGCGCTAACCATTGGTTAAGAGGTATTAAAACCTACAGGTTGTCATGGTATTTAACCCGGGTTAGCACTAACCATGCTTCGAGCAACTGGGCCCAGATTGATTGTTATGTTACAATTGTTGTTGTTGTTTTTTGTTTGTTTGTTTTTTATCTTAAGGCTGAAATGTCAATAATTAGCCTAAGGGTGAAATGTCAAAATTAGCCTATGCCTTTTTTGTTGCTTCCACTTGTTAATTAGCTGAGATTAGGGACGGTGATAGGCTAATTCTTCAAATTTACAATGTATTAGTCTCAAGATGAAAAAACGGGACACAGAAATATTTGTGTTATCTGGTTTGGACCTGGCCCTTGGGGAAGAAATACTGTATCATGATTCGAACTACATAATAATAATAATCATCATCATCATCATCTTTATACAGGGTGCGTTCGTCATGGACGTGGTTTTCAGAACAGCCCTGTTAAAGAAAAATAGATACCATAAACAGTAAAAAAAAAATGTAACAGTACATAGAAGACACTGATCCAGTCAAAAAATAAAAAAGTCTGCAGTAGAATGGTCTGTTATGTGATTAAAGTCATGTTCAGGTGTAGACCTATTTTTAAAGCTGAAATTCCATGTAGGATCTCCAGACATGTACATGTACAGTTTTCTCAAGTTTGAACAGTTGATAGGATGTGAGTTTATGACTTTTTAATGAAACAAGAATGTAATCATCTCTGCGAAATACTGAACTTGTGCCTTTTTTTCTTAACAATAATTTTTAATTAGCTTCTAATTATAAAGCGCAGCTTATCTTCTAGTGTTTAATTGTTAACAGTCGACTGCACATTACAAACTAAAATATATATTACTGGCTTTCTCAAACTTCTTACACAGTTCTCTCAGACAAGTCTTTCAAACAGACCACTTCACATCCATGTTTACTGTTAGATAATAACTGATGTTTTTATGCATAGCTGTACACCACTTCACATGTCTGCTGGACATAGGAGCAAGCTGGAGGTTTCATTCCTTTTAGTGGAGCATGGTGCAAGGATATTTGAGAATAACATTCATGGGCTGCGGCCAGTTGACTTAGAACCGGTGAGATTTTCTCCATTAACTGTACCACCTCTGCTAATTCAAAACATGTCAAAGTTTTTGAAATGTAAGAAAACTATCTTCACTGTTTGTCTGTGAAAGTTATGGTCTCTCCTTGTGTTTTGGTGAGGAAAATATTTTTAATAATATCTTACATGTATTATAATGTCAGTACTCTTACTGATGAGGGTTATTCAATATTGGTGAGAGGCATGTGACAAAATATCCAGGTACACATCGCTTCAGGCCTCACCCTAAATTGAGACAGTGAATACAAACTACCAGCGATCTGCCTGAACATTCTGTCATGTGTGGGAGGCAGCATGGTCAAGTGGTGAGGGCATCAGACTTGTAATATGGAGGTCCCAGGTTGAAGTCCTGCTCTGACCACTAGCTGGAGTTGTTTCTTGGTAGCCCCCCAGTTCAACTCCTCGACCACGCTTGTTAGTAGCCAGCTGGTCTGCCTCCTGCCAGCTGAGATTCTTAACCATTATTATGTTGTATGTGAAATATTTGTTTCATTATCCCTGAAAAGCTCCTTTTGGGGAGAGGAGAATTACATGTAAGTATCCTATTATTAATTACATAGTTTGAAGTTTTCACGCATGGCTTGAGGTGGTGAGAGTGACATAGATATATACATATTATGTATATATTTATGTCACTCTCACCACCTCAAGCCATGGGTGAAAACTTCAAACTCCATTACTTGATAAAGATTCCATGAGGGAATCAAAAGCTTGGCTAAATGGTTTTGAATTAGATTAAAGTAATCTTTCTCTCACACAGGAGCTCAAAGAGATGCAGAGACTTCTTGTGCAATCAGCCTGTGAGGCTTTTGCGGCCACAGATATTTCCAAGTCACGTTCAAATTCAGGAGCGTCATCAATCAACCAGAGTTCAATAGGTGGCAGTAGTCTTAAATCCAAGTCCAGTGTTCATTCACCTACAGTAGAGAGAGTATCTACCCTGCGACGAGGGCTGTTACAACACAGAAGGTCTTCAAGTTTGTGTTCCATATCAGGTGGACGTGGTAGTCCAGAAGTGGGACGGGGGAGGCATGCCATCCAGAGATCAGAGAGTATCCATCTCTCAAGAACACTGAGTCCATTGCTTGGTAAGACAACGCTAATAGAATTCACACTAGAAACAAAGCTTTGACGTGGGCAAAAAGTTTTCTGTACCAGTGAAATAGTTTGCCTCTACACTGTACATGTAGCTAGTATTAAAACAATTCAATTTTGAGGAATTATCCTCCTTGACATTCAGAGCAGAGTTCCATCGGTAAAGTCATGGACCATTCATTTCTTTCCATGATATGCCCAACAGAAATCAATTTTTATACAAATAATTTGTATAAAAACTGATTTCTGTTGGACATACAATTCAGAAATGAGTCAATTCCGTTAATTTTAGTTCATTTAATTTTGAAGTGGATTCCTAATTAGCTTTACTCAAAACAGATATTTTACATTGTATAGTTTCACCAAATGAATGTAAGATCAGGCTAATGAAATGAGGCGAGCAAATAGATTTTCTCAACTGTTGCACATCCTATTTGCTTCTGTGATTTAAATAACCTCAAATTCAACACAAAAATTTATCATCTAAAAGGAGAGTTTCATTATCATTCTGTTTCTTTTTTGCAGCCAACTCTAAAAGAGGAGGTCTTGTACGCTTTCACAGCTTCCACAAAACAAGTGAAGTGCAGAGTGCAGACTTGGAACAAAGTGAGCAAAGAAAGTCTGAAGAACAAACACAATCAGTTGTCAAACCTAGTGGCTCTTCATCAGAAGAAGCAAACAAGACCAACTCTGTAGACAGCAAAGTTGTCGCAGATTTACCTCAACGTACGGCGGAACTAAAAGATGTACCACTTCAGTCTGGTGACAAGGTGGAAACACAAGGTGTTGACAGAGGAGATCAAATTACAGGAGAGTCCAGCTCAGAACTTGTTAATCAAGAAACAGCTATGATGCCTTCAACAGATACATGCATTTCAGATGATCAAAACAATTTCTCTGTACCTTTGTGTGGTATTCCTTCAATGGAATCCAATCCACTGTCTCCATTCATCCCGAAGAAGCGTTCACTGGAAGAACAACAAGTTGTCACTGATTTGATTCAGTTTGCTGATAATCCTGAGCCTGGTAATAGAGGGGTAGAAGTGGGTTTGTTGTCTACTGAAACAGGGGGTGATGCCACATCTTCAGAAGAAGTACAGTGTACAGAGGAAACCAACAGAGCAATCCAGAAAGAAAGGAAACTTTCAAATACACGACAGCCAAGTTTGGAGTCTGATCAATCTGCAGTGGTATGCATATTTGGTTTTACATTGTATCAATGACATGGTAGCATCTAGTTACAGTACCGCTCAAAAGTAAGTTACCAGTCTTGTCTCGTTTCTCGCGAGACGAGAGTGGCGTCTCTCGATACGAGATTCTCGTCTCGAGAAACGCGACTCTCGTCTCTTGATACGAGAATCTCGTCTCACGAGAATCACTGAAGCGGAAATTTTGGAATATTACCGAGTTTCTCGTGAGAAGAAAACAATTGAGTTTCTTGCGCACTTGTCTTGTGATGCGTTTATCCGTGCCATTTTTAAAACGCGTGCCAACGTGTTCGCATTGTAAGAGTTATGTGATTCGATAAAATTGTCTTCATTCAGTTCAAAAGTTTCGATTTGTGACAAGTTTGCAAAGCGATGCGCTAAAAAGCAAGCTCATGTCTTCAGTCACTTCAAAGGTTTCCTATTACATGTAATAGCGACGAGTTTGTAAAGCAATGCGCTAAGCGAACACGCCGGCGAATCAATTTGCAATTGAAACTTTCCTGCACACACACAATTCCTACATTAAAAAACCAGCCTTTTTAAAGTCAAGTTTTGTGCCTGTATCTATAAAACAGCTTTTGAAAACCCTGAAACTTACAATGTTCACCGCGGTTCAAATTTGCGTACGTGACATGTATCGTGCTTTGCTTATTACCACTATGGAATCGAACTTCTTTCAATCTTTGTGGTTGCAAGCAAATGCAATTTATAACAAGAAAAAACAAAGTTGTGAATAAAGAAAATCGAAAACGGTAACATTGTTGTTGAAGAGCTGATGAAAACTGTGTAGTTCTGGTTCAGAATTGATTTCAGTTCATTGTGCACCGAATTTGCATATCGGCAACGCGAAGATGTCAAAGGTTACCGCGCCGCGCTTACATCTCAACCTTCAAAACCGGAGATTTTGATCGGAAAGTTTCATTTGCAAAGCAGTGCAATGTCGCCTTCAAGGCAAGAATTTGCACTTGAAAACCAAATCAACGCGAACTTTCATGTGAAACATAAGACGTCCTCAATGTGTTGAAAGTATCGCAAATTTTTGGTTTCATAAAAAAAAACTATAAATGATCCAACTTATCATGCTTATCACATTTTCGTTTTATTTACATTTACACGAAGACGCTTTATTAGGTTCTGCAGATTTATCAGCCGTTAGCTCCGATAACCCAACGTGCCACGAATAGATGCTCAAACAGAGATTGATCAACAAGTTCGCTAGTCTTCTTCGCAGCGGTCGTTCGCTTACACTGACACCCAACTTGATATTCTCGCGCAACTCTCGCGAAAAAGTCAAGCCTTAGTAAATGTACTTACAGTTTTTTCACCTTCTCGCGAGACGAGTATCTCGTCTCTCGAGACGAGAATGTCGTCTCGCGAGACGCGACTCTCGTCTCGCGAGACGAGAATCGCGTCTCGCGAGAGGGTGGTAACTTACTTTTGAGCGGTACTGTAGCTTGTGTACAATAACATTGAAATGACTAGTCTAAGAAGTACTACATGTCCTATTTGGAAAATATTGCTCCAAACTACACTTCTGACTGTTGCCCAGAGTACCAATGGTAGTTGTGATCTCATTCACTTCTCAATGACTGCCTTTTAGGGAAATCACATCGAGTCAACCACATGCTGACCCTGGGGGTGGTCACAGCCAGGGGTGATTCAATCCTCTGTTGTTCTTTTACATCCCTAAATAAAATATTGGAAATGATATCACTATTTCTATGTGATCATCCAGGCCAGATGAAGGTGTGACCATGTGTGCATGTCAAAGCAAAGGCAGCACCTTCTCCTCAGTTATTTTAATACCCTGAGTGTTGGTCCAACCAAGATTTAAACAGTGACCTTCTGCTCCCCAGTGCTCTGCTAACTGAGCTACTGGGTGGCAGTTGTTTACAGTATTACCTATATTTACTTGTGATGGCAAATGAAGTATTAGGGCCATTTATACGGGAGAAAATAAGACGCGTCTTATTTAAGACGCGTCTTAAATAAGACGCGAACTGTACCGTTTATACGATTGCGTCCTGCGTAAGACATGAAAATCACGTATAAACGACCCGCGTCTTAATTTTGATACAGCCTCGTTTACATGCGACGTTACCATTAGCAACCATGCTAATTAGCAATGATTTGCAACAACTTTTCATCTGTACCAATTGCGAAAGGATAAACTTTGAATGTAAACAAGAGTGACAACAGAAGTAACTTACACCGGCGCCTGTAACACAATTGTCCTGCTCTTCGGCAATTGCCCTCTCTTTGCAAATAAGCAGAAACTCCTTCTCTTCCGTGGTAGTCCACGTATTTCTTTTTTGCTGCCAGTGTTGCTGGTGTTTTTGAACACTGCAAAGGGGACTGTGAACACTGCGAAGCCATTTTGCAGAGCTGAGAGCGGTCAGTGACGTGTGTCATGACGCGTCACTCGCTCTTACGCATGCTCATTTGTAGTTCACGTCTTATTTAAGACGCGTGTACCATTTATACGAGGAAGTTCACGTCTTATTTAAGACGCGACCAAGACAAGAACAGCTCAAGCTCCTGTTCCAGAGTTAGACGCGTCTTATTTTAGTCGCGTCTAAAATAAGACACGAACGCTTATTTTGTGCCGTTTATACGATCAGCTCGCGTCTTATTTGAGACGCGTCTTGGATAAGACGCGTCTTATTTTCTCCCGTATAAATGGCCCTATTGTTAGTATTGTATTGCATTGTATCTTACAGTGCTGTCCAACTATTTCCAACTGCAGTGAACGTAAAATACCAGCAGCTCCATGACAAAGTGTTGCTTGACATATACAGTAGCTTTCCTTTGATTTCTTAACCAGACATAAGGTTTACCTTGTCAAACAATGTGACCCAAGTTCTCACCCTAAGAATGAAGGGATTTGACAGCTTTTTCGTGTGTTTAATTTTCTACTGTCAGAGCTGTCAAAGAAGCACTTCAGAATGTGAAGAAAGCTCCTTAATTAGCACAGGCTCCCACTACATGAGAGATGAGGATTCAGTAATTGAGGCCCTGGAGCCAGTGGTCCTTCTATCTGGGAACCCTGAATGTCACTCAAGCTTGTTGGCGTATCTCTGCCTTCCAAGAGCATCTGGACAGCTTATCAGTTTGGCGCATATGGATTCTGTTTCCACTGTGATTAACAACCACATTGCAGTTTTAATTGGCAATCTATTTAATGTGAGTGAACTTAATTCAATTTATTTAAACTTAGTGTGAGCAATTCTATTGGTTAAGCAATAAACACAGCTGCAAACCAAGCGAAATCCCCCAAACACTGCTCCTACAGTACAATGACTCATACAACCCCTTAGAAACTTAAACTACATGTACATCAAAGCTTCCTTGTGACTGGATGTGCTTTGCATGTGTCCTTGGTCAACTTAACTCTTTTCTGAAGAAGACCAGCTGCATCCCCTTACCAAAAAATATTTGCTTGAATATATCTGCTGCAGGTTTTAGACTTAACCCTTGACCAAAATATTCATTGAAATGAACAGTTATGTTGATATCCTTTATGGAGAGGATGAAGAAGTATTAATTTAGTTTTACATAACATTAAATTTTGTATAGCTTTAAATGCTCCAGGCATTTTAAGCAGCCAGTTTACCAGTTGTTGATATGATTTTCCTTTCCTTGATTTTAAGTGGATTTTACTTTTGCTTATTGTTGAATTATATGTTCCAAGCCTTCATCAGCACATGGCTACTTTAGTGTATGACAGTGTTATTCTGTTCTGTCATCAGCTTGAGGGAGCAGACAGTCGTAAAAGATCAGTAGAAGCAGGCCTCATTGAGACAGTTTTAAAACTAGTGGATGGTCCGGAACCCATTCAGGTACAATGTATGGTTGTTGCTGTTTTTGAGTAATTGCCTTGTGCAGAATGGTGATCAGTCAGACTTCAATTTTTTGGTTGCAAATAAAGCTGTTTGCAAGTGTTTCCACTTATTTGGAGTTTTCCCATTTTTCATTCATGGCAGTACCCCTTTTGGAATCCGTAGTTCATTATTCGTTAGGCAAACTAGGCATTTTTTTTATGGTGATCATGGTGATTTTCCACTCCACTTTGTAGCTGTCTGCCATTTTGAAAAATTGTGTGATAAAATCACAGAAGCTGATTGGTCAAATTAGTTGGCAATTCACAGTGACGAGTGTATAAAATAACAGGAGCAGGCCCACCAGATGAACAACCCAAATTTAATCACCGATATGACGTGCCAGTTATTGGTGTTTTTGTGTGCTGATCGCTGTAGTGTGGTGCTGCTTTTAGAGAGAGTTCACTTCAGTCAGTGATAGATATGAGCCAATGAGTGAACAAATGTTGAGTGTTGTGGTTGTCTTTTTTCCCCTCAGAGCACATGCCTGTCAATCCTACAAAGCATTTTGGACTTCAACGATCAACAGGAATTCTCCACTGCATTGAAGACAATTCCCCTGGAGCCACTTCTAAACTTGCTGCAGATCAGTGACGTGGATAGTGGTGCATTTGACCTGCGCCAGACTGAGTCTCCACCTCCATACCAGCAAAGCAGTCACGACAGACCTCGACATCGCAAGAGAAGCACTTGTAGTCAAAGCTCATATGATGATCGTGCCAGGGAAATGTCACCAATAGTTGCAGCCAACAAAGCTTCTGTGCAGAGAAACAATTCTGGTGCATCAGATGTGCGGTCAGACGTGTGGCAGCCGCATGCGTATGGTGGGTATACAATGCAAAAGAAGAACAGCATCTGTAGCATGGGAAGCTCAGCTGATGGAGATCATTCCTTTCCTCTTTATAGGTCAGTGATTAATTTGTAACTTCTCTACACCCCTTGTTAAAACAATTCAACTAGAAAGGTTAAGAGAATATGATATCTGGTCATTTTTAGGAAATTCATAAGTAACCAGGAAATGAACTTAAACTTAAACATAAGTACAATTTAAACATGAAAGTACTCTAGCTGCACAGAGGTGAAGCAACAAAATTTCCTATTTTGCTATTTAATTTTCTTTTTTATAAAAAATGAATTATATTTACTGGTAAACACTGAAACATAAAAAGTAATTTAGGGAGTATTTGTATGTTTACAGCCCGGGATTTGGTCACAACCACCTGCCATTAATGGACTTACATTCCAAGACAATGCCTAAAGTAGTGGCCACTAAGATGTTATCTGCCAGCAGCATTCATCCAAAGATGCAACTGGAACTGGGAAAGACAAGGTATATTCTTTGCTTTGGACATGTAAATTACAACTCTGAAGCATCCCCAATCAGGTTGATATTAAATTTTTTTCTTTCTAAACAACTTTCCCATTGGACAATTGAGTGCTTCTAGAAAACAAGCTAAAACAGGAAGGAAACAAGATACAGCATACTTGCTCCCCAGCTTATTCTACTAAATAAATACTAGCCCTAAATTAAGACAAACTGGTTGGGTGTGCCTTGGATTCCTACTCTATATCGTGTTTATTGCTCAGCTTTTGCATTCTTCTAGGATCAGTGATATTGAAAGCATCTACAATGTACAATGTACATCCAGTTTGTTGATATCATGAGTCTGTGGACTGCCAGTTGCTAACAATTTATCTTGAATGTTTCATAGGCCCCTGTCATTGCTGCTAGAGACACTGACTGATGGTAACCCAGAAATTGTACTTTACTGTGTGGCTACTCTGGCCAACATTGCCATGACAGTCGACAATCACATGCAGGTTAGGTTTTAGAGTTGAAACCTGTATCATGCAGTCACCCTCTGTTAAGCAGTCAGTTGTCAGAGCCTGAAAATTTCTTCCTGTGATTGAAATTTGACCTCTGTTAAGCAGTCACCTCTATATTTAAGAGGTCACAGTCACCCTTCCCTAAGTCCCAACTAGCTGTTTCTGTATTCTTGACCTGTTTTAAATGGTTCCTTTGTAAAAGAAAACTACTAATAGAGTAATGAATAGCCTGCCAGGTAACTGAATTTCTAATGACCTGCAATACAGGCTGAAGGATCTTAACACAGGGTCAACTGTATTAAGTAACATTCATATGAAAAACAAATTAATACAATTATTTGAAGAGCTGAGAGCATAATCAAATGATTTGAAATTGTTGGTTTTTGGTTGTGATCATTGTCTGCTTCCACTTTCTCTGCAGATTGAATTGAATGGAGGTGTAGATGGTCTCAAACATATGTTAAGTTATGGAGATGCAAGGTAATTCATGTTGACTGATCACTTCACTCAAGTGAAGACTATGTGTACATGTACGGCATCTATATGATGGAGCTCCGGCCTTGAACGATGCATCAATAATTTTTATTGCGATTTAACTATCGATGACTTTTATAGCCATCAAATAATGTCCTTTAGTCCTTATTCCATGATTAAAAAATGCATCCCTTATTCCCTGCTGATCAGTATTGTTCATTGTCGTAAAACCTGGAGCAGTGGAAGTTAAAGACAACTTTGCTTCTATGTTTATTTGATAGTAGCTTGTTCCAGGGCCTCATCTGGATTTAGAGAGGCAACAATTTTTTTATTAGTCACTTTATATAACAGTGCATGATATGAAGTTATGTGAAGTTGAAATTACAATTAACATTTAACAATTATTCCACGAGCGCGCGTTGGATATGAGATGATAGATAGCCAACGAGTTGGCTATAATCATCTCATATCCAACGAGCACGAGTGGAATAATTGTTTTATTAAAAAAACTAAGAAATTTTGCTAGATTTTGCTGATTTCGCTTTGCAAGAAGAATTAGAAGACAATTTAATGGTCTCTACTTCTCGGGCATGGTATAATGGCTCATATACCATGGCCACTAAGCCAATCAAATCGCTCGAATTGCATTATACAATGATCCAGTTTTTAATAATATAGCAATAGTATTACATTGGTGTCACTAATATCCCAATAGTATCACTGATAATGGTATTTCAACTATCACAATGCTATTGCAATGGTCAAAATGACTACCCGTACTGTAAATTCCTAACTTGACTTTACTTTGCAGAGTGCGGTACCATGCAGCTCGTGGCTTGATTTATCTTGGTTGCATGGAAGTTGGAGGCGTTTATCTCTTTAAACGTGTGCCAGGTGAGGAGCCAGGAAATACAAAAACTCTTGAATTTGTTGAATCTTGTTGTGTTAACATATATATGTAATGTACAGCACTGATGTGAAACATTGTTTCATTCACTTGTAGGAGATGAAAAACTTGATGTGCTATTTGCAGATTCTACTGAACAAGAGCATTTGTTTGTGAAGTAAGTAACTGTGCAAATTGGAGGGCTGGCTTCATTAAGGACCAATGTCAAATCTTAGATATTATCATGTTATTATTTTTCATGTGTTTTTAAAATAATTTATATTTTCTGCAGTTGGCCTACAATTTCTTTGTGGAACAAATAGCCACTTTTTTCCAGGGTTCGCCTCACTGTGCTTCTTAAGTTTCATTTACAAAGGGTGCAAACAGGCCACTGTTAATTTGTTTTAAGTTTAAAGGTTTCAAGATACCATAGACATGACATCACTATTAAAGAAAATATATTTTAATCGAGAAAGAAATCTACCTGTGTGGATGGACCAGTTTCCTCCAGTGTTGTTTGAATTGGAGAAGTAAAATGGAAGGCAATGTATTCGTGCACAATTGTGACCAATCAGGAAAAAAATCAAGCTAAACTTTGAAACATGCCCTGAATGCAGCCAGCCTCCTAATTTTAAATAAGATCTTTTTTTGTAATACAGTAGAACCCCGGTAACTCGAACTCTGAAGGGAAACGGAAAAAATGGTCGAGTTAGCGGGCTTTCGAGTTATTGGGGTCGATTAAAATATCCAATTTTCCAGGTTAATATTATTAATAGTTTATTGATTTTCAGCACTTCAGTATACAATACAGTGCAAATTAAACTTATTTCACAAGAAACTAAAACATTTTGTAACAACTGTAACAATTATGCATTCTCATGACAGTGCAATACTGTGAATGTAACTTTTAGTTTATTTAATACACTCAATTTATGTTCCCTTTTGCGTCGTCCAGTCTTTGTTCTAGTGTTGTATTCGATTACACGATAAGAAAAATTAATGGGATATCTCAATGGGCATCCGTGTCAAGTTATAAGAACCAGAAATTCGAGTTATCGGGGTAAATTTTGATCAAGGGAAATGAAATTTAATTCAAGTTAGCGGGGTTTTCGAGTTATCCGGGTTCGAGTTAACCGAGTAAAAATGACTGAAAAGTTGGGTCAAATTCAAGGGAATTGAGACTCAGTTCGAGTTAGTGGGGGAGTTTGAGTTATCCTAGTTCGAGTTACCGGGGTTCTACTGTATTCACTTAGTCTCATTATAATTTGGATGTGGGAATATGGAACTGCTAGAGTTGGTACTTCTTTACCATCTTTAAAATCAGTCAAGCAAACACAGTAGCTCTGACAAGTCTCAGGTCTCCTTAATTTATGAAAGGCCAAAGTCTCCATGATGCATTTTTAAAAGTTAAACTGCACGCAGAAAATCTCGACCAGCTAGAGAAAAATACTGACCATGATTATTTAGGATGTCAGAAAAACCACCTCCACTAAGGATTATTGTGTACATGTTGTCCAGACAGTCTGGGGCTTTGTTTAATGTCACATTTATTGTTTCTTCTCAGGGGAGCCAGGATTGAGAAAATTGTTGAGATCATCACCAACAATCCTTCCCTTCTGTGGGGTGGCCTGAGCCTGCCGCCTTGGTCTGGTCGCAGCAAAAAACATTCTTGGTACAAGAGCCACAGCTCCAACAACAAGCAAATGGTAACTGAGGACCAGATTGTGGATTTTCTGCTGACAACTTACAAGAGTTTTGTGCATTCAACTATTCTGATGAGACTGCTTCTTCACAGGTGAGAAAACTCCCAAAACCCTAGAGTACACATGGTAAAAGAAAAATGAATGAAACTCCGTGACTTGTAAAGCAAACCCCAATTTCAAAATGATGAAAACTGAATGGTAACAAGTGTAAAGTCTGGTGCCTGGGATGCCAGGGGTTTCCACATTGGCCAGCAAGTGTACCTATATGTATATACAATGTAGAAAACTTCCCCCATGGCTTGCAAATCCATTCAACACATTCTTGAGCCCCCATCCTGCAACACAGCCATGAGCCCTCATATAATTGCAGTTCCCCCCTTTCTTTTCATTATAATTGTAGTTTTAGGTGCCTCCAAATGTCCCTCTTATTAAATGTCCACAAAAAGCAGTCAGATAATGTAGCTGTTAAAAACTAGATTTCTCATTTTTTTTGTCTCATTTTTTCTCATTTTTTCATGTTGTTTTTTCACCTTTAAGGAAAATATGTTGCAGTTTTTGTCTGTAAAATAATGAATTGACCAAGCCGCACGTACACAGCACCATATTTTCTAGTTATTAATGACAGCCAAGGTGGCCTCTCTTATAAGCCTGGTGGTTTCTTGAGGTCTCCTCGCCATTACCTTGACTTTTTTTAGTAAGGCAAATAAATGATAATGATGATGTCTCAACTCAAATGTCCCTTGACGTCTAGGTTTCATGATCCTTGGTTTGGAAAGTACTTTGATGGTGATCCATCCACAGGCCAAATGCAAGACAACAGTCCATTACCTGTTCTACACATTCACCTCATGAGGCTATGGACAGCCTGGCTCGACAACTATCCTGAGGACTTTGTCAATAACCCTGTTATTGCAGTAAGTTACTGCTTTATTATTTTATGGTGCATACGTCAGCAGCTGTACCTGCATCCTTGAATACCCAGGGGTAGATATTTGGGACCAGATGAAGATTTCATGGGTGAAACTGGTGCTGGTAAACGCCTGTCTTGTAACAATTCGCGTGTGTTGATTTTGCCCTCATACTCTTCATCCTGTCCTTGTTATCTGCCCAGGTTGTGGTTCTCTGAGAAGCTGTACCTGTAACTTACTGCAGAACTTGAAAATGGTAGCCGAGCATTTTCAAATTACAATCCATCTCCATCCTGCCCATCTGTGATGAAAAGACACTTGGCTTCATTTTACTATTATGATAATGTTAGATAGAAGGTGGCTGTTATTTCTTAAGTGTCAATTGAAGGGCTGAGAGCATAACTGTGTTGTGGCCTTGAATTTAATCAAAGGAATCTCTCTGTGTTTTTTTTGCTCCAAAGCATCTGTTGTTTTGCTTCTTTCTTTTCTTTTCTTTTCTTTTGCTGACTCAGTATTTTGGCATTGTTTTTCCAAAAACTAAGAGTAACTGTGGAAAAAACACAGAGCCTTGTTCCCTGGCTATATTGACGCCCACATGCAAAAATTCAGGCCTTTTGGAAAAAAAGAAAAATCGGCCTAAAATTTGACATAAAGCAGTTATGCAAATGAGAGTCAAACTAAAAAATAGTGCCGATCACTGGTTTATCTGTTTCTTTGCTTAGTCTGAGTTGAGTGAGGTCATTCTTCCTCTGAGGCAAGCTGGTGGGCCGTACCTTCCCTGCGCTGAAATATTGGAATATCTTATTCACACTTTGGTGGTAAGTCTTAACTACAGTAAACAGTTCATTGTTTATCAGAGTACTGAAACTGCATAGCATCCTTGCATTGTCTGTACAAGATGTGAAGCAAAGAGAACATCATGAATCATCATCGTCACCTTAGTGGTTAACATTTTTTTGTCTCGACAAGAACAATCTTTATTTTTTATTATTATTTATTATTTTTGGGGTCTTGAGTAAACTATTTTTCTTTTTTTGCAGGAACGAGCTTCAAAGAAAGGTCATTTAGATAGATTTCTGGCGAACCACTGTCACCATGCAATCCTGTATGAGCAAGTAGGTATCAACAGTACCTAGATGTCACAATCTATGAAGTACCTACTCTCTTAAGCATAATAGACCATATTCGTATTCTCGGTATTGAACTGGATTGAGCTTGCAATGGAGGCTCTTGCGGGGGAATATATTAGAAACTATTTGCATGTGAAAAGATTTCCCCGCATAAGCCTCGTGTGCAAGCTAGTTCCAGTTCAATACCGAGAATACCAATACTGTCTATTATTATAGATGTTGCCTGCTTCACACATTCAGATTGTTTGGGTCGGGGGGAGGTGGGGGGAGAGAAAGTTGATACATGAGAGGAATTATGTTATCAGAAGAAAATAGGAGAGGCATCATGTCCATCTGTGGGAAAAGTTATTCTTTGCTTGTCATCCTTCCTTGTCGCTCCACATTCTGAATGGCTCAAACTGCTTGGAAATAATTATAGAGATGGGAAGGTATAGTCAACTGATTTTTGTCTTAATTTGCTTTGAGGTAATTACTTGATTTTTTCTTGCTTTTAGTGCCAGAAAGCAATTGTCAGTGGAAGCCTACCATGTCCTGTTGAAGATGCTGTTTACCTCAGTGCTCTGCAACTCTACATAGAGGTAAGTAACTACATCAGAGCTTCCTGATGTTCATGAAGATAAAAGGTTATTATTCATCAACCAACTTAAGCACATAAATTTGTGATAAAACATAGCATTACAAATTATAGTAATTTATTATGTCCTTCCTTAGTTCTAGTTTGTGAACTTGTGATTATTAAATTGTGGTATGCAAACACTTTTCAGGGTCTATCACCTGCAGAAGTGCGAGGAAAGCCTTGGTCCTTTTTGTCATCCAGCAGAGAAAAGTAAGATTTGTTGTTGTTTAGTGAATTTTATGGCATGGCAATGTTTGTAGAGTAATAAAAGGTGCCATCAATGCTTGATACACAATGTACTCAACGCTGATGATGACTTCTACTCAGGTTGTTGACATATCGGTCAGTGTGGCCACAAACAGTCCTTTTTAGGACTGATAGATAAAGGGTTTACAACGTCATTTCTAAAGAAACTGTGATACTGTGTTGGTGGGGAGTAGAAATGAATGTTTGGTTTATCAACAGCATTGGTAACTTGAAGGTAATTTGGCCCCTGTAAAGAGATTTGAGAGAGATTTGACCCTATGCCCCACTTGGGGCTCAAGGACTAAGAGAGAGAGAAAGAGATTTGAGTACTAAGCTAGCCCTCTTTGAGGTGGACAATTACAAAATTACCTTATCAACTCTGTTTGATAAAAGCAAATATTCCTTTTAAGGACTACACTCACCTAGACAATCATACTTTACTGAGTGAAGTATGATTGTCAAGTACATGTTATGTAGATTAAAGAAGGACGTTTTTTGTATTTGAGATTTGGAGAATGACGCATCACAGTCGTTTTATCTGGTCGGTTTAAAAAGTATTTTTACTACCGATATTTATCGTCACTTTTGTTTAACATAATTGCTTTCTTTTGTTAGATTGTCTGTATCTCGTATTAAGCAGAGCTTGCATCCATCCTTGTATAAAGTGAAGAACATTGCCAAGAGGTAAGATAAAATGTTATAGAGTTGACATAACCCGGCGTACCTGAGATTCTACAGTATTAATAATGAAACTTTGGCTGAGCTGAAGAATTTGTTTGTTACAACAAGGACTTTTCTTGTGAAGGGGTTCAAATCTGCCTTCCACCATTTATTTGTCTTTTTTAGTCTATTCATTCACTTGTTATTATTTTACCTTTTCACAGAATCAAGGCTCAGTATGAACAGTTTGTGAACAGTGAGATGACTGAGCGAAATGCAAAGCACAATTTTATTGACTACTGCCAGTCAATGGCAGGCTATGGATGCCACTTTTACAAGCTTAAGGTAACACCAGGCTGCAGACTAAGGGATGTGGTCAAAGCTACCATACACTTGAACAGGACCTACCAAGCCACAAACAGATTGTGGTCTCTGCCTACACCCACCTTCCTCAACCTCAAAAAGATGGTGTCTTTATTGCATAGCCATCCCTCTATCCTGCAGTAAAAAGTGACAAGAGTTCAAACCATAATTTTCCTGTTTATCTAGCAATGCTGACTCTTGCTACCTGAATTTTTCTGTGTCAACTCAAATGTTAAAGCCAATAAAATTTTGTCGGTATATTCATGAGATATGTGGTGTCTTCTTCTTCTCCATTACCCCAGACAAGGTGGGTCCTCTTCGAACAACTTGTTACGGCCATTTTCCTTCATTCACATGTATCACCAAACAATGCCATCGAAAGGAGATTAATTTTTTTCGTGAAAAACAGTCAAACCTGACAGGTTTATTGACGATCAATGTATTTTTTCAGTGACACAGGCATATTTGGAAAAAGAAAACATATGAATGCTGTACCGCATCCAGAAATAAGAAATTTTTGTGTTTATGGATTTTTCTATTTATTACAATTTAACGGGCAGAATAATAATAGAAAGGTATGAGAAGTAAAAGAGTCTAAAAATAAAGAGTATTTCAAAATAAAGGGTTGGGTTCAAAGTGATTTTTCTTGTCTCGCCGTCAAATAACCGTCTTTCTTGTCTCTTAGGAGTGCATGGGTACAGTCAGCCCCAAGGGGGGTGCAGTCAGGTGTTATTTTGGCGTCAGTCCCAAGAAGATCACTGTTATGGATGAAAAAACAAAGGTATGCTTCATTTTACTCTGAGATGAGTATAGACTGAGTTACAAGTTATACCCATGTAGCGAAAGTCTATTAAACTCCAGAGCCCGGCCATTTTCAAAGTGAAAGCAGGTGTTTCATTAAGGGCCCAGCAACTTTTTGGCCTCCTGTAAAAACCAACTGATTACCTTCGTGCAAAAGTTATAACTAATACAAACTGTATGCTACTGGGCTTTACAGAAGTACATGTTCCTCTTTAATCTATTTACTTATTTTACTTGAATTCTACTTTCCATTAAGTAATGTTCTCCAATAAACAAAACTCTGAAACTTAATAAAGTAAAGTTGGCTAGTCTTGTGTGTTTTCTGAATTTTTTTCTTCCGACTTGTTGCTTAATTGAGGAGATTACCATTGATTCTGTATTGGTGTCGCTGTTGCTTCTGTCATTAGGCTGTTATTGGTACCTGGCAGCTAAAGGAGTTGAAGAGGTGGTGGTTATCAGCAGATGACACCAGACTCCGCGCAGAGTTTATCAACAAGACATTCGAGTTTATTCTTGAGACTAAAGGGTAAGTCACGAGCGAGATCTGTTTCGTCCCCAGTCGCTTGCTCGAAACTGTAGCAAGCGGTAGCGGGCACGTGGGGAAAGATGGGAAGGGGAGAAAAGGCTCCCACTTCGCATTCGTTCCCATGCTCCGCCAGCTCGTATTCACACTCATTACCAAACTTCCTTGTATAGAACGTTTTCATTCACGTGACTACTGGCCATATTGGTTTACTGAAACAAAAGAAAGTATTTGTATAAAAATAGAGTTCAATTCCCAGATGTTTAGTTTGGGACACCAACATGGCCGCCATTTCTTTGTTTTGGGACACCAACATGGCCGTTGTGACGTCATGTGAAAACACTCTATTGTAAAAGAGGGAGAAGACTGTGAAGAGGCAGCTACGAGAACACCACATGGTTATGTTTATTATTTAAGTTGAAGTTTACACAGATTAATACTTCTCGTGGGTTTAAAGTTTTGGCGATTCTGAAAACTGTATTCTCAAAGTAAATATCGTAAAATATATCGTGAAATTTAAGACTGTAGCATTTTAACTTACATTGCGCTCAATTACATACCTTTTGTTTTTGCGTCTCCCTATCTCCAGTCTGGGTCAGTGGCCAGGGTCCATTATCGCAAACATGATAATTACTGTATCTCATTTGTAATTACTATATCCACAAAAATTTCTCGCCGTACGGTTTTTTAGCAGTTATACATTTTGAACATTGGCTCCGCTGGCTGACACTTGGTTGTTTTGCAGTGTTTTCAAGGAGATCAATGATGTTCTTTTGCTGTGTGCCAAGATTGAGCTGCAGGTGAGTAGTGATCTGGACTATTCCCAGTGGTCTATATCATATGTATAGATCTGTTTGCTTACCGTATTCCCTCAAGTATGTGCGCAAGGTACCAATTTCAATAAACTGGCTTCAATTTCAAACATTGTTCTCTTTGGCTGTACCTGAACCTTCTCTCACCTCACTTACTATTCCCGACTTGGTTTTCATTGGTGAAGTATTGTAACCAAGCGTGCAGTGCCTTCATAAGCCAATTGGGTTATCACATCCACCGATGGTTCTAGCTCTGTTTGCGGGCATTCTTTGCAATGGCTCACATTGTTACATACAGCTATTTCAAAAAAGCGTATCCATAATGCCTCGACCGTACAGCGAAGACTTGGGATGGCGGGAAATATGGATTCTGAGCTTTTATTGACATTTATTTGGTATTTCCTAGACTACCTTTCGGCATTGTCGCGTACGCTTTTACGCTTTTTTGGACAACCTTTGTCGAAACAGCTGTATATTAACGCAAAGTCGTTGTTGTCACCTTCTCATTTTCTTACCAGCAACATTTCTCTCTCTTTTCAGATTCTGGCGGGACAAGATTTCTCTCCATGGAGCAAATACGCTGAAGAGACTGAAACATGGGGAGACCAGGCACTTGCGGCTGTAGCACCTAAGCGTGCGCTGTATTCTGACAAGTACGACAGTGACTCTGGTGTAGTATCCAGACTACGGGCCATCTCACTGGCTTCTTCTGTCCCTGATCAGCATGCTGAGAAGCACAGGAGACAGCTGTCCATATCAGCCAAGCTGTCAACATCAGCGCCATTCCAACAGGGTGGTCTGCAACAGAAGGATAGACAAGGCAATGTTATGGCTCTCCAGACTGGAGCACAGGCACCAGGTACGAGTCTGTTTGAAGGTTTACTCGAGTTTTCATATTCTATTGTTTTGTACTATTTACATATTATCGTAACAGTCTAACTATGAACATTACCGTACATTACAACCTAAAACAAGAGATATGCAAATGATGAAAAGGTAAGGTGTGCGCAGCGACCAAAGTAGCTTAGGCGTTTGGGTTGGTCACTATCACGTGCAATTAACTGGCGTGGACATTATACATCACGCCGCCATCTTGTCACATCCCCACCCCCCCCCCCCCCCCCAAAAAAAAAACGGTACTTACTTTCTATATGACATTTGTGTTTTCATTCGCCAGCCAGGTAGGCATTCAACCCAAAAGCTTGATAATGCTATTTTCGTTGTTCTAGTGGACACTCTTTTCAATTTGAGCTTGAGCTGTGAAAGGAATCAAAAACCTTCTACTTCTTCCTGTAATTGGTGACAAAATGTGGCAGAGCTCCATTGGCTTGTGTTGGTATATCCTTCAAGGACTCAAAATGGCTTCTTTCGTTGTCGTCTCACCCTTATGGCAAACTGAATGATGGTGACTCGTTGTGCATAGAAACTTGCCCCTCTAAGCTTCCATATCAACATGGATTTTCTCCTTACCTTTCTCATGATATTTCTTATAGCACAAGTTAGGAGAATTTGCTTCAACATCAAGGCATTTTGGGGGAGCATTTTCTTTTTTTCTCATGCGCTGGATGGTTGATAAAGTGGTGGCCTCGTAAGGCGAAATACGATATTGGTCACTAATTATTGTGGCGTGAAGGATTATTAATTAAATCAATAATTAATCCTATTTATTTGTTTGTTTGCCAAGGTCACGTCGTTTTTTCCACGCTTCTTCCATCTTTTCTTCTCTCTTTAATGTCATTCTGTGCCTTCTTGGGCCCCAAAAAATCATTTTCGGTACGTCATTGCACGAAAAGTCCTAAAAGTTTCCTCGAACATCATTTAATTTCAAAAATCAGCTAGTTACTTATTTTTTAATTCGTTGTTTCCACACTTCAGGTGCAGCAGAATCCCGTACCCTGCCCTCAGGGAGTCCAGTAGACTTGTCCGTTGCATCCCATACCTCGGCAGACTTACTTTTGGGTTCATTACAAAGCACACTGCAATCTAAAGGATCTTGGGAACCAGGCTCACTTTCTACAAGCGAACAAAGAAGAACGTCAAGTAAGATAGGCTTTTATCAGTGTCGCATTTGCTCACGTTTATGTCAATGCTAATGTACATTTTGAAATGATTAGAAGAAAATGTTCCTTCGACGCCTGGCATCGCTAACACCACTGCGGAGAACGAGCAACGAAAAGGCGGTCGATTTTCTCCCCAATGGTTGGTTCAACTACCAACTATTTCTGCCTGAGTAACATACCTTTGCAAAAAAGAATACGTCGCCAGAACGGCCTTAACACGTTTTAAACGAGAGCCGGAGGTAACACTATCGTGTAACTGATTTTGTCTTAGGAGGGAGTGGAGCAAGTATGGACGAAGCTGGTTCACCCACGGAACGCCATCTCCTCAACTCTTCCGGCTCCTTTCCTGTCGGGCAAGAAATCCTACATTCCTCATCTTCCAGCCGCCGCCGCAAGTACACAACTGATAGCAACACCTCCTCCCTTGGGAGTGATTCACCCAGTAGCTCAGGTCAGCTTACCCCCACCCGTGTCCAGAGGGGACCGTTTAACTCCATGCTTCGTGATGATGACGATTTTGAGAGCGTGAGTCGCTCTTTTGGTCAGAGCACCAATGGACAGCTGCTCATCTGCCAGTGTCCCCCTGACGCCGAGCTTCCTGGATTTAATCGGAGAGATTTCTCGTAAGTTATCCAATAGTATGTAGGTGATGGAGTATGGCAGCAAGGGGTGTAGTGAGTTGTAATTCGTGGGGTTGCGGGGAGGGGGTCGCAAAAGTAACGGATTTTTAATCGGAGAGATTTCTCGTAAGTTATTCAATTGTATGCTGGGATGAAGTATGGCAGCAAGGGGTGCTAGTGAGTTGTAATTTGTGTGGTGGGGGGAGGTGGTCGCAAAAGTAACGGATTTTTAATGAGAGAGATTTCTCGTAAGTTATTCAATAGTTTGTAATGGCGGAGAATGGGAACAAGGGGTGCTAGTGAGTTGTAACTCAGAGGGGGGGGGGAGGGGGCGTATGGTAGAAGTTGCAGAGACAAGCTAGCTGGTAGGGTGTCGGGCTGATTTACAAGACTGTGGCTATATTTTCACACTGTGATGATTCCATTTAAGCTCCATCAAACAATTTTGTAGCTGCGAATGTTTGGTTTTTCAACAGGGTTGATAACCAAACGTAAACTGGCCACCCTAAAGAGATTCGAGTGGTGATGTTTCGAGCGTGGTCCCTTCTTTTACTTCCCACTGACGCAGCACGACAGTTTCTTTAGAAACTAAATCCTACCGTCGCATCGAAGTCTAAAGGCTGTCAGAACCAAGTGAATCGGCTTTGTTAATTGGAATCTAAAAGTCTTAACTGTATTTAGTCATTCAGGATTATTGTTATTTTATTCACCACAGGCCCTTTGACTTGCTGCAGCATCCCAAGGAACTTGCACGACAGATAACACTTATTGACCATGGTATGTAGCCTGCTGGGATGGCTCGGCTAAGCTTAGAAACCCCTTTTTATTTTTACTGATTTGTTTGCGACCAAATTGGAAACGTTTGGGAGCGCAAAGGACGACTGCGAAGCACTAATGCTTCGGATGTGATTTAAAACTATTTTATGGTTTTCAAGAAGCAAGCCAGATCTGCCTCCAAGACATACGTTGCAGCACGTCGGCAACAATGCTTCTTACCGTAGCAGCCCATTACACAATGACCAAAAACACGTGCAAAAAAGGCTGAAAACGTCGACACACTACATGGAAACGTTTCGGGATTATTTATTTATTTGTTTGTGTACTTATTTATTTTTATCAGTAAATTTTCGACAACTTTTTTCTTCATCTTCCGTCTTGTCCACTTCCGAAGTTTAGGCAGAAACGAGAGTGAAAAAAAAAGTTATCACCTTAATTACGTTTCCACCAAGCAGTTCTATCTTCTGTTCACTGAGTGGTAACCTAAGCGCGCATATCTTCCCTTTCTTTTTCCAGTAGCAGACGTCTGTATGTACTGAAGACAGATGACAGTTGTTTTCTGTAAGTGGATTTTAGTTCACCATGTTTCTTGTCGGTCGTTCTTTCTTCAGATTGCTTTTGTGCAGTAACAGCAACTGACATCCAGAAGAAGATTGCCATGGGCACGGGTAAGAAACGAAAAGTGCCTCCTGAGGAAAGACTGTCTGTGGAGAAAGTAGCCGACAGATTTAATCAGGTATTAAACTCAGAGCTCTTTTGCTTCCTGCTGAGCTTGGCAAACACGTCAATGGGGCAACTCTAGATCATAGACTACACTTGCGTTGTCCCGACTCCCTCAGTTAATTGGTACTCTCCCCAGATTTCGCTCGGCATGTTGTTCAAGGTCCACCAAACCCGTCCAACACAAGGGAAAATAGAAGACCGCGAACAGCCTTCATCCCTGCCAACTTCAAAGATGGGTGCCACAATTAAGGCTGGAAACACCACAAACCTGCAAATCTTTGTTCTGTTCATAGTATTCTATTTGCCAGTTGTTCCAGCACATTTCAAAACCTATCATATTTGTAGATGGTGAACGCCAAAAACGCCATTGCGACAGGCATATAGCAAAGTTATCTAGCCTGGGTTGGTGGGCTAAGACTGATTTCAAATGAATGCACAACCATCGTCTCCATAAAACTGATAGGTTGAAGTTTTTGTGTGACTTCTTTATGGACGGGTCTGATAGGCAGTCCTTTGTAGCTTTGTTTAGTGTTGCTTTATCGAAAACTAAAATAAAGTAATGGCATTTGTAGAGAACATAAAAATCAGTGGGGTTTGGGACGGGGATGATAAACAGGAGAACTCGTGGAGAACCCTCTAAGACCTAAAACAGAAACAAACTTGGCCGAAATCTGACGCCAAGTCCGGAATTCCAAATGGCGAGCTTTGAACAGTGTGCTGAGCGCTCTCATCTCCTCGCCAACACTGCTGCTCTCTTCACGTTTTTAAAAAAAATTTACTTTCAGCTAAGCACGTGGGTGGCAGCTACTATTGTCACAGAGAAGTCAATGGAGAAAAGAGCTAATATGTTTATAAACTTCATCGAAACCGCCAAGGTAATAACTACTATACTTACGTTAAAGGGAGGGGTTCACATTTCAACGCATGTGCATGAATCTAACTGCTTTTTTCTCTTTATGGCCTTAAAAATCCCACTCAGATGTGCTTCAGTAATCACATTCTATAATTAGTCTAAGCAAAATGACTGATGACCAAAATTCACAGAAAATGCTTGTGGATTGTACTCATATTGTCGATATTGAATTTAACGTTGACCCGTAGGATTTATTCCACGGTTGATGTATTTACAGTTATTTGCATGCGAAATAACACAATCATATGAAAAAATTACCACCGGAGTTACCTATTCCCTTCCGAATGGTTCAAAAACAACGAATTGAATTAAACAGGCTTGGGTCATAGCGAGCAAAGGCGAAAAAATTCATGGACATGCGCAGAACCGTGAACCCTTCCCTTTAAAGTAGAAATCATCGCAGCTTTAGACTGAATTGTTTCCAGTCCCACTCTTTCCTCCTCAGCATTCGTGTCCTACAATTTTATCAGTTAAAGACTGGGTGCAAGTCGAGAGATGATGATATTAGAGACTTTAAGCAACCACGACGGCACCGCCATAAAAGAAATGACACCTGAAAATATAAGTTCGCGTTACTTAATTGAGCATCAAAGTCTCGCAAGTTGTCAAGCAGGAAAAGAAAGGTTCTAGTCTATAGCTGTGGGTGGCGATGAACCACGAACACATGCAAGAAGAATGGCAGCCTTCTTTTTGGTGCTATCGACTAGGAAATTGTCCATCACTCAGAACCTCACAGAGTCTTGGGCTTGGATTGTTTTTAGGTAAAGTCTCTGGCTTGAAAATTATGGAAACACTTAACCAGCTCTCAGTCTCAGATTTTAGAACAAGGGTCGTGCAAAGCCTCGGCTTTACCATTCTATACCTCTCACATTCACGTTTGCGCTGCTTACAAACTGAGAAACTTTCACCAAATTTAACTCAAGCGACTTTTTGTATACGTGTCATGAATCCTTTTTGATGCTACCTTTTTCGACTACAGGTGCTTTCAAAATGCATCACATATAGTTCATTTATAATTTTCTTTTTTTTTTTTTTTCAGTTGTGTTTGGAGCTGAGAAACTTCAACGCTGTGATGGCTATTGTTGTTGCAGCCCTTGGCAGCGCGCCTGTTAGACGTCTTCACAAGACAAAAGAGGTGAGTAATAACATTACCAGCTTATACCAGGCCGTCCTGTGTTTCGAAAGCCAGCTATCAACTGAAGAATAAACTTCGTTGCATAATCATATGCCTTCACTCTGCTCGCCTGCAAAAGAGAGATTGACTATGAATCATCTAAAAAGATGGTGAAGATAGTTTTTCTGAAGACGTTTTGAGGCGTTTGTAGGGGATCATCAACAAAAATTGCATACTCGGCTTAATCTAACTTCAAGTTGTTTAATCATAGCAACTTGTCAGGTTAGTGCTTTGGTTCGTTTTAATTTAAATTGTCCTTTACCCACAGCTTGTTCCCAAGGAATATCTTGAACAATATGCCAAAATGGAAATCCTTATGGACACTAAGGTAGGTCATTGATGTTCTGTTAAAGAAGCCACCACAGAATAGATCTATCCGACCGACCGACCGACCGACCGACCTTCGCGCTCAGAAAACAAAAACGGTGTCCTCGTGGTAATGCACTTGCACAGTACTTTCAACTGTTGACTTTGGCTTGAATCCCTGACAGTAAACTTACCTGGATTTCTACATTGTAGCCTTGGTTGAGAGAATAAATGGTGTCTTCCTTTCTGTGTTTTCCAGGATAACTATAAGAGATATCGACAAGCTCTTGCAACCTCTCCGACTCCCTCAGTTCCCTACTTTGGTAAGTCTATT
The DNA here is from genome assembly GCF_977016875.1 of Pavona decussata. Taxonomy (NCBI): domain Eukaryota; kingdom Metazoa; phylum Cnidaria; class Anthozoa; order Scleractinia; family Agariciidae; genus Pavona; species Pavona decussata. The sequence continues at coordinate 2,176,480 of NW_028145496.1, forward strand.
TCCCTAGCACTTCAGAAAGAAATTCCTTCCACAACCTAGTGAAATATCTCCGTTAGAAGCGAGTGTCATGCCTAAAATGTGTTTTGTTTTACTTCCAAGGCATTTACATGAAGGATCTTACCTTCATTGCCGAAGGAAACCCCGACTTCTTCAAAGGAGGACTTATTAACTTGACCAAACGGAGGCAGGTGAGTAACCTTTCAACTGTCGATACTAGTTTCTGCCATTTTACTGCCAAATTTTCGTGCATTTCGCGTGAAGCGGCATGAAAATATCATCTGATTTTCACACACCCAGGCGTGCTGTGAGCCTCAACAACTTGTTTCTAATGGACGCTGATCCTTTGTAGCTTCTCCGTTTCCGTTACTCGTGCGACCGTTCTTTGTGTGCTCGTTTATTAATATTTATTAATTTTTTCCAGATCTACCTTGTGATTGACGAGATAAGACGTTTTCAGAAGGATGTGTATAATTTCCAAGAGGTGAGCCCTTGACATAGTTAAGTAATAATCACATCTTCTCTCAAATAAGCGCCGCTTGCGAATAGTGCAATATAATTCGTTACGAAAAGACGATGTTAGGCTGAGTTGCGAGAGCGTAAAATCAATTCCAAGTCTTCCCCAATGCAAAAATCAAGGAGATAAACTATAGTGGGATTTGTTTTGCCCATGTGATAACTAGTGGTATTTTTCAGGTGTCGGAAGTCCGTGACTACCTCGCTAACGAGAAAATCCATACAGAGAAGGAGCTGTACGACATCTCGTGTCAATTCGAACCAGGCCACCCGCGGCGGTACTCTGAGGCTGATAAATCCTTACCGTTGCGTCCAGTCCCCCAGTTTAAGTCCAGCACGGTTGGTAGAATGGCGGGAAAACGGTCTCTGAGCCTATCAAGGAGCTCAACTACCCTGGAAACGGCTACTGGCCCGGATTCAACGTGTTGACGTCATAGTACGTCAGAAAAACGCACGGTCATACTGATGTAAATAAATGAACACAAAAGCTTATGCCAGATGATAAATTAATTAATGAAAGTAACCTCGCCTAAAGTAGGCTATCAATGTATAAATGTAATGTTTGTGGATATTGTCGTGACATTTTGATATTTTCAAGAATTCCCGGGACATTCGAGTCGGGAGGATCGTTGTATTCATTACCATGAAAGAGACACATTGTAAATATTTTTACTAAGTTATAAGCTGCTGTTTTATAGTATTTTACGGAGCTACCTGTATTAGGTAATGCATTTGCAGTTCCGTTGTAAGAACGCAAATTCTCATAAAGCCATTTCTTTTCTGACACTTTTGAGTGCAGGGCCGGTCAGTGCGAGAGATGGACAAGATTGGACAAAATTGATTGTTGAAACAGTTGTAGCCGAATTGAAGCGTTAAAGTTATTAGTAAAAGGGTTAGAATTTTTTAACCAAAAACTTCCCTAAATTCCAGTTGGCTCTTTTGGTCACTCCAGTTGAAAATTAACGGGACAAATGGAAATTCTGAGAAGGTAGTCCCGTTTTCCCGGTTGGGATTTTCTAAATGGAATTTGCCTATTCCATTCACACTTTTCGCAACTTTTCTTTCCAGTTTTAGACCTTTGACTTTCACAGGCATGCTAATGTGTCTGAACCGAAATGGCAATTTCTTGGGGTGAATGGAACACGTTCTACCCCGGCGAACGGAAATTCCTAACCGAAATTTCCAGAATTTGTTAGTAAACAACTAACGCGTCAACCGGTGCAAAGCTGTGTCAAGCGCGCGAAAAGGTAACCGGTGGAAGTGCGGGAAAACATGCAAGGCCGGTGCCAAGCGCTGAAAAACATGTAGCAGTCGTTTCCGTTTCCTTTAAGCCAAGCGGGGCAAGCACGAAAGACGCGCGAGGGCATTGGGCAAAAAGGAGCAAAAAAGTAGGTTTTTGCTCCTTTTTGCCCAATGCCCTCGCGCGTCTTTCGTGCTTGCCCCGCTTGGCTTAAAGGAAACGGAAATGACTGCTACGCGGGCTAGAAAACATGTAGCCGGTGCCAAGCGCGGGAAAACATGTAAGCATTACTATGCGCGGGAAATTTTACCTTTCAAAGGAAACTTTATTACTTTGGCAGTAACTGTAACGAAATCCTTTGAGATTTCAAAGTAAGACAAAAAAATGTCAGAGGTGTTAGTTGGGTCAGGTAGCTGAGTACTACAGAAGAAAGTGTAGTGTCAGAAGTGATAATTTTTCGGTGTTTTCTTGTTTCTTCTTGGTTTAATTTGTTCTGAAGAACTTTCCTTATTGTCACGAAGTATTTTTTAATAGGTGGCACTACTTCTAAGCCGACGGAACATTTAAGTGTCCGTCAATGTTGCGTTGTGATAACGTGGTTTCAGATTTAGAGAAAGTACTAGTTAAATTAACTAGTTATTCAATTTAAAAGGTATAATTGAGTTACAAATCAAGTAGATTGTAGGTTCAATCGTTCACATCAGCTAGTGAAAATAGAGCAGCGCGTGCAGCAAGATATAGTGATTTCACAAAAACCTTGAAACACATCTCGGACAGATAGTATTTGGTAGTTTTCTTTTGTTTGAGGGTTTTTGAGAAATCAGTCCACATAGTACCAGTGCTAGGTTTTTCAGTAGAGTCCGAAACCCGAGCTTTGTACGGGTCAATAATCGTCGTTGCCAAGGAAATACGGATGTTTATTGATGCAGAATTATGAAATGCTTGATTTGTACGGAATCGAGTTACAAGTTAAAGCAATGTTATTTATTTGAAAAAAGACCTTAAAAGGTGGTTATCGCCTGTGGCTGTTTTGTAAACGGAGATCAAGCCTCCAGAAATCTTATCTATCAAGTCTATTTTGAGACTCTAGGTATTTTTGTATTCGTACATTTTAAATCTCTAGCAAGCTTAGTTGGTATCTTTTAATAAATGTTATTTTAAATTCTTTCCTCGTCTTTTTATTTATTTATTCCGCATTTTTAATGACTGATTTTCCCCTCCGGAAACGAAAGGGATTAGCTTTCTCGGTCAGTGGTTACGACATTTTGAGCTGACATATGGTCGAGAAAAACTTGAGATTTTCTTTTAAATTCGAATAACCAGCGAAATGAACCGTTTGGTGCCCACGATTTTTTAGTCTCCTACGCAGCCATTCTTTCTGCGTATGATACTAACCTGGAACGATCTTTCAGCTTGTCATTAAATGAATTTAGGAGTTGGTGAAAAGATATGAAGGTCGCACACAGTGCACAGTGATTGTTTTTTTTGTTGTTGTTGTTGTTGTTGTTGTTTTGTTTTGGTTTTTTTTTTTTTTTTCATGCAATCAGTTGTCTGTTACACTGTGCAACAAGAGTATTGACAATCGTTTGGAGAATAGAAATTGCTTTAAATTCTTACAGACATTCTAAAATGTTGACGACCTGCACATCTTTAATTTTAGGCAGCATCTTTGTGGAGGTCTGTACCGTAAACTTTCACCAGGTTCCGGATAAGAATACAAACGAACAATTCCTACTTCCGGCATGCTGGAAATTGAACTTGGCCACTAAAGAATGGAGGTACATTTCAGCCACAAAGCGACAGAGCTGAAACAACTGCAAGAAGCCATAGCTCTTGACACTGAGAGACAACAATGAACAGCGTTGCAAAGACGCTCCGGATTTTAATATTAGACATTTAGCCCCCCACTCCTTGTGCTTGCTCTTAACGCCCAATGTGAATTATTAATATGCAATTAACGTACAACTCAAATGGCTGAAATTTTAAGTGACCGCTCTCTCTAAATAAGCCTTATCAAGCCTTGTAACATTACTCGACTCTGAACGTTCTTCAAAATTAAAATTATAATTGCGTAGTTATTTCCATAGCCTCCCTCGCAGACGTACTTTTTGCTCGTCACGCAGAACTACCCGGCCGGGATACACTAGCACAACTACCAATCTTCAGATTGTTTTGAATACCCAAAAAATCCCTACTTAAATCAAGCCACACACCAAAAGAAAAAAATACTTCCCAAATTTTCTCACTCAAAACAATCCCGGAATCGAAAATTTCAACCTAAGATATCCTTCGATCCGCCCTGTGACTTGTATTTTAGAGTACCCCCCCCCCCCCCACCCTCCCCCTGCAGTGGCCATGAACACGTTCATCCTAATTAGCAATTCAAAGAGAGCGCCAAAAAGGGAACAAAACCAACAAAACTATAGTGTAGTTCATCATCCGTTGTTATTTTAAAACAGAAATACATTAGCGTAACCTGCGAGCAGAGGTTTCTCCGCAGGTAGCGTCCGTAACACTAACAGCGCATGTTTTATCAAACTGCTATTCGCATTTAAAAGAGTACGTGTTCTTCTTCACGTTTGCTAATGGGCAGTTCGTTGCTCTCTTTTATTCCCAAAAGATCGATAGGTTGGCTGAAAAATACGCAAACCAAATTAAAAACAGTAGATTGTGCAAGTTGCGTGGCAAAATCACTTAGGCCACACCCCCAAGTTTACCTTATTTGGCACTACAGGTACAAAAGGTACAACATTCGTTCACCACTGCACTCGGCTGACATTCACAAGGCAAAGCAAATTGCACGAGGTTGACCCCTGAGTAAACGAAAGCTGATTACAAACACGGAAAATTTCCCCACAAGCTAAATAGCAAAATGTCTGAGAACTCTGAACGAAGGTAAGCGAACTTCTGTTGTTATTACAAGCGTTGGATGTGGGTCAAAGTGCGCCAAAACTGTCCAGTGATCCTTGCCGTTTCCTTGACGCTCGCGATGCAAGATTGTATTGCGAAAATTGTTTTGATTTTTGTTGTTTTTCTGATGACAAAGGTCTTAAGACCAGAGATAATCCCTTTCCGGCTGGGTTGAACGTGACAAAACAGTGATATTTAAGTTTTGTCAGCCATTTGCCCTGAAAGAAAATGAAGTGGGCACCTGGTGACGCCAAGCCGGCATAATTTTGTATGTTAATTCGGACAAGTTGTATTCGATTACAGTTGCACCGTTTAATTAAGAGGTAAGCTCGTAGAAGACTTTGTTTATAGGCGCTTATCAAGAAATCTGGCATTGTTAGAAAGTGCTTCCTTCCATGCACGCGTGGAATATTGTGTGGAATTGATCACTGTTGACAACAAGCTTTACGTGGCTTATGTTCAGCTTTACTGTTTGTAGTTATGCTCACATTCATTGACGCTCAAAATGAACGAGAGATTAAGTTTAATTAAACGTGAAATACGTTTTGTTTAGCGATGTACAAATGCGCATTTGTGTTTGTAAACCATCAATGATTAATTAAATTTCCTAATGAGTGTTTACATGGATGCGTAATTGCCTGTCCGTCAGGTATGTACAAGTATTTTGACTGTTCTAATCACAAGACATCCACAAAAGACTGTGGCTTTTGGTTTTTTAATTGACTACCACACAGTAGCATCAGGCTGCGATTCAAGAAAATATGAATTTTTTTTTGCCATCAATGATGGTCACCCCCCACTAGACATCCAGTTTTCATTCAGTCAAAACATTCAGGAGTTGGACTCCCAACCATGGTAGAGAGAAAATTTCTTTTGAACCAATGATTTATAAGGTACACCAACAGCCTAAGCTAATTATTCAATAACATGAACGTGAAAAGGATGTAAAGACTAATCATAGGTTTTTATTTTGGTAAGAAAAGAGCCGTGTTGAAAGGCTCGAATAGATTGTGATTGTGGTTCAAGTTAGTAGGGATTTTGGCAAAAGGGAAGGAGGGGCACAGAGGGACGGGAAGCACATGCCCACTATAAATAATTCAGAGACAGCTAATTTTGCAACCTAGCTGCTGGGTATTTCAGCTTTCTTCTTTTTTATTGTTGAATATCTCCCCAAAATACATTATCTTGTTTCAACTTGCATTGTTCAATATTGTGAGCAGGCTAGTGGTACTTATGCTTGTCCAAAAGGAACTCTCACATGCGTGATAAACGTCAACACCCTGCAATCTCACTGCAGATAAGCATGAAATCAAGAATTACGAAATCCACAGATCGCATGTCTTTATAGATAGTATTTATTAACCGCTGTCTGGTATCTTGCAGTTAATCCGAGCCGGTAAACCTAAACAAATGCCACAGAGCTAGCATACCTAATAGTATATAAAAAACTTCTCCTTACGGCTCAGAATGATCATTAAAGAATCTACATTCAGTATATTTGAGTTTTTCCCTTCATGATCAAGATTAACATCATTAAGCAGAGCTAAGCTATAAAGGCTTTAAGACCAATCTTTTTGCGAACTGCAGGAGTCGTGCAGGCCCGTCAACACTTTTACACTCGTTACATGACCTTGGGGTGTTTGAAATCTAGACCTCAGTTCATCTTCCACAGAGGTTTGCAGACTGGATCTTTCAGCTGTAGAATCTCCTTGCAAAGCCGTATAAACACTTTTAACTATAGACGCTAATCTGTCCTCGTTAAATTCAGAAGCGTTCGACCCTGCATTTTTTAGATGTGACTGCGTCGGCGGACGCAATAAAAAATTCAGCGGTATTAACATGTATCACTTGGTACTTCATACAAGCCTATCATAATCTCGATGTATATGCGAATCTTGATATACATATATGAGGAATCTTGATGCGTGCCATTTATCTGCAATTTTCGGTTTAAAAAATTGGTCCCTTACTGTTTACATGGGAAGGTTGTTGTGTAAAAACGTATCTTGATGTAGGTATGCGAACATTGATATGAATATGCGAAATTTGGTGTCTACAGTATAATATTCAAAACTTGATGAATATTTATTAGACTTGATGTACTCGTGTGCTAATCTTGATATGTGATATGTTTTAGATCTTGTTGCAGACAAATGCATATTAATTTTAACATTGATATATGAAACTTGATGTAAATAAATAAATCTTGATATTTTGTCCCTTTGGGACAAGCATAGACACTAGTAAATTGAAGAATTTTTAATCTTTGATGTGAATGGAACAGTCAACTCCAAAAAAAAGTACGCGCTTGTACTTGAGTGTTCCGGCTTTGTAGTGGTACATACAACAGTTGTCACATGCTATATTAAGAAAACTCTGCATTGGCAAGAACATTCATCATGCCTGTGGAATTTCAATAAATGAGGATAATTGCCCAAAGTCCAAAGTGAATAATTGTGGTTATATTAATTAACCTAACTGCTTAGGCCCATGTAAATCAAATATTTTTTTGATTCAAATATATGAAAGACTGACCAAGCAAAGCATCATGAGATCTTGCTTCGTGTCTGTTGAACTATTATCCAAAGGACAGAAGCTGTCATGACATCTGATTGCCTGTTCCCTGCTAGTGGAGGTCCCTGAAGGCGAGAAGGAGAGAGACCTCTGCCGGCCCCAGTTGCGTTCTCTCATGTAGCCGCTGACCAGACTTTTGGTTGAAACTGACCGGTTTTCAAAACCAGTTTCCATTAATGTGCAATGCCCGATTGCTCTGTTCACCTCTGCTAGCAGGGAAGATTGCCTGGTGAGCATCAGGGCAAAGGGCGATGTTTTCAGATTTAGCGTAGATCTCAACAATGGGCTTATACAACTTTGTAAGGGGTTTTAGATGGGCTTATAAATGGAGAGACTAGAGTGGGGCTTATATTTAGGAGGGCGGGGCTTATAATCGGATGTATTTTTTTGGTTTACAGGTAGATGGGCCTATAACCGGAGGAGCTTTCGCAGCAGTTTACAGTATTGCATTTAAATGAGCCAAATCATCATCATCATTCATCATTTGGTCCTTTTCCCTTTAAGGGAAATGGGGCCTTGCGTTCTTTCTCTCCAAGTGTCACGGTTTCTGGCACAGTTACTTGCTTCCGTCCATCCATTGAACCCAAGTTCTCCTCTTTCCTTCTCAACTGTTCTTCTCCATGTCTCTCTGGGTCTACCTCTCCTGCGTTTTCCTTCTGGTGTCCAGGTTAGAGCTATTCTTGGGTTCTCATTTGCCTTCATCCTTAGTATATGCCCGATCATTTTCCAGCGTCTTCGCTTTATCTGATGGGAGATCTCCTCCATATTCGTCTTTGATCTTATCTCTTCATTGGATACTTTCATGGGCCAGTAAATTTTCAGAATGCGTCGTATGCTCTTGTGGAGGAAGACATTAAGCTTGTTCTCGTCGCTTTTGATTATTCGCCAAGTTTCGCAACCATAGAGTAGGACAGCCAATACATTGGATCTAAAAATCTTCAACTTGGTGTTGATGCTGAGTTGGCTGTTCCTCCAGATGTTCTTTAAGTTGCAGAAGGCTGCTTGAGCTTTCCCTAGCCTGGCACTTATATCTTCACCTGCACCACCAGTTGATGTTACTGTGGCACCAAGATAAACAAATTTCTCAACCTCTTCGATGTCACTTCCTTCCAGATGGATCTTTAATCCAGGATTGACATTCCATTTCATTACCACTGTTTTTCCCAGGTTAATCTTCAGCCCAGTCTTCTTCCCGTTTGTGTTAAGATTTTCTAGCTTCGTTTGCATGTCCACTATCCTGCTTGCAACAAGAGCCACATCATCAGCAAAGTCTAAATCCTCTAACTTGCCCGTGAATTGCCATCTTATTCCAGTTTGCCTTCCTTCAAGAGTCCTTCTCATGACCCAATCAATCACAAGAAGAAAGAGAAAACCAGACATGCAACAGCCCTGTTTCACCCCTGTCCTTACATCAAACCAGTCGTAACTTCCAGAACCATCTACAACAGCACATTTGCTCTGTTCATACATTGCCTTTACCATCGTGATCAATTTTGGTGGAATACCGTACTCTCCCATTATTCCCCATAAAATACCTCTGTCAATGCTATCAAAAGCTTTCTCAAAATCCACAAAACAAACATACAAGTTGGCATTCCATTCAATTACTTGTTCAATGATGTTTCTCAGAATGAATATCTGTTCAACTGTCCCCTTTCCTCTCCTAAACCCCGCCTGTTCTTGTCTAAGTCTGGTGTCAACAGCATCCCCAATTCTTGTGATAATCACTTTGCCTAATACTTTTGCGGCCACAGGTAGCAGTGTTATTCCTCTCCAGTTTCCATATTCCATGAGATTTCCCTTCTTGGGGAGGCGAATGATCAGCCCACATCTCCAGTCATTAGGTACTCTTTCACTTTCCCAGATTTTCAAAAGCAATTCGTACAACACAGCTACTGTAGTTTCAATATCTGCCTTCATCAGTTCTGTTGTCACGCCATCAACACCACCAGCCTTTCCATTCTTCAGTTGTTGTATAGCTGTCCTGATTTCTGCATGTGTAGCGGGACCCGTTTCAATTTCGAGTGTTTCATAAGCTTCACTCTCCACTTCTGATCGCGTGGGGGGAGGTCTATTCAGAACCTCAGCAAAATGCTCCTTCCACCTTTTCTTTACCTCTTCCTCTTTTGTTAGTAGAATGCCTTCTTTACTCCTTATGGAGTCTGTTCTTCTATTTGATTTGTTGCAAAGCTGTCTTGTAGCATCAAACACCGCCTTCATATTGCCCGTTTTGGCTGCTTTCTCTGCGTCACTAGCAATCTGGTCAATCCAATTTCTCCTATCTCTCCTTAGTTGCTTTTTTACTTCTTTGTCTTTAGCTTGGAATTCCTCTCTGTATGTTGCTTTTAGTCTCTCTGACCTGGTTGAATCCACTTTAGCTTTACAAGATCTTCTTTCGTCAATTTTCTTCCAACTTGCAGCGCTTATCCAGGGCTTACTCTGTTTTTTCCTGTATCCTAGAACCTCCTCAGCTGTTTTCTTATAACTTTCCTTTATATTAGTCCATCGAGTCTCTATGTCTTGCTCATTGCCTTCTGCGCTTTCATCAGCTAAACAGCTAAATCTGTTCCTCAACTTAATTTGAAACTGCTGCCTTACTTCCGGTATTATCAGTTTGGCTGTGTCATATCTCCTGGAATTCCTTGTATTTCTAACTATCCCACGCAAACGAAGTCGTACAGTTGTGATAACTAGGTTGTGATCACTTCCACAGTCTGCGCCTCTATAAGATCTCGTATCCCTCACTGATCTCTTGAATTTGCCGTTCACTGCCACATGATCAATTTGATTTCTAGCCCTCTCATTAGGAGCAGTCCAAGTGTATTTGTGGATGTTCTTGTGTGGGAACATTGTTGACACAATAGCTAAGTTGTTAGCTGCGCAAAAGGAGACAAAACGAACACCATTTTCTGACCGCTCATCTCCAAACCCATGCCGTCCCACCACACCATTTTCCCCTTCCTGCTTAGCCCCGATCTTAGCGTTCCAGTCGCCCATCATCATAATCATGTCATGCCTCGGAATCTCGTCAGTAACCCTCTGTAACATATCATAAAAGCTATCCTTTGTCTCTTCATCCGCCTCATTCGTTGGTGCATATACTTGAACCACTGTCGTTTCAATGAATCTTGATGTGAATCGTGCAGTCATAATTCTATCACTAACTGGCATCCAGCTCTCTAAGCAACCAGCCGTTTGTTTGGTCATCACAAGTGCAACGCCACTTTGGTGTATGTTATCATCTCTTCCCGAGTACAGAATAGTTTCGCCAGTCTGTGTCTTGAGCCGTCCAGAGCCAGACCATCGGCATTCGCTAATGCCCAGGATATCCAGGTTGTACCTTCGCATCTCCCTAACTACTTGGGCTGTTTTACCCACGCTGTACATTGTCCTAACATTCCAATTTCCTATGCGGAGCATCTTTTTGGGGTTAGCAAATGACTTGATCGGAGTACAGGCTTCCTTTCGGATTGGGCGTGTACCCGTCATACCACCGTCGCCCCATTTGATGTATTCATCTTCTGGAGTTTGGCAAGTCGTTGTACTACTCCCGAGATAACACTCATTGATTCGAGAATTTAAGGTTTCCGTAATCTGTTACTTTTTACAAGAAGGGGTGATTGGCCCCAAGCTCAACCTACTACCGGTAGGAACGGTGGGTTATTCTCTGTCTGGGCTCTACCTCTTGACCAATCCGGCAAGGTTGAACCTGCCAGGGACCAAGGTCCCAGCCGGCATAGCTCTAAAGGTCACTGAGCCTCACAAGCTTCACCACCACGTCAAGGTGATAACCCACGGTGAAAAAATGAGCCAAATCAAACCTAGCTTAAATGCCCCAAACGACATTTATATAAGAAGCATAGAAGCAAACTGAACAAACAGAACAAGAGGTCAACGTCGAGTAAAAGGGATTAGGGGAATGCCACAGGACTCGTAATACAAAAATTACTTTTGAGCTCATACTTTGACAGTATCGAAACTTATTCCTAGTAAGCTTGCTGCAAAATTGCAGACTGAAAGAAGAATATTGATGGCAGTTCAGAGTCATTCCAAGCCAACTGAGTACAGATATTTAATCTGCCTGCTCCTTTGTTTGCAGACACGACTTCAGCCATGATTACAATGAAGTAGAAGAAATCAGTAAAGCAATTTTAAACCAGACCAAGCACCGACCAACCATTGGTATTATATGTGGTTCAGGATTATCATCACTTGGAGATATTGTAGATCAAAAAGATGATATCCCTTATGAAAAGATCAAACAATTTCCTAGAAGCACAGGTACATGCATATATATATATATAGGAGTCCAGATTCAGTTTAATATTGTAAAACCAAAACAAATAATTTATATTGTTGATTAAGTAATCAATATAATAATTCTAACCAATCACAACCCAGACAAACAACACAATAAACTAATCACTTCTCAAACCAAACTATGAGTAAATTTAGGAAAACTTGTGCAAAAATGTCAAAATGTGTTGTTCTGGGAAATACCCATACTCCCCCTCCCCCCCCCCCCCCCCACACATAGGATTTTGTATTGAACCCTCCCCTCTGGAATCCCATTTTGGCTTTAGCTTATGAGACCCCCCCTCCCCACTCCCCTCCCTCCCCTTTGGAATTTTCTATTGACCTTCATAGGATTGAATATTGATATTTTGTAGAACCACACAACTTGTTTTAATTTTGTTCATTAAATTGGAGCAAGTTGTTGTTGATGTTTTTGTTTCATTCAATCATGGAATGTACTAATAAAAGCAAAAACCAAATCAAACCAGAAAAACCGTGATTTTCAAACTGTTTTTGTTTTTTGTACAATAGTTCATGGCCATGTTGGAAAGCTTGTATTAGGTGTCCTTAATGGTAAAACCGTGGTGATGATGCAGGGGCGCACTCATCTATATGAAGGATACACCGTAGGGCAAGTGAGTTTAAGTCATTTTATTTTACTTTTCGTCTACTGCTAGTTGCTCTTAATACTTGCATTCAACGAAGCAAGAAAGTCGAGATTGTATGGGACAATGAATGAATGGATCTTGGGACGCGTATTTGGCATCCCCCGCAGATTTTGCAGGGGCGAATGACATCATCACCAACTTGGTAAAGGAGAGAGAGCCTGGAATCAAGATCATCGAGCGCACTCCCTAATCTTTGATTTTTACTAGTTTATTTTTGTGTAGAGTTCACAAAGTTCAGTTCAAGTTTATTTAGAAATGCCATTGCATATACACATTTAAGATAAATATACAGTCACTAGGAAGCTTCCTAATTAAAGATTGTCATTATTATTATTATTATTATTATTATTATTATTATTATTATTATTATTATTATTATTATTATTATTATTATTATTACCAGAACAATAACTTAAGTATAACAATTTATTCATGTTCGGCCTTTCAAAAGTGAATCTATGAGATTTCATTTACTAGTATTATTAATTAATGGCTAAGTGTACATGTTCCACTTATAGGTGGTTTGCATTGCCGCCATGTTGGTGGACAAAACAAGAGAAAATTTGCTCAGTCACATAGTTTGCATAAAAAATGGCAGTTAACTCTCAGAGGAGAAAAATCTTATTGTTCCTGTCCACCAACATGGCCGCCGTGACGTCACATGCAAACCATCAATTGGCTTTCCTTTTCACCTTCTTTATTTGTTTGTTGTTGTTGTTTTTCTGCCATTTCTTCCTAGTCCTTTTTACTCCTATTTGTAAAGAATCTTTATTTTCAAAGTGAGCCAACAAATATGTTTAAATAAATAAAAGAAAAATAAAAGAGCTTAATTAAACTACATTATTTTTGAAAAAATACAAACAGGGAAATTCTTAAAACGATAAATTAAACTAATCTAGAATTAAAGAAAACATTACAATGAATAATAATTAAAGAATAAGATAAAAATTATTCCTCCGTGTACACAGAAAAAACATGGCACAATTTGTTATGAAAAAATTTAAATTTTGAATGTGCATTAGACAAACCTGTGGCATTCAAACCAAAATATTAAAGTACTGTATTTGAATGTCATGGATAACCATATATTTCCTGTGGTGTCCAAACCTGAATAATTGTTGTAGGTTATTTATTTACTTCTTCTGTCAAAACATTAATTAAACTTTGAGGGTTGAATTCATTAGTTAAAATAAGGGAAGTGGTCTTTAATAAACAAGTGTGCAACCTGTGGAGGCAACATTTCCATCATTTAAATTAGGAGAGAACACAACTAGGTCACATATTATTTCTCAAAAATTGGGGAATAATATAGGAGTACAGAAAGAGGCGAACAAATTTTAGTACAATGGGTCCTGCCCTTTACATAGTTCAATAATGTTTCAACGATGATTTCCACTAGCCTCCCTCGCAGACACTCTTTTGGCTTGTCACGCAATCTTTCCTCTCCAACGTTGGGAGGAAAGATTGCGTGATGAGCCAAAAGATCGTCTGCAAGGGAGGTTAAATTTCCACGCGATATTTAACCATTCTTTGGTTTATCTTAAAACAGATCACTCTTCCAGTACGTGTCATGGCACATCTTGGTATCAAAACTCTTATTGTCACTAATGCTGCTGGAGGCCTGAATCAGAGTTACAATGTTGGTGATATTATGATAGTCAAGGATCATATTAATCTGGCTGGTCTCACTGGAGAGAGTCCCCTGAGGGGTGCTAATGATGGCAGGCAAGTCTAAGTAACCTGAGTGTTAAGAACTAATGAAGCGTTATGATCGTTTGTCTGCAGATGCATACATGTACTGTAGGATGGATTTCCGCTGCTGACCCTCAGGTCAGCAAGGGCTCATTCCAAACAGCCGCTGGTAATTAAACCTCACAAACCATAGAATTAAGTGCGGCTCAGCTAAAGGTGTTACCTGCAGTATGGACAACAGTGAAATCTGCATCATGATCCGAACTGAAAAATACCAATGATGACATTGTACATACTGCCTGAAGGAGATGTGAAAAGCACGTGAAATATTAATTCAACTGTTTAAAAAATGGTTATTTTCATGTTATACAGCAGTCACGGACACATTTTTCACAAGTTTTCACCTTTGTTTCACATGTTTATTTCATATAATTAATATGCATGTGGACAATTTTCTTGTGAACTTTAGACATGTTTAAACATGTTGACCATTTATCTTTTTCACAGAAAGCCCAGGTCTCATTATTCAGTCATAGTTTTTGCAGGCATTCAACACAGATTTTGCATACTATGGTTCACCTACACAGTGAACAGAATTTCATTTGGCTCTTGTTTGATGGACGTCCACCAAACTGCAATGTTATCCAACTCTTTCGAAGGTGGTTACAAGCCGCCTGTTTACGTTATTGGTCACCGGTGAAGCTAGGGTAAATAAAGCACATTTAAAGCAAAATAATTCATTAGTGAGCTGTTTGTAAATTTTGATTTCATTGTATGCTTGACACCGTGTCCTTAAGTGAGAGCACTCGCCTCCCACCAATGTGGCCTGGGTTCAATTCCTGAACTCAGCGTCATATGTGGGTCGAGTTTGTTGCTGGTTCTCGTCCTTGCTCTAAGAGGTTTTTCTCCTGGTACTCCAGTTTTACCCTCTCCTCAAAAACCAACATTTACCAAATTCAAATTCAAATTCAATCCAGAATCTGAGGGCCACAGGTTTGCCAGTCATAACAGACTTAAGTGTCACCCTTGATAAAACAACGTTGATTTCAAGATTAAAAAGAGCTGTACTGTACAATTGTACCTATAAAACGTTTTTTATCACAGGTTTGGTACCAGGTTTCCTGCCCTTTCTGATGCTTATGACAGATCACTGGTGAAAACTGCTATTGACACAGCTCATACCTTAGGTTACAAGTCATTTATACAAGAAGGAGTTTACTGTGCTCAGGTTGGACCTGCCTTTGAAACTCCTGCAGAATGCAGGTTCCTAAATATGGTAAGCTAAGGAAATATCATATAGCTAATCATTTAATCACAGTTCTTGAAAAGATGTAAAATTATGTACTAGCTTAAGTCATATTTAGGACATACTCGTGAGGACTTTTTGGCAGAGGAGATCTACCCAGTTGTCACCGGAAACACGGGAAAAAAGGCAGACTAATCAAACATGTCACGCTATTTTGCTTTTTTTTAGGAATAAAATCGCACTAGCCTGTAGAAATCTTTCATTATTTGAATAGGGTACAATGCCAAAAATTAAAACAAATGACAATGAAAATAGACAGTGTGCAGATAACCAGTGTCCGTAAAGCGGGGTTGACGATGTATGAGAGTTTGTCACTCGGGACGCTGAAACGTGTCCGTTGTCCATATTAACCGGTGTCCGTATTAAGCGGGTTAATTTTAGAGAAAATATATGAGCTTTTTGTGGGGACAAATGAAACTGTCCGTAATATCCAGGTGTCTGTAGAGCGGGGTTCCACTGTACTCTGAAAAAGAAAATCCAAGTTCTCCCCACAGGAGTCGAACCTATGGTCCTATTGTCACCAGGCGTAAAACATAACACCACATTTCTTTCTTATATTGGGTTAAGTTTTGTTAACAATTTGGACACCAATAAATACTTACTACTTAATGGGTCCAGTAATAGACTGCGAGCAGTCATACTTTTTTCTTTAGATCACACAAGCAAAGTGACGGTAAAATTATGCAAATTAGAAAAGTGAACAAGGAGAGATTGGGGAGAAGGAATAAGCCCACGGTTTCTTCTTGTGGTGCGCAGCTTCGCCACTCACTAGATCCACTGCACGTTACAGAACTAAGGAGAAGAAAGAGACTAGCCCAGTAAGCTATCAGAATTTTTGAGGAATGGGCCATTGTCCTGTAAAATTCACACCATTTTCACATAAAACTTGCCATTGCATAATGGCTCACTGATGTTAAATAGCAATTTTGGCTGGGCTTAATGCCTGGTGTTAGCTGCATGTATGTCTGTTCATATATGTCAGGCAATAAATTACACTTCATCATCTCAAATGGTAGTTTTTTGCCTTTCTTTTTTTTTTTTTGTTTAGGTTGATAACTAACCCGGGGGGGGGGGTACTTCCTTATAAGAGGCTAATGGGGATGTGCCGCTGGATGGGGTCACATTTTCACAACTGGATTGACTAGAATGGGGTTGCATTTTCAATAGAGTTACTAGAATGGGGTCGCACATTTTCGGATTTTTGGGGTAAGAAAATTCTATTAAGTAGGGATTCAAAATGGTCTCGGTTAAAAAGTTCAGGAAGTTGTTGTTTATTAAATGTAACAATGACCTCGCTTTACATTCCGTTCTTGAAAGTAGATGCATAAATAGAAAGTGACCTAGTTGGTATCGCAAAAATTACATTTTCCCGAAAAGTGACTAAGATGGGGTCTATAACTGGCCACAAAATAGACCATAATGGGGCAGGGGCTCTGAGAGGCCAGCGGCACATACCCAGCAAAACTGAACCCAAGTACCCCCCCCCCCCTCCCCTCCCCCTTCCCCCGCCGGGATAACCAAGTTCAACCAGTAGGTAAAACCGTACATTGAATTCCAGACAATGACACTATAATGCCAGGTCAAATGGGTTGTACCTATGTACAGCTAATTATAAAGAAGCATCTCCACTGAATGCAAGCTGTGCCTGTCCCAAGACAGACAACTCCTTTAACAAAATATTAACACCCCAGACACCAAATCACATTGTTACAGTAACTGACTGTACTCCCCCTAATGAAATAACTACCCCATGCAAATGTTTTTCATGTTTTGTTTTTTTTAGATTGGCGTAGATGCAGTTGGCATGAGCACAGTTCATGAAGTGGTGGTTGCAAGGCATGCTGGTATACAAGTTTTGGGTATCTCATTAATCACTAATGTTGCCGTCATGGGCTATGGAGATGACGTCACACCTGCAAATCACAAGGAGGTTCTTGAAGCAGGACAGAGGCGATCTGGAGACATGCAAAAATTGGTGTCTGCTATAGTAGGCAAATTGCCAAGCTAAAATCAACTCCATTTGGCACATGTTTTGCTTTTACCAAGTAATGTTTTCTTTCATGGTTGAATCTTTCTGCGTCACATTCTTGGCAAGGTGGGAGGAGACATGTGTAATGCTATACAGCTATCAGTGTAAAGCCTAAGGGGGACACCCTGGGGAAAATGTGTCATTTATCATAATTTTGTCATTGTCATTATGCACCCCCAGTAACTTTAACATTTATTGACTCAATTAATATCATAGTTTTTTTCCTGTGTGGTTGGTTTGAGGTGTCAAGAGGTGTCATCTTGTACTGTAATTAGTTATTTTTAATCCAAGAGGCAATGATATAAACCCAAACTGGACAGCTTAATTCATGCCATGTCTAGTCTATATGTGGTACAATAAATTATTTTTAGGAATGTTTTTGTGTTTAAATTGGCTCAGAATAAATGTGAGGAGTTGTCCAAGATAAATAATTATTATGTGCTTCATGGCAACAATATATATTAATGTAGTCATAATAATAATAATAATAATAATAATAATAATAATAATAATAATAATAATAATAATAATAATAATAATAATAATGACAATCTTTAATTATGAGATATATATACATTTTGAGAAACTATGGGTCATAATATAAATTTGGTTTCATTATTTTTTATTTAACTTGTCAAGAACATATTTTTAGTCTCTTTTCACGAGTGTAATCCACACGGTGTATAAGCAATCAGTGCTGTTATTTGTAGGTAGATTCGAAGTACTTCCAATAATTTATTATTGTGTTTATTAGCTCTTTTTAAGCTACTATTGACGAATATAATAGTCGGTGCAATTGACAATAAATTGGAGGACTTACACAACATCAGTTTTGGTATTTTTTTTTGTGTTGCTGTCACTAACCATAATCATGTGGTTCGTTTTGCTGTATTTTAAACTCCCCAGAGGGTTTTTGGAACGGCCAATTATTGGAGGTACAAGAAAATGGTTTTTCTTTGGAAAATAGACTCTCTTTTCATGCAAATATGTTTTATTGTTCTGTACCTCAAACATGGCTTCCGTGAAAACCCTCTTCAATCAGATCGATAAAATATGGACGAACTTGTGCCCTTTTTGTATCCTGTTGCCCGTCCGATTCTTGTACTTTAAACATTTTTTTAAACTGGGTGTGCCGCTGGGAATCTGAAACCCTAACCCAAGCCAGACCAAGTTCAGCTGCTTTTTGCAACCCAATACTAGGCTACAGACCAAAAATCCCTTCCCTATCCCAGACTCGCTATTTTCCAGAAAGTCGGTTACTATCACAGTCCAGCGAAAACACAATCTTTTAGGTGTACAACAACAACAACAACTTAAACATGTTTCTTGAGTGTCAATTCTCTGGGAAACCTAGCCTAGACTAAATTCTTCAAGCAATGTTGATCAGTTTCCTGGAAATTGATACCCTATTCTAGACCAAAACTCTCTGATCTCTATACCCTATCCCAAACTAAGCTGCTTGAAAAACATATCCTTCACAGCGGCACATACCTAGCCTCCCACGCAGACGTTCTTAGGGGTTCGTCACGCGTTCCGGCAGGAACGCGTGACGAACCCCTAAGAACGTCTGGGTAGGAGGCTAGCACATACCATGTAACTTATACAGTGGAATCTCGATTTTACAGCAAAATCATATCGTTCAATCGGGTTATCGTTGTTAACAAATTCCCTATTTATAAATAACTGTTGCCGGGACACGGAATGTTGATCGTTAAATCGGGAATATCGTTAGATCGACGGGCGTAAAATCGGGGTCACAGTTCCACTGTATATCGAAGTATCTCACCCCTCCCCCCGGGGGAGGGGATTTTGGCGATTTTGAGATGAAGACGATGCCCCAAATGTACTTCAAGGAATGCATACTGTATAAATTTATTTACTCTTTGAACAACTGGCGTCAGAATGTCGAGGTAAAGAATGTCGTCGACGTTGGGTTAACGGTGTCGGTTAATACTTTTTTTTTTTTAACAAGGGACACATCTTCATCAATTGTGGTACAAAAGTAATGGCCAAATTTTCTTTTAAGCGGCTGTTCTAGTGCACGGAAATTATTGACAAATGTTTGCTCCTGCAGGATGGCCAAGATGGAAAAGTTGATGGAAATGCATAACAAATTGAAAAAAAGTCGAGTTCTTCCCGACTTGTTGCGGTTCGTTCATTCTTTGAAAATTCACTCAGTTGATTTCGTATTTCGTACGTGAGCAAGATATTTGAATATTTTTGCACCAAAAGAGGGATAGTTCCCATGACTGTCCCATGTGACTCTTTCTGGGTGTCCAATGTTAATTTCCCGTAGTGTGCACACTCTTGTGCCGATCCCCGGGCATTAGGATTTTTTGAAACCAAACCAGCAAATACCCCATTGCCGGTGAACGAGCTGTTTAAATGCCCCGGGGTACCTAAAAAAAATTAAGTTGATTTCTTTGATTCTGGGCCTCCTTTTATTCAAGTAAAAGTTAATTCAGACCGAACTAAATGTCAAGTAAGTCTTATTTCTCATTATAGTTCCAGTCACCTTACATTTTGTGGATGGATCTACATGTCACTTTTATCTTCCTTATCTTGTATGTCTCGTTGATCACGAATCTATCTGGGGGGGGGGAGACTCTCGTCTAAAAGTGACGGGGGTGATCGTCGTACCTTTTAGGGGTTAAAAGTCGTGGTTTGGTACCCCTTAGGGTGCTAAAATCTAAAATTACTTCCGTCAGAGGTATGGAAGGAAATGTCAGTCAACTGATTCCGTGCTTCTTAGGGATAAAAACTTGTTCGGACCACACCCATAAAACAGAATCTGGTACCTCTTAGGGTTTCTTTACAAATTTCCGACGATCATCCCCGCTCTTTGAACAACTGTGGCCAGACCATTCCGCTCGCTCTCGCGGCCACCAATGACGTTCCCGTTCTGTTGTTAAATCAGCCTAATGTCTTCGCTGGTGAACGTATCAGTTGAAAAGAAGTGAGAGTGCCATAAAGCAAAAATCACGAGGCCGTCAATTACCCTGGGGTAGGCTAATGTCCGTATCCTCAGTTGATATACGTTTCGATGTATATTCTAGCCGTTCTCCTGGAAACTTTGAGTGCTTAACTTCGGGTTTCAAAAGTTCCTTTTTCATCTTTTTTTTATGATATAGCACGTTTTAATGATACAGCACGTTCAAACCTGTTTTACTGGGAACATGTTAAACCGGTTTTAATTACTCTTAGTTACAGTAAAATATGATGAATCGTGAAATTCTCGTCTGTCAATTTGTCCGTATTAAGACGATGACAAAATAAGACAACTTTTATATCCAAACAATATCTAGCCCGCTTTCACACTAAGCCAACTTCTGAGGACACCGATTCGTTCAAAATCATCGTCCATTCGTTGTTCGTCTTCTAGTGAGAAAGCGCCAATCTCAGTTTCTACATATTTATACCAGGGACGGTAAGCGAAACTCATTATTACACAAGAATCTGCACTTTAATGCTTCAAATATTAATTTATTCAATAACAAATTATTGCAATTGGAAGTATCTTGGATTAGGACCTGGTAGCTCTAAACCTGATTAACAAAAAAAAATGATTGATTGAAAAAATTACAATAGTTTATAACAACGATTTTCACTGTCTCTTTCATTAAACTAAATTGAAACCTCAACTCGGATGCAAACCTCATTACACTAAGCTAGGAGGACCATTCTTTGATCCTGACTTAACTACATCATCTTGAATTCTACATCGTTATAAATTACATGCGGGTTTCTTTTACATGATAGCAGAAATGACCGAGACTGAACAACAGTCGTTGCAGGATTAAACATACATAACAGGTTTCATTTCAAGATGCCGGGATGAAGACGACTTCATCTCTCTCGATATGAAATTCCTGAAAAGGACAGTACCGAATACTGTTCCTCGATAGATTTGACACCAAAAATTGAACACCATAAATGGTGTTTTTCGGTTCCTTTGGTTAGATTTAAAAGCGCCGTGTGTGATCAATGCAGCTGAGAACCAAAACAATGTTACATCAAGGGTGAAGGTTATTCATATGCGATCTTTCCTCGCGTTTATTCCTGTAATAAAAAGCTTTCATGTAAACGGGCCCGGTCTCTTTGTGTTATCCTTTACGTCAGCGCAATTCGTTAATAATTATGCATTTTTCTCTTCGTTAAACGTATTAAAAACTGCAATTTCGATGTATTTTTTCCACTTTGGCCGGTGAAAGCTGTCCGAAAATAGACAAAAGAAAGCAGTAAATATCATTTTCTCTTCCTCTGATTTGTTTGGGCTTATTTCTCACCCTCCTTTTTTCCCCCTTTTTTGTTGGGTTTTTTTTTTTTAATTCTTTTTCTTACCTGTTTTGTTTATTTTCTTTCTTTTTGTTACTTTTTCCTCATTGTCTTTTTTAATCCTTCACTCATTTTTTTTTTTTTTTATGCGCTACTTATTAGTATCTGTGCCATAAACTGTTGTGGTTTCCACTTTGGATAAAGAAATATTGATACAAACTGGCCGCACGAGGTCCAAACCGCCGCACATTTTAGACTGTTTTTCCGAGAGCATTGTTTTTTGAAGAGGACGTGCGTGGAAAGCCATCAACTGTTTTTTTTTTTTTTTTTTTAATCAAAGAATATATGGAACAAGTGGTGCGCATGCTCCAGCAAGAAATGGAAAAACGAAAGATAAAATGATAAAATGAAATACGGAAAACGTAACAAGAGAAAAATAATTAATAATACATCTGTTGTCAATTTTCTATTTCCCGTTTGGTATTTTCAGTTTTCTATTTTCGAACCACCTTCGCCAAAGTGGAAATTGAAATTACAGTCAAATTTATCACAATGTCGATTTAACAAAGGGAAAAGTGAAACGACAGTAAAGTATCCGAATGGGTAAAATTCGTCTACGAAAAGAAAAAATAAGCATCCTATATATATTTATATTCATCAAAAGGAAGACTGCCCTTATTATCTAGTCATTTATAGTACGTGATATCAGTATTTGTTTGGGGTTTTTTTTTTTGTTTGTTTGTTTTTTTTTTTATTTTTATTTTTTTTTATTTTTTTGGTTTTTGGGGTTTTTTTTCTTTTTTACTTTTTGTTTTTTACTTTTTTGTTTTTCGTTTTTTTTTCCTTTTTTTTTTCCAATGGCGAAAAATGAAAACAACAGAGTACCATAAACGCAAATCTACATTACAACAACAATGGACAAAACGAAAACAAGAAAAACAATAGTTACAATTAAAAATACAGAGTTGAAAATAAGCTTTCAATGAAATTCGTTTGGCCGAAGACACTTTAAACAGCGTCTGAATACGCTCATCTTCTTCTTCCGCTGAAAAAAGAACAAAAAGCGCAATGTAATAATTAGAAGCAACTGAAAACCAGTAATGTTTTAGCAAATCAAACAGACAAGAATTAAACTGGTAATCCGTGACAATTTTGTCACTTGCACAAATTTGGGCTTATTACTATTTTCCATAAGCGCTGTTTGATTTGCTAAAACATCAAATATTTCGGTAGAAGAGAGGAAAGAATATTTTTAAAAAAGGACAAAAACGAGAGCAATTTGATAACATTAAAAACAGGCTGGGCACTTCAAGCTTACATAGGCGGCCTATATCCTATATCCTATCTTTGTTTTGTTGAGGCAAAAGGGTAAAAGCTTCAGTCCCTAGCCAGTAAAATGTTGAATTGTTTTCTCTCCGATTTCATTATAAAGGCTTAGAGAAATTTAGTGATAACTTTTTGTTACAAAAAATGACACTCATTTCACTTTACTTTCCTTCATTTTATTTGATAGTAATAAATCAGTTTGCTTACACCTATATTTTGGATTTAAATTGGAAAAGGTCTGAGAAAATTAACTTAATTGATTTGGAAACGGTTGAAAGAGTTCGCTCATGGCGTTAAACCCGTTTATGTCGCAAGAAAGCGCAGGTTTTCTAAGTTTAATGTCTTCACAAATCACCTTTGCGCAACGTTTTACCGCAGCCAAATCGCCGGTTTCTATCTCGTTCCCTCCCGTTTAAATACAGAAACGCCTTCACAAGAGGATACAAACCTGTAACAGGGACAGCTCCTGAAGTAAATCATAGGATTCTTTCTCCATTTCTGTAAGCTGTATCTCAAGCTTTTGTTTGCTGTTCATTAGAGAATGCTCTCTCTTTTCTCGCTCATTCAGTTCTTTCGTGAAGTTGTCCTTCTCCTTCTCAAGTTCCTCTTTAGTCTCCTGAAGTTCTTGTCTCAGCTTAAGGTCCAACTTGTTTTTGTGTTGGATTAGTTCATGTAGCTCGTTAAGCTTCGATGTCAACTTGTCCGTGTCTGGAGCACCTTCAACAAGAACAAGTAAAGTGAAACCATTTTAATTTCAAGACCCATGTCAAAATCTGAAATTCTCATTATTTTTTCCACACAGTTTTGTGCGGTTCTCGTTGTTAGAAGTTAGCGGTTTTGCCAATTTCATAAAAAAATAAGATCTTGGTGAAGAGGGCGATGAGACAATCCACCTTTTAAGATTTTGTTTAGTTTGTTAGTTTAATTTGTTACTGTTAAAAACTAACAACGTTGATAGTCTCACTTGTTTATTCTCTAGATTTGAAAAAAAAAATCGAAGGTGTTTTGATGTTTTTGTTTTGTCGAAGAGTTTACAGTAAAACGCCAACACCGTTTTCTTGTAATTAATACAGTTGCGTTGTTCAGTATTTTTAGTATACATGTAATTTGTAATTTCCGATTGCTCATTCTGTGTAACGCGGCAAATAAAAACAATGCTACTAGGAATACGAGGGCCTTTAGAATATTTGTCTTAATTAAGCATGAAGCACTTGCATCACTGCCACGTAACTAAATCTACTGCTGTTTGGAGGTATAGCCGCTTATTAAGTGCGCACACTAAATAAAAGACGATACAGTAAGTTCAACGCTTTGTAAATTTGACTTTAGACGCTGAAGCTGTTCACAAGATGCCTTTCATCCTCTTATAGGCTAACGTTTGAAGAATATTCGTTCGAACAAGAGGAGAAATATTGTACTGCCACCTTTAACTTACAATACTGTACCTTCAGTAAAACCAGCACTCTGCTGAACTTCAAGCCTCTCCATAGAATCTTCCACAAGTGACCAATCTCCACCAAATTGATTGGAAACAGGACAAATGCTTTGCTCCAAGAGATCCATGCTTTGCTCCAGCATCTTATGAGTTTTTCTCAGCAACTCAACTTCTTTTAAAAGAGTGTCTCTTTCACCAGTTACCTCGGAAAGGTCTTCATCTAACCTGGCCATCCTTTGTTCCAACACCTTGTGGTTGCCTTTCAGCACCTCATTCTCATCAACGAGCTTCTTTCTTTCTTCTGTAACCTCGAAGAACTCCTCACCTAAACTAGTCAGCTTGTTGCTTGTTATCAAGTTCTTTTCGTCTTCACGTGCCATCTTGTCCTCTAACTCAGCAATTTCTGCAGACTTTTTCTTCAAGTCGTTTTCAAGCAGACTGATTTCGTCCACGCGTAAAGCCTCCTGCTCTTTCAACCTTGACTGAAGCTTCTCTAGGAATTCATCTTTCTCTCTCAAACAAGCCACAACATTATCATAATCTTCTTTTAATGTGCCCATCTGTTGTTCCAAATCCTTTTTGGCTGTGGTCTGTTCGCCAAGCGACTCTTTCAACTCGTGCACCTCACTGTCGTGCGCTTGCTTCAGTTTTTCCATCTTCTCACATGTTTCTTCCATTTGCTTATTCTTATTTTCCAATTCTTCTCTTAAACTAATAAGCTTGTTGCTTATTTTCAAGTTTCTTTCTTCTTCACTCGCTATCTTGTCCTCTAACTCGGCAATTTCTGCAGACTTTTTCTTCAAGTTGTTTTCAAGCAGACTGATTTCGTTCACGTGTGAAGCCTCCTGCTCTTTCAACCTTGACTGAAGCTTCTCTAAGAATTCATCTGTCTCTCTCAAACAAGCCACAACATTATCATATTCTCCTTTTAATGTGCCCATCTGTTGTTTTAGATTCTTGTTGGCTGTGGTCTGTTCGCCAAGCGACTCTTTCAACTCGTGCACCTCACTGTCGTACGCTTGCTTCAGCTTTGCCATCTTCTCACAAGTTTCTTCCATTTGCTTATTCGTCAGCGACTTTAGATCTGCCAATTCAGCAACATGTTTTGAATTCACGGCTTCCAATTCTTGCTGGCGCTCTTTTTGAATTCTTTCAACCTCAATAGCATTCTTCCTCTGAACATGTTCGAGATATTTCTCCATCTCTTCCGCACTCAGCTTGTATTTTTCCAGCTCACCTTTCAGACTCTCAAGTTCTTCAGTCATTTGATGAAGTTTTCCATCTCTCTCTTGTAGCTCTTGATTGGCTTCATTAAGCCTTGTAATATTCTCATTCAAGGCGTGGTTTAACTCATCCATCTCGCTTTTGTTATTTTCCTGGTCCTTCTCCCTCAGACTGTACAGTTCAATGATGGTATTGTCTTTCGCCGATGTTTGGTTCTCAAGATCGCGTATGAGTGACTTGGCGTCTGAGAGGGCTTTAGATGCCTTGTCCAGTTCACTTTGTTGTGTTTTTATAGTAGCATCTCTCTAAAAATTGAACAGAAAAGCGGTCTTGTTTATTTTCGCCTCAAGAGACAATCCTCAAGTCTTGCTGAAATATGGTTCTCGCTTTCAAATCTTCGACCACTTAAATGCGAGCCATAAAGCAGTATTTTCCTTACGTACCATAAATCGCGTTGTCGTGTAGCCTTTAAGTCTGTGGATTATATCTTAAAGTGTGGCCATTCAAATGACTTATCGTAGTTTCAAGTTGTGTGTCTGTTATGCTGTAGACGGAGGTTCTAACTTTCCAGTCTGTAGATGAAACCTACAATCTGCACGACGTAATAATTCAAATGAAAGTTACTGAGTAGTACTTTCCTGCGATACTGTTTATTGTGCAGGTGGTTATGAATTTGAGTGTGCGGACAAAATGTTCTTCTTGATATTTTCCCAATAAATTTATGTAACAAAAAGGAAAAGCTGTAATAATTCAGAGACGCTAACCTCTTGTAACTGTTCCTGTAGCATCTTGATCTGTTCGCTCAATTCTTCTGTCTGATGTTGGGTGTCCTGTGGGGTATCTCTTTGCTCACAATCTTGTTCTGCCATCTTTTGCTCCAAATCTGGCTCTGTTTCTTCCTTATTTTCCACTGCTTCCTGGAGGCTAAGCAACTGATAATTCTCAGGAGAGTTACTGAGCGTCTTAGCCAGTTCCTCAGACTCCAGCTATATGAACATGAAAAGACAATAACTTGTATTAGATTTCAACGTGTTTCTACTCTTTATCCGCAAACGCCATTGCTGTTTTGTATTCATGTATCCGTCAGTTCCAGCATTCCCCCTCCTCATCGCTGGACACTAGATCAAGATAGATTTCATGGAAAAACGAAAAGCAGAACACATTGGCTGTATAATACGAAACACGGCAGATCGTAAAACACACAAACAAAGTCATGCACCAGTAATTCACGAGTTATTTTTTACATTTTTTTTGTACAAAACGTTTCCAGGAGACTGAAGCAAATTAAGACATTGTGAACCGTTTGTAACAGTGACTATTGAGAAACAAAACCCACAATAACTTTTTTGGCAGTAGCACGGAGTGCAAGTTTCTTCTTAATAATAATAATATAAAATTCAGTTAAGTAAATTAAAAAAAACAACTAGTATCAAATCAACACACTGTTACTGAAGCCAAAAAAACTGACGATTTTAAAGCTAAAGAAAGCAGAAAATACGAATTAGATAACACAACAGCGAACGGCATTAACCAATTAAGTAAGGTAAGCTAATTTAAAACAATCAGTTTTTACCTCCTCCAAACTTTTAGAAATGGTCTTCTCCACCAACTCTTCCGAGATTCTAACGAAAAATAAAAGGCCGTTACAATTTGAACTGCACTTTATTCTACTGATTTCATAAATTGAATAACTTAAATTGTAAAACTTCTTCGGCTAGTTAGCATAAACGCAGAACCTCCGAAACCCCTTATTCACTTTTTTATCGATTCTATCCTTAGAATATCCACCCTATCGCTAGAAAATCGATTCCATCACTAATATATTGATTCTACCTCTGGAAAACTCACTTTTCTAATTCGATGTCTCGTTGTTTAGCTACCTATAGATTCAAAAAAGAAGAAAGAAAACTAAAATTAGTAACAACAACAACAACAACAACAAAAACAACAAACATGTTGAAGTGACCATAAAAAGTTCAAATTTAGGTCAGTATTTCAAACTACAAAGAACTCATCTCCATAGTCTTCATAGGCCGTTTGTAACAATTTGTCACGTGACCGACTATTGCAAAACTTGTTGCTGTATTAAACTTGCTATAATTGATCCTTTTAAAGAAAAGGGTGTTATCTAACTGTAAGAAACCAGAGGAACGTACGGAAATAAATTAACCGCAAGAGCAAATGTCGTACAGAGTTTTTATAACAGTTTAAAAATTTGGAAAATTTGGAAAGATTTGCATGGAAAACGCGGCACTGGAACTTGACTGGAGCGTAATTAACAACATGTTTCAAGGTTTTGTTCCAGAATTGTAATACCAGAGGACGATGGACAACGAAAAACAAGTAACATACAGTTCATTCCAAGCAGTGTTCATATTCGCTACTTCCCTTGAAATAACTGAAAAAATCTCAGTAAAGCGTGTGAATCATCTTTGAGTTACAAGCATTTTACTAACCTCCCCATTATTGACTTTCGCCTTCTTCTTCTTGTTTTTGTTCCTTTTATTTTTCTTCTTTTTACCGGCTCGCTGCAGATAAATAAAGTTGTTTTAGTCTCCGTCATAAACGTTTGGATTAATTGTAGTTAGATGCCCACCGACCTCAGTCGACTCTCTCATTTGTTCATTTTAGTCTTTCTACTCTATCATCCACTCATCAAAGCAAGCTAAGCAAATAACACTGAACCAAAAGTATTATGCATGAAAATAGAGTACACTGTTACATCTGACACAAGTTTGCTCTTGTGGGGTTTGGGAGAGACAAAAACACGGAAGAAAAGAACATTGCGCTAAAGCTAGCGTTCAAATTACAAAGTCAATTACAATTTAGTGGGTGAAACAAAAGTCAAAGAAGTTTTAGAATTATTTTTTTTAATCTTCACGATAAGATTAATCAGTGACAAATATACTTCAATTATCATAAATAGCCACAAGAAAATTGAACTTACGATGCCTTCATGGACATTTCCTGGCTGTGATTCCCTTTTAATGTAAAAAAGGAAAGAATTTGTCGTTGTTGTTGTTGTATCATTACATTAAATCAAATTTTGGATCAATTCAGTAAGATGCCCACCAACCCAGTCTACTTAACAAATCGACGACAGATTTCTGTGGTCTTTACTCTTATAGAACATAAAATGACGTCATAAAATATTCATTCAAAACTAAAGTGGAACCACGAGCCGCAAGCGAGTGGTTTCACTGTCCCCTGAGAGTTGAAATTGAGTTCTGAGTTCATATTAAGAAAGGGGTTCCTTTCAAAATCTCAGACAAGCGTGCCTGTCACTATACATTGTATAGGACTGATCAGGCTTCAAGATTTGATTAGAACAGGGTTTATTACCTCTTGATAAGGAAGTCTTCTACAGCCTCAAGCTGAAAGGAATAAAAGGAATTGTATATATATTAAAATACATTTAGAGAACTAAAAAGCCTTTGTGTAAAGCATCTTTAGTACTTTTAGATCAAAACGGGACAACATTTGATTAGAGTGCGACCACTTTAATAGAGTCATGACTGAACAGTTGTATTTTATTTCATACATGAAAGGCCATCGTAACGTGGGTGAGAACTTGAAATCTTGTCAAACAAGACCTCTCTTGGTTTACTTTAGTATTTTAGACTAATTATTTTCAGGGAAACAGAAATAACACTGTATTCCCCATTGCAATTACAAATGCGGTTCTATGGTTGCCATAGTTACGAATTTCCTTCCGACTCACCGCAGCCTGTCCTCCATTCACTTCTTCAACAACTGTCTCGTTGAGTGCTCTAAACATGAAAGAACTCTTTTTTTAGCAAAACGTTGAAGAAAACGTCCAAAGAAAAACAGGGACATTACAGGAAATAAAAGAACAATGGATAAAGACAAAACAAAGGGTTTAATCTAAGAGTATATTCTGCAACATTAGGAGCCCACATCATTCTTGACACTAAGCGCATGTCCAGATGTAATGGATGAACCGCTGAATATAATCATTATCTCTTGTAAACATCCCTCCTCGTATATTCATTTAAAGAAACTGATTCATAATGGACGTAAAGCATGACGCAGCTTCACGTGAAGACACACTCTAATCCCAAATCTCAAAATTCGGTAAGCATACAGTATCTTCGTAATTCCTATTGTCGCTTAACTCAATTCTTCTAAATTCATTACTCCAGTAAATAATCCAGTAAGGTTACAAAATATAACGTGCTACCATTGCCACACAAAATTGTAAGAATAAGCTGAGTTTGGTCATTAATTGGAAGCTGACTCAAGACAATCTGATTAAGACTCGGTTTCCTTTACACTGGGGTGGGAATCGTGTAAACTAAAAAAATAAGATTACAATTTGAAGTACATTTCATTGGTAATCATTTAAAATTTCTATCGAATGTAATCTTCTCGAATTGTGCCCCATCAGAATTAAATCAAATCATGTCTAGGATATGATTTTTAAAATTAACTCTGAGCTTTGTAATTACCGTAAATAAAATACATTTCCATGGTGGAAGTTGAGTAGCTCGGCCTGAAAACAGATTACAAATGTATTTCAGTAAAATCAAAACAAGAATTGTGGACACACAGCCGGTTTCAAAAGGTTGTTTGAAAAGACCTCGACATCTAAAGTTAAAAACGTGCAAAACTTTTCATACCTCCATCTTCGCCCTCTCTGTGTTGGATGGTGCTTGAAATATCTCGGCATCAATTTCTCTATGGTAACAACATTATAGAATCAATAATCAAATGAAATTAGCAGTTTCAATTTTTAGACCTGAGGTACTTCCCTATGTGAGCTAAACGCTAGTGACGATTTTCTCGTCTCGGTCTGGTTTTCACTAGATTAATGAATGTAAAATATAAAACATCAGAACTCCAAACAGCTTGTTGAAACCAACAAAAAAGACAGGGTCTAAGGTTTCTAGCGTTACGTTAAAGAATGTACATGGTTTTAGGAAGGTTTGGCTGCTTTAGATATTAAAAGTAAAGAAAAAGCTACTGGAGACCAAGTTCTATTAGTTTAGTTTCACCAAAATCTGGGCCGCATGCGTTGCTCAAGTTGTGTGAACGAGTTGAGTTCATTGTAAAGTAGTTTAAATAACCAGAATTTTTATTTTCAAGTCATGTTTTTGGCGTCGTAAGACCCTCGTAAGGTCGTACGGTACGAGAAATTATTTCACCCAAATTAAAAAGTATCCGAAAATTAAGAGCTAGAATCAATCTTTTTTTCTACTTCACGGAAGCTAAAATATTTCCGCAACAAATGTTTGTGTGCATGCCGAAAAGGAGAGACATTTACCACGAAACAATGTCTCTGAAATAATCAGATTCCTGGCTTCCGGGGGCCTTCAAACCAATCAGATTCGTTAATTTTGTTTTAGAAACAGGCCACTACGCAACTCTCGCGCGGTTCCGCAGGATTGGCTAAAATAACAAAACAGAGTAATGAATTTGAGGAATAGAAACAATGGAGCCTAGCCCTGAAACGATAGAGCTGACCAATTTATAGATCCAAAGAAATTAGAGGATTTAAAGACCTGCTTGCCAGGATTTACCATACAGTTAAAACACAAGGCGGCTCTTTTCGCGGCGGATAAAACAAAAGCTGGAAAGGTGTCTGTTCTCCCAGGCTATCAGAGCATTTCAATATTAACAGTACTTACTGGTCGATCTTCAGCTCATCTATTAGCTCTAGTTGCCGCTCGACTTCTTCAGTCTTCTCTTTGAGGATCTGAATAAAACCAAAAAAGGTATTCGCATATAATTTCAGTAGAAGTTTTGGGATCAAGACACAAATATTTTCAGAAAGTAAGGCAATTGTCGTTCAATCAATGACAAGATGGCATAGATCATTTTTCAAAACAAAACGCGCGCAAGCAATCAAGTGGTTGTCATCAACGAACCACGGCAAATTAAACGGCTGACTCACACAGGGAAGAGAACGACAACTAAACTGGGCAACTTTCAGCGGCCAAACGTCCTTTTTACAATATTGTCTTTCTTAAGAGAATGTCGGAAACGCCTTGTAAGAATTTTGTGATCCATAATGCCATAAGTCGCTACTTTTTGGACGTTACTTTCAATTGTTTGTCACGCCGAGCTATTGTTGTTTGTAATCGTGTCCGTTGTTAAAAGCGCTGCAAATAACTTTGTTATGAAGCTTTATGATATTTCAATAACTATTTGTTGTTTGTGTAATTAATTTAGCTTGAGCTCTTTTTTGGCTCTTGACAATTTGTTTACAAATTAAAGCAAATTTTCAAAAGCCAAAAAAGAGCAGAAGTAATTCATTTCGTCTTAGATCAAATACAAATATGGCATATATCATTTTTCTGTTTCAAAAAAAGAAAGCGCGCGCAGGCAATCAAAGCGGTCGTCATCAACGAACCACCGCAAATTAAACGGATAACTTACACAGCGGAGAGAACGACTACTAACTGGGTCACTTTCAGCGGCCAAACGTAGGTTTTATAATGTTAACTTGTTTTAGAGAATGTCGGAAACGCCTTGTAAGAATTTTGTCATCCATAATGCCATAAGTCGCTACTTTTTGGACGTTACTTCCAACTGTTTGTTACGCGCAAGCTTGTTGTATGTAATCGTCTTTTTGTTAAAAGGATTGACAATAATTTCGTTATAATTTCTTAATAGCCATTTGTTGTGTGTATAATTTACTTACCTTATGTTCCTTTCTCGCTCTGGCTAACTTGCTTTGTAACTTTTTACGCGATACGCGGTTTGTGCCTAAATGGAACAAAATTTGAATTTTGTAAGTAAAATTCAATACATGGGAAATGTTTCGTGGTTTTTGTTCTGAACTGCAAAGATGAGAGAAACAAAAAAACTAACGATAATAAATGATTCTAAAGCAAGAAAAGGCAGTAAACAAGGACGTATTATACACTACAAGAGTTGCGTCGCTTGGTAAGAAAATAAAATGACCCCGGCAGCGCTTCGAGTGCTGGTTTTTCAAATTACACTGAAATTGCTTTTTATCTTTCTACCAAAGGCTGTCACCAGCTAAATATTTATATTCTTTGCAATTCCTTTTTCGATTATTTAAGGATGGAATAAACTGTAACTTCTAAGAAAATAGGATCGTACAAAAAGTGTTTGTTATGAGCGAACGGAACCTCGGCCCCAGTCTCATCGGCGCGCCGTCGAATGTGACGTCACCTTAGCGGTCACCCGCTGAGCTGATATGAAAGGCACTGGGGAAGAGATAGCAAAAATGCGCCCGACCGCGCCCAGGCCCCTCCCGAGGCTGGAACTGATGTACTCCCCGTGATTACGTAATCGGTTGCTATGACGCGTACCAACTTTCGTTGCTAGGGTTCCGCGTTCGTGATAAACAAACATTCCGCTCTACTTGCGTTGCCAAGGTTCCGCGCTCGTGATAAACAAACATTCCGCCTTACTTGCGTTGCCAAGGTTCCGCGCTCGTGTCAAAGTATAAACAAACATTCCGCTTTAGTTACTTTTTGTTTCAAAACAGTAAAAGCATAAATTTGTAGCCATATGCAACACTGCGATTCATCTCGAAATATCAATCTTATGATTTTTGAAGGTAGCTGAAGGCTCCCTGGCACTTTGTTGTCCATATCTTTTATTTGTTCAGAATTTCATCCGAAAACTTTTTTCCGTCAAATTACCGAGAACTCTTGCGTTGCAGTTTCAACCTCAAAAAATTTCAAATTTTCGGTTTGCGTATCTGATTCTAAGCGCAAATAGGATTACTAACCTGAATCTTGATCTTCGTACTCCATTCTTAATATTTTTCTTTCTTTTTTGTCGCAAAAACTGTCACAGTATTTGTACGCTGCCACCGACAATTCTGTCAACTGCGTTCTGTCAGTTTTCCATTATGACGCCGAGCTAAACGTCATTTAGAAAAGTTTTGCGCGCGCTAATGCGGACTGTCCAGGGCCTTTAGAGGCGCAATTTTTTATGTATTGAATGTTTTCAGCCGATTTGTGATCTTTCAGTAAAACTAAGCTCTACCTCGACTCGTCCCTAATGACAAATGCTTTCCTTTTCATCACTATTCAGTTTTCCCAAAGGTTTTTCTCTTGATAGTCTCAGGCGCGAGCTTCTCGTCGAAAAGTTAGCTCGTGTTATTGTTTTGAACAAGAATTCTCGTGTCGTAACTTTAACCTCCAAAAATTGGAGATTTCGAATTTCCTCCTTAATTCGAAAAGAAAATATGTTTACCAACCTGATTCATGATCTGATTGAAGCAAACTATCACCAGAACAGTGGGCTCGAATTATGCAAATTAACCTTAGTTCAAAAAATAATTAGCCTTTGTGACCCAAAGTTAATTAAATGTAGGTACAATCACTCGCGCACGATGAAGTTGGTTTGCAAAGCATGGAGGTTAACTGCGGCTTATTTTTTAATTGCAAGCAAAATACCCAACCTCGAATAACCTGCGGCCCCCGGGGATTGCGAATACCGAAATAACTAGAAACCCTCAATAAAACTTGAATTTACTCCAAATTTACTTTCAGGGTAGCCTCCTTTTCAGACGTTGTTGGGAGAATGGGACCGACACAAACAACCTCTGCAAAGGAGGGCGCGGCAATAAATCCAGTTTATACAATTATCAATTCATCAGTTAAAAATGCAAAGTAGTAAATTAACGTGCTTGTTCAAGAAAATGCTGTGGCTACAGAATCAGTTAAATCTGCAAAACAAGAAAAATAACAAAGATCCGCAGTCGGTAGATGTTGCATGCGAACGTGAACCAAATTCATTGTAGTCTTTGTATCCTTTGTAAGCCGCACTCGGGTAACATCGAAATTGTAGCCTGTTCCAGTTTCCAGCTGGCTCCTAGAGAGACGCGCGAAGGAGAGGCAAGGGGACGAAAACGAGGGGAGACTGGGGGAGAGAAAAAGAGGGAAAAAAGAGTTTTTCCTAAGCACCTCATGCCGCCCACTTTTTCCAAAATGTATCAACATGTCAAAATGTCAAACTTTTCATTGTCGCGGGTTTCGATTACTGTCGCGGACACCGAAAGGTTGTCCGGGTTTGGGATTCCATAATCAGTGAAAGGTTCCGGCAATTCTACTTTTTTATAAAAAGGTTAAATCTGATTGTTGAAAACAGCAGAAAATCAAGTTTCTGAATTCAGTTTTCGCAGGACAAAATGCGAAATTGCTGGAACCTTTCACTGATTTTCCATCCCTCGAAATCCTGTAGATTTTGCCAAAAAAATTTGACGTGTCTTGGAACGAAAGTTCCCCGGGTGTCCTTGTTCAACGCCGTTCGAAATAAGGAACTTAGTAACGCGACGTTATCGAGCGACGAGACTCTGGTGTTGGCCGATGTTGTGTCTTCGCTTGGTCACAAGCTTTTTAAGAAACGAAGAGCTTTCCAGCGTCAGTTGTTTTACTTGTGCGAGGACCCTGGCCAGAATTTATGGCACGTTTAAAAAGCTAACGGGAAAATCGAACGCAGGTTTCGTCACTATCACAGCAAAGCGATTTTCCAGCAACTCCCCAACGGGAATTTCACCCTCCGCGAAGAGGACAATCTGAGAGCTGTTAGCGCAGAGTGGTACTTCGAGAAGCCCTCGACGATCACTCAATCTCAGCAGCGAAAATCGAGCTCCGGTTGCTAGAGTTTCTTCCTTAGAAGACCAAATGAATTCGGCGATGAATCTAGACTCTGCTACGGGTCTGAATTCAGGACAAACAGTTATGAAAGTGAGACTAGCTTGTTCAATTTTTAAGTCTTATATATATATTGATCGCTTTGATATTTTCAGTTTGAGTCGTCTTGAGATTTTTGTTATTATACTGAGATCAGACATTGATTGTATTTAAATTAATTTTAGGAAATGCATTAATTTTTGTGGCCTCGGTTAATTACAAATTAAAATTGTGTATTTATTTATTTATTTATTTTTTGCTTAAGTGTTGTCTGTGTTATTTTCTATAAGCTTAATTCTACTGGGAAATTCAAAAAGCATGTACTATTGCTACTTGTCAAGTGGTCAGAATTTCCTTCAAAGTGGTAGTGAAGAGGGGAACTTGTTGAGTTTATAAAAATTAACATGATTTAAATTAAAGGTAATCTTCATTTATTTCATACTGCCTGAACTGAGAAATGTTATCAATGTCCAGTGCTAAGACTACAGTGGGGATTCAGAAGCTTGTTAAGTGTTTTCTGAACCGAAACCTGGTATAGTCGTTTCAGGGAAATTTTTGGTGGTGTTGTGCTGCTTTGTTGTACAATCCCTGAAAAATAAAGATAAAAAATTCCCACATCTGTTCTCAGACTCATATATAATGGTTATCCATTTTTTCATATCACATACCAAACTTGTATTTCAAAATAGTTCAAAAACAATACCTACTGTACTGTAGTTTGCATAAGATTGTGGAAATATGCAATGCATGCAGTTCTAACTACACTTTTTTGTTTGTGGTAATTTTTCAGAACAAAGCTTCAATTTAGAAAAAAAATTCCATACATTGCTTGGTATTTTACTGCTTTTTAGAATAACTGTTGCTTAATCATGCAGTTCTAACTACACTTTTTTGTTTGTGGTAATTTTTCAGAACAAAGCTTCAATTTAGAAAAAAAATTCCATACATTGCTTGGTATTTTACTGCTTTTTAGAATAACTGTCGCTTAATTATCTCTAAAAAATGCGCAGTTACCCCCAATTTTCTTTTTGGATTCCGATAGCCCTTGCTAAGATCTGCTTTTCCTGAATAGTCATAAACAGCACAAAAATACTTTGGTATTAGTAGACACCGTCCTTAATATATTTATATCTTTTACAGGAATACACAGCCCGCATATAGCAGAGCTAATAGAGGCAGCTGTGTAACTTAATAATTATTACAAACATGAATAAAATTAGAATAAATTAGTAAGTAGATAAGTACATGCATTCGTTCTTTTAAGCAACTACAGATAAGAGAAAATTAAATAAGCAGAAATTATGTACATAATTATACATATATACGCATATATAATAAAATGGGAAAACAAGAACAAGAAGAAAAGCAACTATAAAGTTTAATTAACAATAGTTAGTGATTTCAAATATTAAAGAAGAGACATCAACAAAATCATCCTCATCATCAAGCACCGCAAGTAGAAATTGATGAATTTGTACTTAAAACGTGATTATTCATTACTAAAATTTAATTAATCGACTGTGCAATATTTTTTCGTAAAAATTCCAAAACTTTTCGCCAAGCATCCTCTTGTGCTTGCGCATGTGCTTCTACCTCCCCTCCCCAGACCATATAAGGATTCCCATAATTGTCTCTAGCGACAGGATCAAATGACGAATAACAAAGAGGAGTATAAGGAGGCTCAATCAGATGACCGGCACCAGGATAACACAAAATAGAGCATAGATGACCTTTGCCATTCCTGCTCATTCGCTCATACACCTGTTTGGCATTAAAGTCAGATGACATGTTAAGATCACCAGTACCATAAATAAGCAAGACAGCACAGGAAATATTCTCAGAAGGAATTATTGCAGAGAATTTAGAATTTGATACATTATCTTCTGCCACTTTAGGACGCGCATGTCGGACAATGACACCATCTTCTGTCATGATTAGTTTGCTGTAATCACTGGGAAGTTTCGCTGATACTTTTCCTTGATATTTAAAGGAGGAAAGATTGGCAAATGACTGCGGAGAAACTGCAACAACAGCTTTAACAATGTCACTTCTAAAGCCCGCTAACAGCAGTGCAATCCAGGACCCTAAACAGTTCCCATGCACTCCAATGCCACCTGGTAAAACCTTGGGATGTTTGCAGAGCCAATCAGCTGCTTCTTCAAAATATTCCAGCTCAAAATGTGGTGGCAACACTCCAGAGTCACCCGGAGGAATGTAGGCCAGATTAAGGGTTACAAATCCACGTGAAGCAAACAGTGACGTCTTGTTTTCCTTTATGCCTGCAGTTCCACCTCTTAACTCTATCAAACCTACAACGAAAACACATTACAGCAAAATGATGACATTTTCTTAGCCTGTGAGCAACCTTTCTTGGGGGTAATATTTTCTTGGCTTTTGTCCAATCCAAGACAACATTTCCCCGGGGGGGGGGGGGAGACTCCCATATGGAACAGACGGGGATGCTCGTCGGAAATTTTGAATTTGACCCCTAAAGGAGACCATCTGGGCGTGGCTGAAGCTTTTTGTGACCCCTAAAGGAGACCAATCTGGGTGTGGCTGAAGCAAATTTTGACCCCTAATGCGGTAAACAAAACAAGTTAAAAAGAAAATTTGACTTCTGTTTCTCTTTGCGTAAATATTCTGTGTTTCTTCAAGGAAACCCTAAACGAGACCTTGACGGCTTAAAATATCGGTGCTTTGCCCGGAACACCCTAAGCGAGACCAAAATCCAAAATTTACACCCCTAAGCGAGACGACGAGCATCCCCATCTGTCTCATATGGGAGTTCCCCCCCCCCCCCCCCCCCCTCCTTGGGAACATTCCACCCTAGTCTGTTGATGAGTTAATGTTTTCAACCTCATTTCACAAACAAGTTCTGTTTAAACAATATGGAAAATTCATTCAAAGGATGTAAAGTGAGTTGGTTAGCCTTTTGGAATACTGAATGAAAACAAGGCGCGGATACACAGTCACCGGTCAACCTGTGTCACGCAATCTTCAAATGCCATTAAAATTTCATGACGCAACGGATCAATTTACCATTTTTTTCTGGGCAACCGAGCACGAATTCAAGGATTCGAGTATTTTAAATTACAGGAATTTAACCAAACCTGGAAAAGGTCCATCTCCCGGCGGAATGAACAATGTTCCACTGAATCGTTGATCATTCACAACAATCCTTTTCACTCCATTTGCCATGTACCACTGTTCAAATGTCACGCTCGACAAAGGCGGCTGTGAATCCTCGTTTGCAGAGATATGATTATCAAAGCATTTTAGCTCGACCTCAAACGGTTTGGTGACATCTCTTTTACTCAACCGAAGTCCTTTTCTCTGTCCTGGTACTGGTTTCATGCTCCATAGCAATCCCATGGGTTCAACTCCGCGATAAAATCCTCCCAAGGATGAGTCACAGCTAACATCAACTCCGCCATCTTTATCAGCGATATAGTGCGCGTAAGACTCAAACACTTCGCCTTTTTCGCCCGCTATTCTTGCTTGTAGTGTAACATTCTGTTTTGGTTGAAGTCCGGCTACAAGAATTTTTACTTTGTCGTCAACAAGACCAGACTTCGGTTCTACAGAAATAGCCGACTGGCTCGCCATTTTGCAGCTCATTCTGAACGTAGATAGTACATGTACGATGAATGGCTTTCGGGTGAAATAAAAAAGTCTGCTATAAAAGTTATACATTTTTTGTTTTTCTTGCGATGAAGTTGGATGAACTTGGCATGTATCAAAACCAAAAGAGCTACGCTTGAACCATTCACAGATCCGTGCACATAAAAAACCTGAATGCAAAGCAAATAAATTTTAATTAAAGATTGCGTGACGCATTGCGTGCCTCCCTCGGCCCCTCCCTTGTAGACGGTCTCGCAGACGCTCTTTGTCCTATTTTGGCTCGTCACGGAATCTTTCCACCCCAAGGAGACTACAGAAAGATTACGTGACGAGACAAAAGAGCGTCTGCGAGGGAGGGTATGTTTTTAACACGTGTAAGCGAAGAAACAACAGCAACAACAACAAGAGATTGAAAAAAATGTAAAACTGTGTAAATTGTTCACCATTTTTTTATTTCCAATTTATAATAATTTTCTATCCCCCATTCCCCAACAACTGATTTACAGACCTGGAAACGAAGATCAATTACCAAGTATAACTTTGATTTATTTGTTCTCCAATATTTTCACTTCGCCATTTTTAAAGCAGGTTCACTCCCCAAATTTGTATAGGTCTTTTGGTCATTTTGTACAGCAATTTCAAAAATATAATAATACCCAGTTCCCTACAATTTTATATATTAAAATACTTTCTTTCTGGCATTTAAAGGTAAATTTTACTTTATTTGGAAGCTTTTACTTTATAACAACATAGCAGAGTAATTAGGGCACAGGATTTGTAATCCGGAGGTCCTTGGTTCAACTCCTTCTTTAGCTGCTTGCTGGAGCTGTTCTCAGTAAACAACACTTATCAGCACTGAGACACACGTACCATCCCCGTGGTATGGCCAATACCGTACGCATGCGCACAACCATATCACCCGGGCAGTGGCAGCCATGGACAGCTGTTTCGCCCTTGTTGGGGCTCATCAGCATGGCATAGCCGTCGGGTCAAGAAGCGGGAGTAAACCCGCGCATTGAGACCATTGCCGTGGGAGAACTGTTTTGCGGTTCCCAACCAACAGCTACCACTCGCCTACGGTGGAGCTGGCGCTTAAAGGAGTGCTGTGCACTCGCCTCGGCAGAAAAGGGTCTCGATGCACGGGTTTACTCCCGCTTCTTGACCCGACGGCTATGCCATGCTGATGAGCCCCAACAAGGGCGAAACAGCTGTCCATGGCTGCCACTGCCCGGGTGATATGGTTGTGCGCATGCGTATGGTATTGGCCATACCACGGGGATGATACGTGTGTCTCAGTGCTGATAAGTGCTGTTCTCAGTAGCCCAGAGTTCAACTCCAGCTGCACTTGCAAATAGCCAACTGGTTTGCCTCCAGCCAGCTGGGATTTCTAACCTGTTCTGTTGAATTTGAAGGAAAATTTGTTTCCTTGTCATTTGAGTGAAATACCTAAAAACTAGCTTTGTATAGCTAAGTGCACCTCCACTATAAACAAGGCATTTCCATTTTTTATATATTTTACAAGCTTTACAGGCGTAGGCTGTTTTGAGGTTGAAAAGTCCGAGACTGGGTCAAGTTGCAAATCTCATTGATAAAGCAACATCACCACATGAGCAATCAAGTCAAGATTAATAATTCTGCCAGGTTTGGTGATGTTTAGCATATAGTGGCAAAGTTATGAGCTTTGAAACAAGGTGGTTCAAAAGCCATTACACTATAGCCTGTTCCAGGCTCCTAGAGAGACGCTCGAAGGAGAAGGCGAGGGGACTCAGTCCCCCCTCATTTTCGTCCCCTCCCCCTCCTCTTTGCAGGTCTCTCTTGGAGCCTGGAACAGGCTTTTTGTACTATAGCTTTGGGTAATGCTATGAGATAGCTTTACCCAAATACATACAAACTCTAAAATTGTGCATCTCCTTTTTGAGATATTCTTGAAGATTGGCAAATGTAGTGATTTTGTGTTGGTTTCTGAACAGTGAACCACCATACCATAAAATGAGAAAAAAATAAACAATTTTGTAAGGATTTGGGGATGCTGTCTCATTGCAAAAGACTTTGATGTATGATTTGACCCATAATTAAAGGATAATAACTGTCAAAAGGATCTAAAAGCAGCAATTTTGTAACAATCTTAATAAAGAGAACAAGACAGGAGTTGCCGAAACATGTCTTTCAAATTTAAAAGTCTTGTTCTCTTCATTATAATAACTGTCACTTTCCAACTAAGAACAACCAAACATGGCAAAACTACTGATCTTAACATCATCTCAAGTACAATCTCCCGGTTACATTAACTTATTAATTACATTAAATTTGCAACTCAAGCCAAATTACCCCTACTCAACCTCGCCCTGTAATTAATTTATGTAATTTCACTTGAAATAATACTGGGACACCAGTTAGGTTGATCAAGATTTTCTACTCTTTTCAACCCGTCTGGTTTAATTAAAAAGGGCACATGTATATTTCCTAAGATCCACAATGTACATATGTATAAATAAACAACTCTGTATCTGGTATTACATTACTGCAGGGACGTATGTGTATATGCATAGTGCATTTATAGTGAATTTATTTAATAATTTAATGACTGCCTCTCTGTAATTTGAAAGTCCAAATTCTACATCATAATATGATTGAGAAGAGTCAAGTGACCAAAATGGCCAAAGTCCACACCCCTTTACAGACCAAATCCACACCCTTTCGCACATACACAAAAAGCTTAAAAAATACAGGGGAGTACAACACTCACGCATCCAATGGATTATAGCGTCTCTATCATTTCCCTTTCAGCCAACAAGCAGATACCCACAGTCTATTTGGCATCTTTTGAAAACAACAGTAACTGTAATTTTTTAAAAATTGATAATTTTAACAACTAATACTTTTAATTTGCAACTCAGTTGGAAAAACTGCCAGTCATTGGAAGAATAAATAAAAACAGATGTCATCTCTGGCCATGCACGTTTAATTCAAATTCTTCATCTTCATCATCACTTGCTGCTGTGTTGCCTGGTAACAACTCCTTTAATTCAATACCGCCATTCTTCAGCTCTGCCATCTTGTCTTCATTTATCTTTGAACTCTCTACATCTGAAAAGGAGACAATATTGTCAGAGGGAAGGGCATGTTTGATCACTTAAACAGAGATATTGCACACAGAAGGTTTAAATAGAGCAAGTTACTGTAGGAGATTTTGGACAATATTATTAACCACCTAATCAATGGCCTAGTGGCTAGACCCCTTGTAATGCAGAGGGCAGGCCTAAGTTAGAGAACTGCCTCTCTGACCACTCATATTGATTATTATTTGTTTGATGGTACATATAGTCCTGTTTTCAAATCAAGGCCATGTTTGCACCAACATATCATCCTCCTACCAGTAAGGATTTCCATATTAGAAATATTCATGTCCCATTAATTTTCTCTGGTTACAGCAGTTTTTAGTTAAGTGTTAAGTCCAAAATCAAAGTAATTACTTTGGCTAATCACAACAAACATAACCAATCAGAACTCGAAGCAAAAACATGTACCAGGCACCAAGCACAGGAAAATGAGTGTGACCAGTCATGATTGGTTTAGGCTTTGCTTCTCATTGGTAGAAAAAGCAGCACAAGCTTTGCCAAGCAATCAACACTCATTACTGAAAACTACTCCAACTAAGTGTCCCCAATTAGCACTGTTGTAATTCTAAGTGTACATTGACAATTAACTAATTAAGGCTATTATTATGTTAAAAAGGTTTCACACTACATGTATGTCAACATCAGCAGGCAATGTTCAACTAGTTCACCATAGCAACTGTCACTCACCTTTTGTTGCCTTGGTGACCACATGGACACTTATTCCAATCAGACACAGCACCAGACCAAAAAAGTTGACAGTTGTCATTTTATCTCCAGCAAATTCAGTGGCAAGAGACAAGGTACAAATTTCCTAAGAAAAAAAAACAACAAAAAAACAGACCTCATTACAAAAGATTCAACCATATCCTTAGGGTGCTTTCTATTGGCCAGAACTGGCCAGTCAGACTGTTTAGGTCATAAACGGAATGTACCAATATTATTTTAAGGATGTGCTTCAACCTAGTCCTTGGAATTTCTTCAAAATAGTGCGTACTATTTTCCGAGTGATTATTTTCCAAGATTTTGCCGCACCATCCCTTCAAAATGGTGCATTCAATTTACACACTGACCAATCTGATTGCCAGTTCTGGCGAATGGAAAGTACTTTTAGATTACAGCTCACCACAGTTCTTCGTGGTGAGCTGTAAATTCAAAATAACAGTTGAAGGGGTGCTTGGAAAAAACCCCTTAGTGACTTCTGATAAATTGCTAGATTCTCCTTCCAAATTGCCTTGTATTTGCTTGTTAAAAATGAAAGGAGAACTTGACTTTACA
Organism: Pavona decussata; assembly: GCF_977016875.1. Lineage (NCBI taxonomy): Eukaryota > Metazoa > Cnidaria > Anthozoa > Scleractinia > Agariciidae > Pavona > Pavona decussata. The sequence goes on from NW_028145496.1 coordinate 2,219,621, forward strand.
TAAAAAGTCACTGAGGGCCTTATTTCATGCACCCCTTCAGTTTCACTGACTTTTTTTCAGGAGAACTTCAGTGATGAAGAAGTTTTCATCTAATAATTTGTTGTAATATTTCTGCAGGCAACTTATCAGCTGATAGTTCTTTGACAGAAACACTACACTGTAATTTACTGTTTAAATACAGTAGTGCAAAAAGTAAATTATGGACATCAGGATTTAGAAAAAATACACTAATGAAATTAATGAGCACACCTTAAATATTCCAGATATTGAGAGTGTTAAACTTGATGTGTGTGAGAGCAGCAGGAATTCAGCAACACTGATCATGAAGGCTAAGAAACAGCCAAACATCACCATGGAGACAGTCACCCAGAGAGTAGAACTATCAGGTGCATTGAAGAGCTTTGGGGAGACAGCTAAACTTTGTCCTGGAACAAACAACACACAAGTGTGACATGAATGATCAATCAATCTATTTTCGTGCCCAAAAAGTATTTTCTCGCGCATTTTCTTTTGATTGGTGGTAGCTTTTGAATGATACAAACTAGCTCAAGGTGTTTTTTTTTTTTAATATGATGAAGTTTTCAATGTTTAACTTTTTAACCTTACTTCTGGTAGTAAACATTGCGCAGCTAAAATTGTTTTTCAGGCCCGGAATGTTTTCAGTAGTTTTGAGAAAGATATTTTATGCACACCAGGGCCTTAGTTTCATGGCAGAATGTTTTGCATCTACTGTAGTATAAATAAACTAGCTCTTTCATATAAAATGAAATTGTGTGAGATCTAAACAAAAATCTTAACTTGTTATAGCTTTTGATAATTACTGGTAGAAAGACAGCAATAATTTGTAAATCATAGTAATGTCATTATCCTTAAAACCTCAAAAAGTAAAAAACATGAAACCCACCTTCAATGTAAAATGCCAAGGGAATTAATGTCAAAGTCATGAATGGCTGAAGGTGATAAAGTGTGTCAAGCGGATTATGAAGACCTGTAAAATTGTTGATTGAATGTATTTAATCATAAGCAATAGTAAGACCAAAGTAATTGAAAATTACTGTTACAATAATAATCCTTATTTCTTTAAACAAGTACCCTGGGTGGCATTCAAATATTTTAGAAGTATTCAATTTCCAACATTATAAATTAACTATGGGTTCAATAACTGTTCTAGACAATTTATTATTTTACTGTCCTTGGCAGTAAAAGAGGATAATTTGTGCTCAACTTTCTCTGGCATCCTGTACTGTTCCTAGCTTTCTTTTCAGTTTCATGATACCAAGTGAGTGCTTTATTATTCTGATTAATTGCAGATGGGCACTCAATCCCTGAAATAATTTATGGTATGTACAAAATGATCAAATCAAAACTATTGAATAGCAAGAGAATATATTGACAAGTACTATAACTTGCTAAGGTACACTAAATGTCGCCAGATGTCATGTCAGATTTTAAAATGTTTCAGGGAAAGACCAGGAGGAAGAAAAAGATTGTCAAATGAATGCTTAATCCATGGGGAGAATAGGACATGACATTTTCACTATGGCGTCATTTTACTACAACTACCAGAATCCTTCTGGTTTTTGTTTTCTCATGCTAATTAGAGCTATTGTTCTTTGCTGTCCACTGGGATTACAATTTGAAAAGGAAAATGAAATGAATTCTGGTAGTTGTAGTAAAATGACGCCATCATGAAAATGGCCTATTAGGAAATGAATTGAACTTGAGCATTGGACCTGTCCTAGGATGGACTTCAAAATAAATGCACCATGAAAATCACATGTGCACCTGCAGCCATTCCTGGAAAGACAACACAAGCCTGTACAGTCATGAACTTTGTTCCAAAACTTGTAATAACTTTTTGATTTTCTTGCAACGCATTCAAATCATGACTTCGACAGTGTGAAGGTGGCTGATCTACAGTGTATGTGGTAAACACTGTGCACAGGTAGCCCCATTCTTAAGAAAAGTAGCTTACGTGTACCTGTGCTAGAAAATTTCACATGCTTAATATATCTTACCTAGCTCTTGTTTTTGTGTCAAAATCTGTGCTAATGTCCAGCGTAAACCACTCAGTCCTGATGCAGTTAGAGCCTAGTTATAAAGTAACAGAGATGAAAAGTTTTTTTTGTCTTGAAGAAATGTGGCTCCAATGTTTTATCCGCTGCTTTGAGCTTCACTTGCAATAAAAAGCTATGATTATGAGCAATATTTCCATTGTTATCACCAAAAAAATGCAAAGCAGGAGAAAAAACATAATTTGGAGAAACATTTCCTGAAGGAAGTCAAGGCCACATGCAAAAAGTCCAGTGAATTTGAGCTAAAACAGCAACAGCAATAGCAACAACAAAACAAAAACGATCTAGAGAGCCATTTACACTGGTTACAAAATAATGTGTGCTCTCAGCCCTTCAAAAATTAATGTAAGAATGAGCAGGAAAGCAGGAGCAGTTGTAAACTTACAAGAACAAAGCCTTCAGCACTGAACTCTGTGGACTCAAAAGTGAAGAGAAACAATCCACTGGCAATTAGCAAGATGATGGCCACAAGTGAAAAGTTCTGTGAAACAAACACATGTCAAGCAGAAGTGTGAGTAAAATCTGACATTTATTGGGGTCCAACACCTCAAACAATTTCTATGTTATGTTAATGTATCAATAACTGTAGATCTACCAGAAAACCCTTACTGGAATACTTTACAAATTGCATAAATGAAAAGCATATTTTTTTCATGCAGTTAGTAAACAAAACAAATAAATATCTTGTTGCTGTTCGGCTCATTTTGTTTTATGTTCTCCACACAGATTCGACCTTGTGTAATGGATGGAGGGCTGATGGATGAGGGATGATTTCACTGACCAGTTTGTTTTTCATGTACAATACTGACTGACCAGAATTTAATATGTACATTTGTAAAGATTGCCATTACTTTAATAAAAACCATTTCTTCCAACACCTAAAAATAAATATATGTCCAGTATCATTTGACAAGTTTAAATTTGCAAAATCAAGTCTGTGGTTGTATAAGTAAGCAACTGTGATGCTTTTTTAAGCCACGAGAGTGCATTGTGCTTCTGTGTTATGATTGCTAGTAAGAGCAGTCTTTAGTTGAGTGTCAAAAGTAACTAGTTTTGCTTTAACAATTACAATGCTGTGATTGATAACAAAAACCTGTATCAATCTGTCAACCAATATTTATGAACCATTAAAGCTTGCAATTGCCATCATGTATTTTTTTTACACTTGACACTATTTGTACATACAGCGTACATCCAACCCTGGCCCCTTCACTCCGTCACACAACTCCACACCATGAGTTACAGAAAGGAGGGGCCAGAATTGGTTCAATGTGTTGTTTACAGGTGTATGTCTTTTGTTTTGTGATTTCATCGATCATTTACTCTTGTTTTGGTGTTATGGTACTGAACTTAAAAACAACTCTGACCATCAAACATGATTCCCATCCTCCAGCTTACTCTGCTACTCACCCATTGCTCCAAACCAAAAACAAGAGCAAACATCAGGATGAAAATGATGCTTGTAGATTTTGTCATTGTATACCTAAACAAGAAACAGAAAATTATTATCAACTGAAAGTATTATAATTCAAACAAATAAGGCCCTATAATTAAAAAACATATTCCTTAACATTTCTTTCCACTCATGAATTTGGGTTTTGATCAATTCTCTAGCTGAAAATGTTTTCAGCAGGTCAGCCTATTCTACATAATTATCATCATCATCATCCATCAACCAAGCTACAATGTCACAGACTTGTGTCAGGCCTGATGTTTGACTTCTCCTACATGTACTTGTAGCTGACTATAAGCTACAATCATGTACAAGTGAAAAATTATTGTGTATCTTTATTTCATAGCACAATATGTATTAAGTGTCTGGTAATTGACCTCATTGGTCAATAAAGTCATGATGGTATTGGTCGTCTATGGCCCTGTTCAGACCAGGTGCCATACTAAGGTCCTGTGACAGGCACTGAAAAAGGACGTTTTTCATACTCCTTGATGCCCAAGGAACAATAACGTTCTCATTCATCAATTACATGTAAGCGCCCGCCATTTTGTTTACTGTATCGTAGGGAGGCATGAGGAAAAAGTGTGGGAACTGACAAAATCTTGAGAATGATGTATTAATCAGTTTTAAAAAAGAAACAGGCATACTCAGAAAAAAATCCAAGTGCTCCTATCAGGAGTTGAACCTAAGACCTTCCGATTACTAGTTTGGATGCTCTACCACTGAGCTACAGAAGACTCGTGGGAGGTAAGGCCATTAAACTAGGTTCGTAGGAAAAATCTTGTTCAGACCAGCCTGAGCCCAGGAATGGTGCCCAAGTACTGTTCTTGGAGGTAGTGCCCATGCTCAGGCACCAACAAAAAGCTATGTTCAGACTAGTGCCGCATGCCCAAGAACTGGGAATGGGCACCTAGTTTGAACGGGACCTATATGTTATTGACTGACAAAAGACTGTACAACACTAGTGATGACTGTATTGGTGCATTTTTGTCCATCTTTCCTCAGTCAAATGTCTGTTGGTCTATTGATAAAAAGTTAGTCAGTTTAAATTTTAGTCTGTTATTTGCCTCTGTTGTTAATGTCTTCAGTGAGTTGATAGCTAACTTGGAGCAAGGAGTTCTTAATTTCTATCAAAAAATACAGACAGAAAAAGGAATGAACTGGATACACCCTTAAGGATATACAAAATTACAGATCAAACATTACATACAGTGATACAGTGATAAACATTAAACTCCAGTTGGAAAATCCAATATCCAAAGCACACGCCATTGCTGAAAAAAAAGTTACATGTATGTTATTAAATGAGAATTTAGATACCATATGTACATGTACTCAGTGTGAATGAATAAATTAATATTTTCCATTGTTAGTTTTCTGTAGATGCATGCCAGAGTACAGATACAGTGTATAGCCACCTCATGGTTTATTTTAATCAGCGTGCATTTACATGTACTGTACATTACATGCTTAAATATGATAAAAAAAGTAGAACATTGTTTTATCTTGGATTCTTTTCTATGGTGTAAGAGTGATATTATTGTGGTATTTAGGGAGATCTTCTTTGAAAAGCTCTGGCAGCGAACTTGCAAAAGTCTTCCTTTTTCTAGAAAAGTAGATTTTTTTACTGTAAAGATCAAGTAACGTATAAAAAAATTGGTAAAATAAGCTACATATACCTACACGTAGGACGGTCTATCCATTAACCTATCTACAGTATAAGTGCAAAGCATTGAAGAGTGGAACAATTCATGAACTGTAATAAAATATTTCAAATTTCTTTTTTACCTGTGGGTAGAACTCTTTTCATGTACACAGACCAAGGCAAAACTATTCTTTGCTTGTTCGTCTTTATTTCCCAGAGTAATCTCAAGATTGCAGCTATGATAAACACCAATGCGTAGTGCACCACCGACACACTCAAGGGGTAGTGAAATCTCTGAAAAATAACAAGCAAATCGTGCAGTTTCAGAAAACATCCATACTCTCCCCACAAAGGTTTTTTTGTTTTGCAACCCCCCCCCCCCACCCCCCATCTACGCGGGAAATTCCAGTTTAGCTTCATGCTTTGCTTCTAAACTTTTGACTGTTAGGACCCCCCTCCCCCTACGAATTTCCAATGACCTTTCATGGGGTGGGTATGGATTTTGCATATGACTGCACTATTGTTACAACAAACAGTGTCTGTTTTTCAATTTGTCATAAAAAGTGTGGGGGACAGGTGCAAAATTTTAGTTATATACACCCCTATCCACACTTGGGTTGAGTATACCATAATGGCCCCCCCCCCCCCCCCACCTCCCTCCCCACCATTGTTCATTAGTAATGTAACTTTACATCATTCTTATTCAATCACAAATGCGAACCGCAAGGTTGCATTGGTTTTGTTCTCAGTGATCGTCCCCTATGGGACCATGGGCCGTCTGCATAACAAATCCGTGCGTCCGTTTTTGTTCGTCACTCGTATGATCAGAGCCACTGTACATGTATACAAACCTGTAGAAGCCATCTATTGTAAAATGTCAAACTGATGGAGAAAGTGTACATAAACAGGATATATCCGAGAGTCCTGAAGGCTCTTCTCAGCTGCTGGAAACCGAACGGTTTTCCGGCCATAAGCAGATGTGACGGTCACGCGAAGAAATGGTGACTTGTATCAGAAATGGCGCTGGTGACGTGGCTGGCTAAATGAGAAGAATTTTGGAACTCTGTTTGATTCTGGGTGCTTTAACGCACTGTCAAGAGATGTTGAGGAGTTCATTTCCACTTTATCGAAGTTTCTTTAGACGGCACGCCTCCTATAAGCGAGGGAAGATTCTGTGTCTGATCACCGCACGAAAATCACGAACGACCACCATATTGCTTAGTAACCTTGCGAGCCTTCTTTGGCATCGCCTGGCCACCAAGGAGACATAAAATAGGTCCGCAATGCATGCAATTAGAGACCTTGTCGATTCCAGTGCGAATATCATCATCACCATTATCATTATCATCATTCATCCTTCATTTGCCATTAAACATATTAATAAAAGACAAAATTAGCAGTAAGATATGACGAGATGACCTCAAGAAACCATCGGCCTTGTTTAAAGAGGTCACCTCGAAAACACAATAAATACAAAATAGTGCTGCGTATGTTCGGCATTCGTTGCTTAAAGGTAAACTTTAATAAATATTTTTTTCTGAAACAGGCATGCTCTAGACTAATATAACTCAATTAAAATATGACTGACCTAGCCTAATGGAGTCTGTACTAGTGGCTGATGTATTGAAGATTCGACCAGACTACAATGCGGTCGCAATTTTTATTCAATTATTTATTTCCATTATTACCTTCATTAATGTTTGCACAGCATTTATCAGTTCAGCAATGCAGGATAAAAGGAAGTACTATGTTGATTTAATACAACCAGCACAAAAACACAATCATAGAAATAGTTGTCACAAGTGTAAATAATATTACAATCTTAACCTACAAAGCTTCAACTTATATACTACAGCAAATTTTAATGGGCTCAACCCTTGAAATAAGTGCTGTATTGCATAGCGTTACGCTTGCAGACCTTACTATTACCGTTTAATGAGAACGCTGCTCGAAATCCCTCGGTCTCATCTAGAAGAGATTTTTTTAATCGATTCATCATAAAATTCAGAATATAAATCCTTCCCACCCTCCCGCAATATAAGGCATCTCTAAATCTTACCCGCATTAATTGCCTTGCGTTGATAGCTGCCTCTCCCTAATAAATCCAAAAACTTTTAGGGTTAACCTGACAGCATAGCTTGTCTCTAATTTTTATTTGTAAGCGAGTACTAATTCGAAAATGCAAAATTCCCTTCAATGTCTGAAATATCGGCACATTTATATATAGTGAAGGTCTCCTAGGTAACGTATTTGCTGCCTGTGGCACTAAAGTAAGATTTCATGATGTTTTATCTACGTTGAGTTATTCCCTCCTCACTACCTGAAATAGTACAGCAGAGAATTTTCTTTAACAAAGCTTTGACTTTTTGCCGGATCTGGCGATTTCTCCAACAACAAATGAAAGGATTCGTAAACGAATTAAGAAAAGCTAATGTTTCAGTCCAACTGTAGTAGTTGTAGGTTTGTAAATTGACTTTCAAGAGGTCGTCATAAAATAATACAAATAACACAGGAAAGTTCAAAGTCAAATAAAGCCCAACGATAACAGATATGTTTCTTGCAAGATTAGCTTCTCTTAGTTGCGTCTGTACATTTTTGCGAGCTTCAAAGAACACTTGAACTCTTTGACGATGCCCTCGAACAATAATTAGGATACCAATCTGCGTTGCTCCCGATAGGAAAAGACAAATCAGCCAAACAATGAGATGAATGCCTCTCACTGTTTTTTCAATTTTCGCCCATGTTAAACAGGTCAGCGCAAGATTCAGGAGCCATATACCTAGCATATACTTCACAACACGACTCGACGAGAAGAATTCGTTGTACCTGACACGTAAGCGAACCGCCACAAATCGTTCATAACTCACGGCGCTTAATGTCATGAAAGAAACCCCAAAACAAATGAAGAACGCAGCATTGTACGTTATTCTTACAAAACAAGGAACTGAACGAAGGTCGTTTTCCATGAGCCTGTAAGTTATATAACCTGGCTGGACAGTTAAACCAACAAGAACATCGGATACGGCTAAACACCCAATCAACAGATTGGAAGGAGTTCGCAGACGAGAGCAGCTGAAGATGACCGTGGCAACCAAAGTGTTTGCTGTGACAGCTACTGGAGCGGTGGCGATGTTGATGATGGCTGTTATCAAGTTCACAATAAAACGTTGCGAAACTTGATGAAAATTGGGATCTGGAAGATGAAAACAGCTCGAGCTCGAGACATGAACAGAATTGTTGGTATCCATTGTTTAAACTGCTTCAAAGAACTTGTTTCAACACACCCTGTTAAACAACGCGACATTTAACCAATCAGTATAAATCTTAGTATTAGAAGTAATGGTCACTCTATATGGAAGTTATAATATAAGAGCTGGTCCTTAATGGCGATTTGTCCAGTTATATCGTGTTGTAATACCGTTTTACCCTGTCAGTGGTTCAAATTGGTAAAAAAATGTGGGATTTTACGGTGATAGCCCCAAATGGACCATTAAATATTACTGAGTCTGGATCCAGTTTTGATCTACTCCATATTTAAACTAATTTGAGGTCGAAGTATATATTCTAACATGAAAGCGAGGCTGAGCAAATACAAGAGTATGCATGAATACAGGAAATTAAACTTGGAAACACCCGAGAAAAGCGAACAGGCAGTAAAAAATAAAGGTGGCCCCTGAACCCTTCTTGTAGAACTTTTGGAAAACTTTGCAAAACTTTGAATATAAACATGCGGATTACTGTTTTGTAATAAAAAAAATTAGGTCAATGTGCTCGTTTTTGAGTTATAACCACTTAAAGGTCAAATTAGGAGTGTTTTGAACAGGTTATACTGTTGCTATGGTAATCTTTTGTGTCAAGAAAATGACCAGAACATGTTCACAAGTGTTCAGGCATGTTTTAGATACCGCTATTGTTGCATCAACTGATAAAGAATGGTTCTCTTAATCTTTCCAAGTGTAAGTGCTGCAAAGTGATAGAAAACAGCGCCAACCGCCTTAAGCAAATAACAGGTCCGTTCGCCATTGTGGTTTTTCAATCATGCATACTCTCTGGGGATGACAGGTGACCAGATATAAGATATATCAGGGTTTTTTTGTAACGTTTTTTATATGAATCATTTTTATAACTTAAATATATTTATGGATAAATATAATTTAGATCAGTTTTATAAAACCAACATTCTTATCTTGACACCATAATTATGGTCTGCTACGAATATTTACGGTTTTTTCTGCATTTGTATATTTATCCTTTTATCACAAATGGCGTAGCCTTCCATAAAAAAAGTTGCGTCCAAAATATGAGTGCCGATTCAATGCAAAGACAGCAAAGTTGACAAAGTCAGCACAATAATAACGAAGGTGTTCACTTGAAGACTTGGTCAAACCAGCTTCACGAAAACTCGAGAAAACATATTCTCCGATCAAATGCCTCCTTTCTTTTCGTGCACACTCGTGGCTAATTTTACCCCCCAAAAAAGAAATGCTCACTTTTTTATGGCCAAAACAGCTGGGGTGTTGGCAGGAAGACGACAACGTATCGTGTAATTAGTAAGATGTTTGCCAACCTTTTTCTGGACACGCTGGTTCGATTAGCCGTGTTGCAAATAAGAAGACATATAGACCCAATGCAAAAATGGCTGCCATTTTAATATTCTTTTGTCTACATTCAAATTGGCCTCACTAGCCTCGTTCTTGAGTTCAATTATCAAAAGAATATTTTACCTTGGACGAGGCTAGTGAGGCTAATTTGAAAGCAGACAAAAGAATATCAAAATGTCAGCCGTCAGCCATTTTTGCATTGTGTGTATAGCTACAAATTATTGCTTTAACTAACCATTCATAACAGAATTTTAGAGTTAATAAAATACAAAATGGTTCTTGAGTACAAGCGAAAATTTGAACTGAGATGCCTTTCCAAATTTACCTAAAACGACAAATATGGGGCCAGCCTATTCTGTTTATTCTTAGTTTGAAATACGATCTTTAAGCATTGCTCCAATTGTTCCTATGGATTTTTTTAAAAATTGGATTTAAGCTCGAAAAAATATCCTATTGCATGTGTTGTAGCAAAACCCTAATACCTATTCGACTTAATAATACTAAACTGAGTAAAACGGGTTTTAAAAATTAGTTTGTTCAGTTAAACTCACCGTTAGTACAACATATATTCAAGGCAACAGTTCGTGGTTAGCTGAATCAGAGAATAGCCGACTTAACTTTAAACCTTTTCGATGTTCATATTGAACGTGTCTTGAATAATATTAGTATCAAGAATACATCAAAACTTTGAAAGCTAACTGACGATACTTATAATAATACTAATGAAAATGTAAATGAAAATGAAAATGAAAAATTAACTTCCATCTCGTATAAATTAGCAGGTGGCAATATTAAATCTGCGTCATGTATCAAGTAACTTCGTCTGCATTACATCGTTAGTTAAATCTTTCCTCGTGTGCAGAGCGTGAATCAACCCATTATCTAAAAGCAGGAATCGGTTTAAAACTCGAAATTACCACGACTGACTCGTTTCGCAAGCCTGGTGTTCCGTACCAGGCTTCCCATATCGCGGTTGTAAAATCTCTGTCGAATGCCTTTATAAGTTGAATTTCTCCTATCACGTAAATTTTACGTACCTACGGACAAAAATTAAAGGTGACGTGTGAGCTCTTACGCAAGCGTAATAAAACGTGCGAAGAGCACTCAACTTAAACGTTTACGCAAGCGGCTCGTACATCACCTCGTATTTTGTTTACGTAGGTTAAATTTGAAGGCCAACGACTTTTTCAGTAAGCAAAATAATCTCCTTGTTAAGCCTTTTGGTATTTTTTTAAATTTCAAAAGAGCTTTGATATTGAACTTGTCTCGAATCAATATAAGTACGTATTTATTTTAAGACAGAAATTTCAAAGGTAATCGACAATAGCTAATAATAAAACAAGTAACAATTAAAGATTAGGGAGTGCGTTCGATATCTGAAGGCTTTCTCTCCTTTGGAAGGTTGGTGAGCGCGTTGGTGATGATGTCATTCGCCCTTACAAAATATGCGGGGGATGCCAGATACGCGCCCCAAGATTCAATCATTCAATGAAGGTTGTCCCATACAATCTACTCTAATCTGTATTAGGAGAGCGTTCTTTCTATGTCGACCGCAAATATTACCTAGCAAGTTCAAGTTCAAATTTCCAAGGTAGCTCGACGGCAAGTGCAATGATGACAGAAGCAGGATTGTAATCATGTTATAAAACTAATTTATATGCAGCGCGTGTTGTCTAAAGTGCTGCAGTTGCACAAATATGATAAGATGTTGCCCTCCAAACTCAGACTGAAATAATTTTTCCAATACCCGTTCAAAGAGTTCGTATGCAACTGATTTTCTAACCAGCACTTTGGCCTTTGAAGAAAGTGTATGCTATACGGTTGGATCGACGGTGTTTTTTCCAAGACAAAAGAGAGAAGCTTTGAATGAATACTGTTTACCTTCTCCATCAGTATCGGTCGAGAAATCACATACTAAGACAGTTTCTGAACGCTTTTCTCGTTGAAATGACGTTGAAGAAGTAGAAGGACACAGTGCTAAACCTTCCATTTATATGAATGAGATTTAGTTTTTACGTGGCAACCCCACATGTTGACTTCCATGGTGTGACCTTTCATACACTTTTCACCTGGAGCCCAAATAAAACCAGTAAACCAGTTATAATCATTAGAATGACGACAAAGTTTATCTCCATAGTTCATAGGGAGCGCGTAGCAATGGGCCATTTCCTAGTTGCCTTGAATCTCATTATGAAAGGGAGGCTTTGTGCAAAGCTTTTGATATGAAAAAGGGAAACTTCGTGCAAAGCTTTTGATATTGATATGAAAATTTGTTTTCATTTAGGTAAATTAAACTATGCACGATGCCTGGCTTTCATAAACGAGGTTAAAAGCAACTTTGTTTCATGTACGATGTAACCATTTCTGTCAAATCATTTTTACAAAACTGCGCACTTTTCTTTTCCTGTCAGACAAACCGCTCGTTCATATTTTAAAATATGTAAGCTGTTTTAAGCTCTTTTTGTCACTACTTTTCATTTTCATCCCTGATTTCTAGGCCATTGAAGCTAAAGCAATGAGACATTGAGAGTATATTGTATGTTTCAAACTGTTTCTTTTGAGGCCCTCAACTTCACGTCCGTCATCTTGGATTTCTCGATACCTCCAAATCCGCAGCTGAAAATCCTCCAAATTGGTTCAAAATTAATCCAAACCAATATCCAAGCATCAACATGATATAAAAGTGACGAGAATATACTTAAAATTTGTCATAAAAAGGTTAAAAAAAATCCAAATTTGGTAAAAAAAATCTGTCAAATTCTTGTTGCTATGGAAACGGCAAGTCACATGACTAATCAATTATTATATAAAATTGGTGCCAGATAAATTTTAGGAAAAGTCAACAAGTTTGGTGGGTTTTTTTTATTAAATATAATATTGCATAGCCATTCCTTTGTGTCTAATTGTTCAATAGATTAAAAGCTTCCTAAATGAAAACTTTATTCAAATAAGCATTTATTTGCATATGTAAAAAGCGAACGTTTACAATTTTCATTTAAGCTTACATGTAAAAAACCAACACAATTTTCGCTTCGATGAGAACTTGAAAGAATTGCGAGTCATATTGATATATTTGAAGTAAACATATCGTCCCATACGGAGCACGTTTGTTTTTTTTTTTTTCGCGTAAACTGTACGAAGAATCGGTCAACCAAAACTGTATTTCAGTAAAAATTGACAATATACCTGCAATATTTTTTTGTGATGTGGATTCCCAGCAGCGCTCAAGCATAGCTAGGCATTTTTCACAAAGTCCGCAGTGCCATTGGTGATTTATGATTGATATTCTTCTTTTTGAATCTGTCCTCTAAGCGTAATTTCTTCGCCGTGAATTGAACTCTTTAATTTCTACTGTTTAAAACTTTTTTGAAGTTATTCTTTCGATTTATAATTACCACTTCAAAAAGGTTTGTTTTCTTTCTAAAAAGGGTATAGTAGAGTCTCAACAACATCGATTCGTGCATTCGGGCATTCGATTCGTGCTTTAAATCCTACGAAACTATTGTATGTCTTAAGAGTTCTCTAAAAAAAATCTTTTAAGGCAGTTTCTAGAAATATAACAATTTCTGTACATTTTTAACATTCTACATAAATTAGTGGAGTTTAGTATTATGTATACTATTATGTATATGTACATGCATATATGTATTAGTTTTTCTAGTTTTCCTCCTCACTACCTGAAAGAGTACAACAGAGGATTTTCTTTAACAAACTTTTGATTTTTCGACGGATATGACGATTTCTCCAACAACAAATGAAAGGATTGGTAAACGAATTAAGAAAAGCTAATGTTTCAGTCCAACTGTAGTGGTTGTAGGTTTGTAAATCGAGTTTCAGTATTTGGTGATAAAATGTCACAAATAGTACAGGCAAGGTCAGAATCAAATAAATCCCAACGATAACAGAGATGCTTCTTGCAAGTTTGGCTTCCCTTAGTTGCGCCTGTACATTTTTGCGAGCTTCAAAGGACACTTGAACTCTTTGACGATGCCGTCGAACAATAATTAGGATACCAATCTGTGTTGCTCCCGATAGGAAAAGACAAATCAGCCAAACAATGAGATGAATGCCTCTTACCGTTTTTTCGATTTTGGTCCATGTCAAACAGGTCAGCACAAGATTCACGAGCCATATACCTACCATATACCTCACAACACGACTCGACGAGAAGAACTCGTTGTACCTGACACGTAAGCGAACCGCCACAAATCGTTCATAACTCACGGCGCTTAATGTCATGAAAGAAACCCCAAGACAAACGAAGAAGGCAGCATTGTACGTTATTCTTACGAAACAAGGAACTGAACGAAGGTCGTTTTCCATGAGCCTGTAAGTTATATAACCTGGCTGGACAGTTAAACCAACAAGAACATCGGATACGGCTAAACAGCCAATCAACAGATTGGAAGGGGTTCGCAGACGCGAGTAGCTGAAGATGACCGTGGCAACCAAAGTGTTTGCTGTGACAGCGACTGGAGCGGTAGCAATATTGATGATGGCTGTTATCAAGTTCACAATAAAACGTTGTGAAACTTGATGGAAATTGGGATCTGGAAGATGAAAACAGCTCGAGCTGGAGACATGAACAGAATTGTTGTTTTCCATTGTTTTTCCTTCGAAGAAGAACTTATTTCAATAATCACACCCTGGAAACAAAGCAACATGTAACCCATTATACATCAGTCTGTATGGTCCATAATTATATTGTCTTGTTATTACAATTTTTGCAGATCGATATAAAGAAATGTGGGATTTTTCTTAACAGCACAACATTTAGCCCAGAAAAAGAATATCAACCGCTCAACATTACTGGGTCTGGACTTAAGTTGGATATATTCCATGATTTGCATAATTTGAGGATTAAAATTTATAGTTACTTTACTTAATATAGTGTTAAAATGTACTAAACAATTGTTGGCTTCACACTACAAGCTAAGTTAGTTTCAAGTAAGCACTTGATTCAAGTGCACTTGAAAACCTCAAGTCGCACTTTAGAAAACTTGGCTTCACACCTGGTGACAAAGTATACACTTGAAGCACAAGCTGTCAATCATCGTTCGCGGTAAAATCAGAAATGCGATTGCTCGCCGGAAAATCATGGAGCCTTTGCAACAGAAAAACGTTTTATGTTGTTTACTCTTTAGTTTGTCTTTAATTTTAACTCAGAGAGTTTTAACATTACAGAAAATGCGTAGGTACTTCATTGTTTACGAGTACTTGGCGACAAAACAAAAGAACAGGCGACATCTTCTGAACTGAAAATCGATGGTTCAGGCTGTCTGTAAAGATGAAATTCAAATAAGATTTTAACTATTTGTATCGGCTTTTCCTTCTTTTTCATGTTTACTTACAAAAAAGACTGTTCCATGGAGTCCTCAAACTGTGCCGCTTATCTCCAGCCATCCATTTATGATTTTGATTTTTTTTTTGGATTAATTTTAGTTCACGGCAAAATGTTTATCTGTCCTGGCACCGCAGCACGTGGCTTTCAGTTGGTTTCCCTTTTCCTATTGGTCAAGTACGTTCTCAAGTGTGGTGTTGGCCATACTTGGCGGCGTACTTCGGCATCTTTGAACTACGAACGTTTCCATGGTCACTAAGTAAAGTTCAAGTTGGTAGGTTTTACCCCTTCAAACTCAAGTAGGTTTCAAGTGCACTTAGATTATACTTACAAGCTCTAGTGTGAAGCCCCCAAATTATTCGCTGAAGGCAAAGTAAATATTGGCGGAACATTTAGCAAATAAATCCCTTCAGGCAGGTGGCATATCGGAGGATAATGCCCGAAGCTGAAAGATTGTCTGAAAAATGAACGGCTGGCCGAGAAGCGCCCGTTTACCAAAATCAGGAGATGAACCAGGCCATTTGTGTAAACTCGAGGATCACGCGTGTTGGCATCAGCCTTCTCCCCTTTGTTGCTTCAAGTAGGAATTTTAAGTCCTATATTGGTTTCACTGAAAAAGTCCACGGTTGTCCCAGATGAATTTTTTTTGTTGGCGGCGGTGACTTTAGATAGTAGTCGAGAGCCGCGAGAACCGACAACAAACTAGTTTTCTTGTAAAATAAAAAACTGCTGCGTTTCTCCTCCCTCATTGAAGTGTAAAACTGCGAGAGAGATTTATTGATCTCGTTTACTTCCATGCTTTCCAATTCTGTCTTAAATTCGTTTTGTTATTGAAACCATTCTTTTTAATAAAGAATATCCTGCACGAATATAAATTGTTGTTTTCATTTCATATTCCTGTCAACATATCGACTGCAGCATTTCCACTGCAATTTAAGAGGAGTTTACAGTTAGCAAAACGTTCATATCTTGTCTTCCAAAAGCGTGACCCTAACTTCGCTACCTTTAGTGCTTATCGGAATTGCATTTTCTTTCATCATATTTATTTGTTCCTTAGAAACAACAACAAATCGTAACTCGACCATTTTGAAAATTAGCGCTCCCGTTTTAACAACCTCGCGCTAATACATATTGAGTAATACAAGGCGAACAAACTTTTCAATTTTCTCGAAAGTCATCCGTCCTAGGCCTTCGTTTCCCCACGTTATCATTGGCAACGATTCGATCAACCCTTCAGACTCTGCTAAGAACATTGGTGTGAGTTTTGATGAATTATGAAGTTCAAGTTAGCTGGCCTAATTTGTAAAGCGTCTTACTTCCATCTGCAAAATCAGATATATCTCGTATTCTGAAATACCTCTCTACCGACAGCACCAAGACGCTTGTTCACTCCCTCATTACCTTGTAAGCTTGATAACTGCAACTCACTACTCTATCTATATGGTCTCCCGCAGAATCTTTCCCAAAGCCTAATTCAAATGGCATAAAACAGTGCGCCAAGACTGGTGTTTAACAAGAGAAATTTCAAGTACTTTACTCCTCTTCTTACTGATTTGCATTTGCTCTCCATCAAACAATGAATTATCTTCAATGTTTTGCATTAGCTGTTACATACAAGGCTCTTAATTATATCGCACCGAGTTATATTACAGACCTACCTTCATCCTCCCGGCTTGCCTAAACCGATTTACATCTTAACAGAAACCTCATCGTGTCGCGTATTTTTAACCTTCTTTGGAGTTTGAAATTGCGCTATTATTTTAGTTTGTTTTTATTTTTTATTGTTTTTATTATTTTAGTTTTATTTTATTTTTGTGACGTACATGACAAGAGTTATTAATTTCTAGCAAAGTTTTTATTTAGTTTTTAAAAATTTCATCGTTTATATTTCTTGTTGAGCGCTTTAGAACCTTAGCTTAAGTTAGTAAATTAATTTTAAGCATTAGTATTATTTTAAAGGAAAACATTCAATGAGAATATTTTTTTTGCAGAGAAAATAAAAATGATACTGGAAGGAAGACGACCTCGTATTAAATTAGCCAGATGTTCTGGCAAACATTTTTACGATGTGTTACATTCTGAAAATTGAATAAGAGTACATAGGACGGTTGAATACAAAACCGTTCTGAAGTCTTTCTAAAGGTACCTAAAATGATAAATCTAAGGGCTGCTCCCGTTTCTTCTCATTCTAGAAGACGTTTAATCGAAACGATTTCAGTCCCATTATATCTTTGAACACAGCCGCTATGGGATTGTTTAAATTTATAGAAAAGTTAGGAACCATTCGATTAAACATGAAGAAAGAAATATTACAGCAAGCGAGCGAGCTGGCCAAACTTTATGTGAACACGAAACTAGTTTTCTGAAACAAAAATCACCCTTCAAAGGAAGAATTTGTGGTTAGCGAACCCAGAGAAAAACATTTGCAGAGTTTATGGCAACTATTCATATTGAACGTGTCTTGAATCAACATAAGTATAAAGCCTACGCCAAACATTTTGAAACCTCATTGACAATAATATATTTAATAATGATGACAGAGTCATGTTCCAGTCTAGTATAAATAGCGCGCGACAATTAAACTCTGTGTAAACGACTTCTGCTCGTCAAAGCGTTGGACAAAACTAATTTTCTCTTCTTTCCAGACAAACCGGTTCTCCACTATTTACATTGTAAGTTAAATATTGGATCCTATATGGAGCATTATATATGCCGTTATCTAATAACAGAAAACGGGAAGTTGAAATTATTATATTACCACTAGCGAATCCGTGCATTTTGGAAGCTTGGTGTTTCGTAAAGCATCAAGAAGCAAGGGTTTAGAAACTTTTTATTTCATAAATTTCTACAAGGTCAGAGAGATTCGAGATTTGTGTTTTTTGATAATCAACAGCAAAACAAATCAGACTGTGTAATAAATAATCTCGGCTTTCATGGATTAAATTTTAAAGATACAAATTTTTATCATGAAAAGAAAATTGAGAACAAAGTTTTGATAAAAGACTTTCGATTATTCCTCAATTCTTTGTAATTTTATTTTATTCTTGTCGGCACACCTGCCGGCCATAGTCTCAGTAAGATGACATTTCCAACGAAACGGACTGAAATAAGCATAAAATTTATAACCCTAATCTTTGACAAGCGTCAGTTGTCAACTGGTGATATTTTAAAATATATATATTGCCAGAATTTTTAACTCGTAAACTGTGACTTTTCCGTTAACTTGAAAAAACAAATATGTTAAAAGGCCTAACGTTATTCAGCGGTTTACGTTTAAAAAGAGATGCTTTTATCCTGAAGTAAACATGCATCCCAGCGAATAAAGTTTGGACGATTATCGTTCATTAACTTGATGCTTTCCAAAAATGAAAAATGGCCACCCGGCCCCCGTATCTTATATCACATGTTATCTATGGATCCAAATCTTTTATAAGTTCCCTGTCACAGCCATTTTGTAAAGAGCCGTCATCACGCTAAAATAAGTTCGAAGACGTAGTTATAGGAGCTGATTTTTATCTCAGAAGAAAAAAATTGGGTTGGTCGTTCGACGGGAGACGAAATATTTTGCCGATCGCGAATGGTCAACTTAAAATAGAGAATGTTCAATTCAGGTATAAAGAAAAGTTTTCATTTTTGCATGCTCTATAAACAGTAAGTATAAAAAACTTTCACTTACAGGTTATACGAGCTCGTCAGACTCCATAATACACAACAGCATCAAAGGATATATCGCCTCAGTGGTTCTTTTTATCAGGTTGTTCAATAGACCGAATTCGTTTTCTCGGTATTAAACTGGAACTAGCTTGCACACGAGGCTTATGCGGGGAAATCTTTTCACATGCAAATAGTTTCTAATATATTCCCCCGCAAGAGCCTCCATTGCAAGCTCGATCCAGTTCAATACCGAGAATACGAATGTGGTCTATTCGATCGTTTTTAAATTATTTACCTTCAACAACTGACAACAGTTTTGACAGCCTCGCTCCCAGGTCTAAAGGAGAGGGATCTGGGAACGAATATGGGGACTGTGGACCACGGACGATGACCGAAAGTAAATATTTCCCTTGACGCAATATCAAACAGGTTGCAACTGAAGTAAAATTATCACTGGATGCAAACTGGTTAAAGGGCTATTCACGTTGTACGTGTCTTGAATCAGTATTTAGTTGACGTGATGTCAGTAACAATGGCAGCTTTCTTCATGTCAAAAGGTGCTGTTTTCAATCAACCTATATTCATTTGAATTGTGTCCAGACAACACCCCTCGTTGGAATTGTTATACATCTTCAAACCGTCGTGCAAAAAGCAGAAAAAATGAAAGAGCTCATCAGCAGTTCGCAAACCATGTTTCCACATACTTATGTGATCTTGAGTTGCACTGTTTGTGGCAATTTGAATTTTCAAAATGTAAACAAACAACAGGCAATACTTCTTCAAAATTACACTGACTACAACATTGCAAATAAAGCCAGTAAGAATAATCGATAATTAAAAGCGGAGATAAAATAAAATAACAATATGTTCTAAATTAATAGCAGATTAAAGTGAAGAATGTACTTAAAAGAAAGGGATAGATTTAAATGGTTTAAATTGATTTTCTGTTTAATATACAATGGCTTCTTAATTTGCAACTGTTTCTTGGCACCGTTCTTACGTTGCAACACAATAAATTTAAGAAAAACGATCGCTCTTAACGAGCTTTTTTGAAAAATTTGGTACATTTCTTTGCCGTCCTCTACAAAACAACCACGTGAAATGACGTCCAATTTCAAGGTTTTGTGGGGAACGTGAGCACACGACAGTGAACAGTTATATACCTGATATGTAGACAGTTGCGTTTCCGATCTATGGAACCTTTGCGAATTCCAGACAGTACCTACAGCAAGGAAGCTTAAAACTTCTTAATAACCACACAGGCCAATAATGAGCATTTAATAAGCAGCTCCAGAAGAACACAACTTTAAAGTAAGCTTCGTCAAAACTAGAGTTCCCATGGTGCCAAACTGAGCCAAGGTCGGCTAGATCCCAAACACACTTACCCTAGGAACCATTATTTTAAGTATTCATTCAAAATAATTAGCCGACACATCGCAAAATTTGTTGAAGACGTTCGCGGGCTAACTTACACCCTGAACAACTTGAAATCACAAGACCGGCGTGACGGATACAAACTTTCAAACACACAGTTTTCAATACCATTACTAATATTCAACCTCAAAACATTAGACCGCCCTACCACCCGATCTTTGTTAACGTCGGTAGTGTTTAATCTGCCCTGTTTTATAAATTATCGAAAATTTTATGAAGCTTGGGAACAAACAAACAGTACATGAGAAGATACTGTAACATCTAGTAAATGTGGTATAGAAAAATGCTGAAAATTATTCTATGCAAGAATATTTACGGGATGAATGGACGCACCATATAGATTAAAGCAAATCGGTCTCTTTCATCGGTTGAATCCACATATTTTCTTGTATAAATAAAGAAATAAATAAATTCTGAAGTAAAACGCATTATACTAATTAAAAGGCCTAAAATACACTGGAAAACTGTCTTAAGAAAACAAATACATGTAATATCTAGAGAAAATGGATCTTTAGCCCGTTTTTGACTTGACAGTTTTAAAAGCGGATAATTTTCCGTGTTGGTTTTTTGGCTGGAAAGACCCTTTCGAAATGAACGGATGAAATTTTAATTAGCGCCCATAAACACATCAATTTCGCAAACCCCAAGTTTTTGCATTTTATTGAAATCTGTTGTTGTACAGCACATCATTTTGGTAGAGGCATACATTCTACGTATTTCTACCGGCCGCTGAGATTTAAAAACATTGCCGCACCATCACCTGCTTCTATCATTCAAGGAATGGTGGTCGATGTTGTTTACACATTACGCGTCTTAAACGCGTCACTTAACGCAAATGATATTTATGGGCTTTCCTCTTTACAGATTTAGCCTATCAACAACTCTACGCTGCCCGAGAGCTTGCTTTTGCTAGAGTTAACAAGCATTTACACCAAACACTAATAGTCTATAAAATTAGTTACCTTAATAGAACCAGTTGACTGAGGAAGTGGAAAAAGTTACAATGCCGCCTTCTTCTCAAAAGGTGTTGTCTGTATTCAAATGTACTCAAAAGGTGTTGTCTGTATTCAATTGTATTCAAAAGGCGTTGTTTCTATTTAATTGATATTAATTTAAATTGTCTTAAGGCGGCATCCTTCATTTTCCCTTCATATTCATATCCGTATACATACTGTATCTTGGGACCTCTTTTGCATGTCAGGGTCAGGTTTGGTTTGAATCTTGTAATCTAACAAGGCAGTAAACCACCAAGTAACTGGTTCTGGAATGGCATTATCTTTTACAAATTAAACGGTTGGCGTGATCATAGGCGGTCCGCCCTTCTTCAGTGTTTAAATTGTAACTATTGTTTTTAAATATTTTTTAACTATTTTTAAATTTCGTTACTATGAGATCTTCCTCTTTCCCGAAAAGTATGTTTCTTGTGACGAAGCCTTTATGTAAAGCTGCAACGCATGTACTATACATCACTTCGATTTTCACTGCTGAGAGCTCCAGAACAGCGATTGACCAGGCGTGAGATTGATAGCACACGATTGCTGGCTTGAAAGGTAGGGTTTGTATCAGGAAATCATAAGTGTTACTGAAAACTAAGAGAAAAACTACAAAACAACATAAACAAACCCACAAGTTACATATATTACACTAGAGAAAATGAAGCAATACGAGAGATCCTTGTACAAAAACACCCATGTATTCTACACGCAAGCCGACAGGAGAAACGTGAACGTGAACGTGAAGCGCACATGAAGGATGAAAGGAAGTTTCTTTTCACGTATTTAGATTCTAATTCTTACATCATTACTGTTTTTGTTTTTCTAAGACATGGGTTGTCGAAAGTGTGTGATCGTTATTGCCTTTCTGGCGCTGTTTACCTTAATGGAACAAGCAAAGCCTGTCGCCGCTGGAAAAAAAGTGAAGATGCTGATAACGAAGGTGAAAGAACTAGAGGAGAGACTGGCTGCCATTGAGAAGTGTAAACGTAAGAATGTTTTATTATAATTACCGATCCGTCACCTATTTCAGGTGATCCCATTGGCTTACCTTTCTCTCTGCATGTTAGGTTGTTACCAGAGTGGATTCACCAAAACAAGGCTGGACACCTAATGATGATTACACAACAAATATCTTATTTCAAACACATCGCTAAAAAGCAGTTTTAAAACTCAACGTAGTGTACGCCTCGAACCCGGGTTATTTTCTTTATGTCTCCTAAGCATATCTGCTAGACCAACGAGTGCTAACTTTTAACCTATCTCAGAGTTAACGGTGGCAACGAATAACAGCTAACCGTTCAAATAAGTGCTTAGTCCTAAATAGTGTAGATCAGTGCTAAACCCACAAAGCGGACGTTCCCTGCCTAATTGCAGAATTTGATCTTCGATTGTAGGCAGTCCGGCGTTTTGTTTTGCGGTAGAACACTATCTATTTAAAAGATGTGTGCTAGAAGAATAATCTTTTTGAAAATTTCGGTAGCCTGTTTTCTGAGAACTTCACGTATGACTATAAAAGCCTGCGATGTAAATTTACACTTGAAACAACAACCGCTCCGCAAACAGCTAAACTATAAGTTAAAGGGGAAGTTAAAATCACGGGATTTTTTACTTCTTTTGTTTAAAATGGTGAAATAAGACCTTCATTTCGCTACAAAATAATTTTAGAACAACGAAAGAAAAGAAATAAACTCAATTCTTGAAAAAAAAAACAACTCGTAATCTGTTCTAGCGCATTTTGGAAACAAAAATGCGAGAACTTGAAAACGTTAGCCTAACATTTTTCAAGTGTCATTCCATTCTACGTACTCCGTCTCTGGCCAGAAGCACTAATCGACAGTTTTGATTGCACTGGGGGGGAAATGTATCAACAAAACTAGACTGAACCATTTTTTTCTGTTGACAGACAAAAAGTTTTTGGGTTTTGAATGACATCGAATTCGCGTGATACTTCCTCTTCAAGCCGGGGAAATTCAGACTTTATCGAAAAAAAGGTTTCATTGGTTAGGGATTGATTAAACAGAACTGACAGCATTGATTTTGATTTTAGCAGGACTGCAACATATGTTGATAGTGAAATTAAAATTTATGTGTCATAGAATAAATATGCTCCATATTTTTCGAAGAATTCAAATCGATGCCACTCTCTTATAAACACCACCGATGGCAGAGCAAATGTCCAAGTTGCTAACTTCTAGCGGTTTAAATTGTTGAAAAGTTTCGCTCACCGACGCGCCAACAGTCAGAAAACACACCGAAGCGAATCCAGCACTCGATTCACGTAACTTTTATTCAAAAGCAGAGAGAGAAAGATTGAACAATACGCATTGGCTTATAAAACGTGGCAGTTCTGGAATCACAACCTGCCAAAAGCTGGTTTAACCAGTAATTTCCCGCCTTAAGAACATCACAGTACCCTCAAAATAGCATCTGGAAACTTCTGGAAATCTTGTATTAAAATACAATGTAGTTTCTAAACAGTCTCTAAACAATCTCTAAATCCACGGAGGACATTTTGCTAAGAGTGTACATGTATTTCCAACATAAATTTATCCGTAATTTTCTGTATCTTTTAAGATATAAGTTCTATTCAATTTTTTGTATCCTGCCACTCGGCTTTTGTTCTAAAAACTGGTATTTACTAACCTCCCTGCAGAACGCTCTGTTATCTTTTAAAAATGTTTAGGTGGCTAACTCAAAATAAGAAGCGGAAATGTAATCAACGATTCATTGTAAATTTCGTTAAACTGGAAAACTATTTCTTTTCGTTTTCGAGGAAGCCAATATGTCGTTAAAAATAAAAACGAAAGGTCAGCTGGGATCTCCATTACACCATGTCCTAAAGCTTTCTGCAACTTAAATTTTAAGCTGAAGCAAGCCAACAGATTAATCTGCATTAGCTTCCACAAGTATGCCTAAACTGAAGAAAACGAAAACGATTTGGGAAGACGTATTTTGCTTAAATGCTCTCGTTGGGTGCCTCTGATGTAATGAGTTTTTCAACAAAGACTTTGTCATTTAAGCTCCTCATTAAATTTTGGCAATGTTTCTGATGGGATTAAAATATTAAGCTTTCTTCGATGACTCTGTTTTATCTACAGCTTGTGAAGAACCCACTGCGCCACCAGAATTAAAAATCCGGGGTTTTCTCTTCCCAAACCAGAAGACGACCGACTATATTGACGGTGGCTTGCTCACCAGGACCCTCAACGCCATGACCGCATGCTTGTGGTTGAAAACCTCTGGCACGAACAGCGCGGGCTACATCAGTTATGCAACCACCCGAGATCACAACGCGTTTGTTCTTTTCGATTATTATGGAAAAACCTTGCGCATCATTGCGGGATCATTCAAGTCAGGGTAATGGTCGTTTTTATCGTTGTGTAGGTGTCTCCGTTCATAAAACAAACGATCGATTATCACGTTGGCATAAACAGTGTCAAGAGAAAATCAGTAGACAAAGAGGGAGACCCCAGTATAGCCCTTGGGATATGTGAATTTCACTTAAGCTATTTTTAGACGTCGTGAAAGCTGAAGTCCGTTTCTCGAGACGTCTGCAAACGTATCTAGACTCCTGAAAATGCCACTTACGATAGCCATACTGAATATTCAACAGGCGCCATTAAACAATGCGACGATGGCACGCTCTCATGACTTCCTGTGACGTCACACTGACCGTTTGCGGACGTCTTGGGAAACCGTCTTCCGTTTAGACGATGTTTGAAAACTAAGTTAAGTAAAATTCAGATATCCCAGCCAACCCTACTAGTTGCCCTCTCTGCCCCCTTGTTTCCTCTTGACAGAGTAAATCGATTTGGTATAATATGAACATGACGGAAAAAAGGAAAGGCCGAGTTGTTGATATTTAACTGGGTTGCACCCAAGCTTTTTTGCAAGAACAAACTCGCAGAAGACTTTCCATACAATGTCGATTTGATCACCTCCGAGTTACGTCACATTTGGACACCATACAAAGTGTTCACATTTTAGAACCGAGTGGTACAGCAACACTTCGCTGCGAATACCTTAAATTTTGTGGGCAAAAAAATCCTGAAGTATAAGGTTGCGTTCGATTGGCCGTATTCCAGAATAAGAATAAGCGGGCTAGCTGCATATATTTCTCTTTCTATGTAACCTTGGGAAGACATCTCTGCAAGCTTTCGCTGATTCAGGATAATTTAAGAGCCATTTTGTACTTCATTAACTCCCAAAACCTCTCATGTGGGATCTTTTGTCATCACTATATGTATTCCTATTCCTGAAAAAGGTTAAACGAACGCGTACCCTTAACAAATATATTTCATTCTGCTGTGTGTCTGTAATTACAGAAGACGTCAAAACGCTCGAACGCTTACATAACAAAATTAATGAAATGTGTAACATACAAGTCTATTTGATGTTAACATCTGAAAAATATTACTTCAGCAAAGTCCTTGTACTTAATGCAATAATTGTTCCTGGTCACATAAAGGCATGCAAGTGACTAGGTAAATGAAAACGAATTCACTGCAAAACATATTCGTTCAAAGCTCGTGGGCGCCGAGGAATTCTTCTAGACCTTCTCAGCGGGGATGGATCTTCCTCAGCACTGGGAACAGGAACCTCTGGGGTGGTTCTCCACTTCGCCATTAGCCCTTGGTCAAAGGGAGGTGGTGTACCGATACTCTATACCCAATTCGCTCAGATAATCCTCTATCTCATTAGACACCAAAATAGAACCATCATCAGTCCGCAGAGTCTTAGGTATTTCAAGCCTTGCAAACTGAGCGTCGAGTCGCTAAACAATGACCTTGCTGGTTGTGGCTCTGATAACACCAACTTCAATCAACCTGCTGTAATAATCCACTAAAACCAATAGACTGTCTCAAGATGGGAGAGGTCCCAGAAAATCCAGAGCTTATTCTTGCCAAGGCTGTTGAGGCATACTGGTAGGTTTTAATGGCGGAGGTGGAACATTCTTTGTGACAAGCTGGCATCTGTAACACTCTGCACACCGCGTTTCCGCTTCACGTGCCATGCCCGGCCACCACACCTTTGTACGGAGCCTCTCCTATATTTTGATGACCCCCTGGTGTCCTTCGTGTGCTAGATTGACCACTCTCTTTCGACGGGATTAAGGCATAACAATGCTTGTACCTCAAAATGACCTGACCAATGAAGGTTAACTCGCTGCGCACTGGTATATATTGCTTTGTGACACTGTCCCACTTTCCATCAATGAGACACTTCCTGGTGGCCTGTGGCTCAGAATCTTGAGCTGAGGCTTGTTCAACTTCCTTAATCCTTAAGGCTACTGGTGTAGCATGAGATGCAACCATGCGGACATACTCGTCGTTGTCCTGGGAGCGGAAGGGATCTTCAATCTTTGTCAATCGGGACAAGGCATCCACACTCGGCTGCACAATATCCCCTTCCACAAAGTTAGCTTGTCGTCCACGAAGGTTTTGCCTGCGATCATGATGCTGCTACTGTTTGTGCTGCTTGTTTGGTTTTGAAGGCTTGAATCCACTTTTTTCTTTCTTGCAACAACGAGCAAAATGCCCAAATCTGACACACTTTACAGATTTTCTGTCATGAACTGGACATATCCTGTCACGACCAAAATGGCCCTCATTACCAACGTTGTAGCACGTTTTATTTTTTTCTCGATTTGTTCAGACCGCATTGGTGCCCACACTCGTTTCTCGATTTGAATTTACCATCTGAGAGGTTTGCTCAGATGCAGACTCCCTCAGCCTAACCTTTTTCATTGCATTCTTTAGAGTAATATTTTTCACTTCGAGCAATTTCTTCTTCCATTCGATATCAGGTAATTTCACGATCAACTGATCCAGTTGGTCCAGGATCTACCAAAATTGCCAAAACCAATGCGTGGTTATACTATTAAACGTGGAATGGTACGTTCTAAATTGAAGTTACTCGACAGCGGGGCGTGTTCTTTTGGGACTATTCCGGAATAGGAATATTCGGAATAGACGGTATTTGTGTCCTTTTGGGAGCTATTCCATCTTTGGAATGAACGGAATATCATTCAGTTTATTCTGATCCCGATAGCAGAATGAACAGAATGGAAGGAATGCGGTTTACTCGGAATAGACAGAATACCGTTCTTTCGGGAAATTTTTGGCGGGAGATCCTACGCGGCCGCTCGCGCAAGTCAAGTGCGGAGATATGCCGTTATCCCGTATCCAGATGTTAGGACCGTTTCCCTAGCCCGAAAAAATGCACCCATAGTTTCACAGGAATAGGAAATAAGTGGTTTGCATTGCCGCCATGTTGGTGTACAAAACGAAAGGAAAAATTTGTTCACATATTTTGCATAAAAACGGAAGTTAACTCCCAAAGCAGGAAAATCTCTTTGCTCCTGTACACCAACATGGCCTCCATGACGTCACATGCAAGTCATCAATACAATGGAAACTACTCTCTTTTCCTGGCGATTTCTTGTCAATCAACATTGTATTATTTTTATTGTATCTACAGGTCTACAGGTGTGACAATAACTGATGGCAAGTGGCATCATGTTTGTGTGTCATGGGGTGGAGGTGCTGTCAGATTGTATGTAGATGGTGCACAGAGATGGGCTCGTCAAGCCAGCGGTATGTTGGAGATAAAAACCAATAATCAAGAATAAAAATAATATATTTAGTAATTATAATAACCTAAACTTCTTCACGGACCGCAGAAGGTTAAGTAAAATTGGAAATAAACAGTTGCTATATTTAAAATGGTACTAATGAATATTGCCACCGTTTATTTCCAATTTCTATTTATCTCTTTGCAGCTCCTGAAGAAGGTTAGTTTTGTCTAACCGAAATACAAGGCAATAACATTATTTTAGCTGTCCGATCAGCCTCGTATTTGGTTTTACGTTTATTCAACATCGCTAATCCAGATCTACACAAAGTACGGCTACACTTTACCGCTGTTTGTACAAATGTTCCTTGCATTATTCAAGAGTGATAATACTGATGATGATAATGATGACGATAATGATGATGATGATGATGATGATGATGATGATGATGCTGATTGGAGACATCATAAATCATGGAATGAATTATCCAATTTCAAAAAAATAGATATGTAAAATAACTCAACCAGTGGGAGGTTTTGATTTGAACTCGGTGCTGCCATGAAACAACCGAGCAAGTGGTCAGAGAGGGTTTGTTGCCCCAACCATTGACCTCGCTTCCTAAATGCAATAACATTTACGAAATCTCGTTTCTTTATTAGCATCACAATCGAAATCGTCAACAACGTTTCAGTCTCCATCATCATCATCATAGCAAAGTTTTTATAGATGTAGTTGTTGTTGTTGTTGTTAAATTTTATCCTTCGTTTACTTCTCAAATCCCTTTGTTTTTTACCCATTGTTACCATAGCGGAACAGAATCCAAACGTAGCGAGCCCCGCGTCGGTATAATGAAATCTTTGTTCCCTCGAACACAATCCGCGAACACAAACTTATAATCTACCCAAAAAAAAGAAATGAAATCTCATCACACGAACGAAGGACGGCAGTTTCTCGTTACACCATTTATCACTATCATTATTTATTAAATGTTTTATTTATTGCTAAATGGCTTTGCCTCCCTAAGTTCGCCTACTTAATTTTGGTGAAAATATTTTCCTTTTGCTTCAGGGATTTCACTGAAAGCAGGTGCAAAGCTAATATTTGGACAGGATCAAGACTCTTACGGAGGAGGATTCACTCAAGAACAAAGTTTTATCGGCCAAATGACGGGCATCAACTTCTGGGATCGGGTGTTAAGTGCCGCAGAGATATCCAAGTTAGCTGAGTCATGCGAGGGGGATTTCAAAGGAAATCTTTTTAACATGGCCTCTTTGGGAAACAGCTCGCTCAGGGGAGCGGTGCAGTCAGTCGATTTAACGTGTGAACCGTCTGATTGACTTCCCCAGTGCTTATCCTAATGAGGCAATTTTTAGTTGGTTTAGGAATCGGTAAACCTCGTCTGTCTTTGCCATCGGTCTCTGGTTACCCTTTATTGTTAAAGTCTGTTGGTTCATCAGGTAAATGTGGACGTTAAAAAGGTTTAGTGTCGTCAAAACATGTAAAATGTAAAACATGTTGAAATGTTGTAAAACGGGAACTTAAAGGCCCACCTTCACTTAAGAGTCATTACGGTCGCTTGGTTTTGTTTTGAAATGCTGTATTGTCCAAACGCGTGATCTTATTGGCTGTACCAACTCAAGCGGTTCATGCGGGTGTCCTCTACGACTCGTGCTGGAGGGAAAGAATATTCGTGATCGCTTATTGCTTTCTCACTCGTTTCCTGCTCAAATAAAATGGGGGGGGGGGGGGGTGGAGGGTGGTTTCGTATATGAAAACTGTTCCTCGGCGCGCAATACATCTTAGGTTAATGTGGGCCTTTAATATATGCGATGCGAAAATTTGTAGTTTGAGGGAATATCTAGGATATGCATCTACCGTATTGTTATCAACGGGAATAAAATGAGAATTTGCTGGAATGGAGTCTCTTTTATGTGATTTTAATTATGTTAACAACTTTTGAATGCCATGGAATAAATGTGATAGTATATTTTTTTTAAGCCTGGTGAATGAATGAGAATGTTGTATTATTCAAAGTGACACAGGGACATTGAATGTGAATAAGGAAGAAACGAAGACTCGGAAAAAAATCCGAGTCCCAGATGGGATTTGAACCCACGACCCTCCGTGATCTAGTCGGATGCTCTGACCATAATATGGTTATATGGTCTTAATGTGACAGCGTGATGCTGTTAATGAGTTCATATGAGTCAATACGTGACTGTGTAGCTCTGCATGTTAGGTTAATTGTTACTAGAGTGGATACCTCAAAACGAGGTTGGACACCTAATTATGATTACGCAACAGAAATCTTATTTGATACCTAACAGTCAGGTAAAGTAGTTTTAAAACTCAAAATAGTACACGCCTCGAGCCCAGGTTATTTTCTTCATGTCTCCTAAACATATCTACTAGACCAACAAGTGCAAACTTTTAGCCTATTTCAGAGTTAACCGTGGCAACGAATAACAGTCAACCGTCTAAATAAGTGCTTAGTCCTTAATAGCGGGAGTGTAGATCAGTGCCAAGGCGGACGTTCCCTGCCAAAATGCAGAATTTGATCTTCGATTGTAGGCAGTCCGGCGTTTTGTGTTGCGGTAGAACACTATCTATTTAAAGGATGTGTGCTAGAAGAATAAAAAAGCCTGCGATGTAAATTACACTAAAAAAATTGTGCCATCAACAACCGCTCCGCAAACCGCTAAACCATAATTTAAAGGGAAAGTTAAAGTCACGGGAGTTTTTGACTTTTTTTGTTTAAAATGGTGAAATAATACCTTCATTTAATAATAACTAGAAATAGGTGACTCGCAAAACCTCGCGAAGCTGGGGCTGGGTGGAAAGCCCTCTTTACTTGTAACTTGTATTGTAGCATCAAATGAGTAGGGTAAAAGCTTTCTGAACATAGCAACTATTTTGGTGAGCATGGTGTTTTCGTAGTTCCACAGGCTAGTTTGCGGTTGAAAATCTGTTTCTGAGGCAACGAAATGTACAACTGGCGTGCAACTTGTACAAATTTTGGTCGAACTATCCAGCATTAGTATAAATCTATTAGCGTTTTATCACGAATGCTGTTTTCTAATTGGCTACCCTACTCCTTGTTTATTCTGTTGTAGATAGAGTAGAGGTGATGAACCTAACAGTGCACGCGTGGCGTGACTAATTTATATTATTAATCAATTAAAACGTGATCCTGTCTTGCTGTTACGCTTTGAACGACTGGTAGATTTATACTTAAACAATTAGATTATTCACCCTCGATTTCTATATGCGAGATAGTTGATTTAGACTTCGCCTTCAACAACTATCACGCGATAGAAATTTTGAGTTCATAATCAAATTGTTAAATAGAAGTAGTGCGAACGGCGTTCAAGTTGAGACAGAGAATAAATAAATGAATGCTCATGTTCTCCACAAAACCTTAAATTTCTTTGCCGAGTACGACTTCACGTGTGCCAAACCTAACTTGAACGAGAAGTCAACGTTACAAACCAATAGGATTTAACAAGAAAACTGAAAAAGCCCCGCACGTGCGTTATAAATTTTGGGACATTTCTTTGCCATACCAAAGTTTATAACGCATTTTACAAAAATACTTATTCGTACCCGGGACTTTAGAAAAACGGGTGCCAGGTCCGTTATTATAAGTAGTAGTGTAAAAGTCACGGCGATCACATCAGGGCACCGAAAACAACGACGTTGGAAAGTGTTTGTAAAATCTAATTTCCTGGAACTGATATCTGATATTTAAATATTTAATCCAAATGAGCACTGTTGAAATTCTCAATAATCTGAAATATAACATGAATGTGCTGTGAAATACTTTTAAAAAAATTGTTAACGTGTGGTTGCGCATGTACCTTCGCGGGGAATCGGACGCGCGCGCGAAGGGAAGGGAGCATGGAGGTAAGGAAAAGCTACTCGCGCTCGCTCTCGAGAGTCCTTACCTTCTACTTTTGGTACTTGTGCCTCGCAGGCTACTGATTATACGAAACTGCCGAGATTTAACACCCAGAGGCTCAAGGAAAGATAGACTGTGAAGATGAAAATATTTTGCGGAAAGATAGACTGTGAAGATGAAAATATTTTGCGGAAAGATAGACTGTGAAGATGAAAATATTTTGCATGAAAAGAACGTATACTGTACAATAATTAAAAATGGGTATCGTCTATTTTTGCTTTCAGATTCCGTGCACGCCGCCATGAAGGAAATTTTTTACCTCATAGGGTTTCTGTGGTTGCAAGTCTATCGTTGCCCTGGAAACAGAAGTCTTTCGGATGCAGTGACGTTTATTTGACAAAATGAAATCCAACATCCTGGCACTTGACATTCAAATGTCCCTACAGTCCGTCACAGTTATCAAATTTGATAAGCGGGACCAAAAAAAAAAAAAATTCAGTTAGCCAATTACTCCTCTCCTCCAGGACATTGCCTAAATCTCCCCTCCCCCCCCCCCGTCCATGCACCGACAAAATATACGCCCCATTTTCCCCCCAATCACTCCCACCGTGGGGCTACTAGAGGCATTATTTCCTGTGGTAAAGCCAGTGAAGGCGTGGCTAAATAAAAAATATAGGACGCGCGAGGGAGGGAGACACGCGAGGGGAAAAGGAGCGCCAACCCAAAAGGCCCACCAAATTGGTTTTCAGACCCCTGTCACCCCCTATTATTAAGCATCAAATTGCACTCGACGCCCGTGAAACGCAAGTCTTTTGTCAATCAAATGCGCTGTACCGGCAACAATCGATGTTTTTGCTTATTCTGGATGTTCTAACCTTTACACAGATAGTTTAATCCTTTCCATAGCTTATTTATTCGTGGATAAATAAAATTTTGAAAGGTTTGATTTGGAGCCGCAAAGTTCTTTCCTGGCGATTGGTATAATTAAATATGCGATTGTAAACTGGCTAGCGCCCTTAGGCCATTCAACATGTTGAACGGCAAAATTAAAAACTGGGGCTCTCAACCGCTCATTTCGGTGGATATCTGTTCGGAATGCCTTAATTGTCTCAGAGATTAGGATTAAGTTGTAAAGGAAAGCCAAAGTTCTCTTCGGCTAAAAATTGGCAGCTCAAAATATCGTGACACTGGAAAACTAATACCTTTCGTTTTCAAAGGGGCAAAAGCTCAACTTTCTGCGATTTAAATTTCCAGCTAAGACTTTCTGCAGACCAATCTTTACTAGTTAGCTTACAAAAATATGCCTTTAAGGGGGGAAAAACGATGTAGGAGCACGGAAGACAACAGTTTAAAGTATTTTGCTTAAATGTTCCCATTGGCTGCTCCTGAGTAAGGCAATTTTTCATAACACCAACAAGTCTAGCCATCTTTGAACATTTGTTGAGCAACAAACATTGAACGTTGTTGAACTACCGTGTAGCATGAAAATTTTGCGGGTTCTAATTTTTGCGGATTTTGCGGATTGACCTCGATCCGCAAAAATTAGTTCCCGCAGAAAAAAAAACCCGCAAAATAAAACGCCGCAAAAATTTACTCCCTTCAGTCAAATTAAAAACTCCGCTTTTAATACACTTGTGCCACTGGGGCGTTATAAATTGGACTTAAACATACCGATACGGCAGTCTGTTAAGCAAACAAAACAATTTGTAAAGAACGGGAAATGTCAAAAAAAGTGAAAGAGCAATTCGGTTCATCAGATCGGTGCGAATGGGTCATCTGAAGGAACACCATTTGCTAGTGCGTCAGTGATGCCACATTTTTTCCATCCGTTGTCGATGATCGCGGGATTTTTCTGCATGTACTGATAAAAATCGATCAACCAACGCGAGGAAAGCTCACGCATAACTGGAATGCCCATCTCAATTACAATGTCACTGGTGTTTTGCCCAGCGTTTATTTTCTTCTCAACTTCTCCAGCATACCATCCTTAAAATTTCTCTCTCATAAAATGTTTACACGGACGATTGACTGATACATCAAGGGGTTGGTTAAACACCGTGGTATTTGCTGGCACAATGACTTCTACGATGTTGTGCTTCTCTAGCAGGGCTCGCACATCATTGTTATTCTGCCCCTTAAAGGTGTCCCACACTATTATGGCCTTCTGTGAATCTGGAAGTTTCATTTCTTTCTTTACTTTCCCGGTGTACGGTATGATGATTTTAGTTAGCAGCTCCTTGGTTGTGTCAGTGTTTGACCAGTGCTTAGGATTATGAGTGACGTGGAAACCTACCGGGAAATCCATTTTCGGATGACATCTCTCTGTTTTTCCCCCGTAAATCAGTTGCATGGGGAGGAATTTCCCATTCATTGTTACTGAGAACACCGCAGTGAACATTTTCTTGTCGTCGCCCCCAATAACGGAAACACAATCTGCCCCCTTTTCGCTCATTGTGTACTCTGAGACAGGAACCATCTTTACTGGAGTTTGGTCAATGTTAACAATCAACTGCTGGGGGACCATTGCTGACTGCTGGACTGTATAGATATTTTGGGTGGTAGTCTCGTTGAAGTTGATCCTTGACTTCACCGATCGTCTTTGGCTTTGTAGAGGTGGTCTTTTTCCTGCGCAGAAAATTCATTCTTTTAAACATAGATTTTACCCAGCCATTGCCAAGGGTAACATGGCCTCCATTCTCAACTAAAATTTCTTTGTTCTTGGCATTAATAATGCCTTTTGCAGCAGCTACAGCTATTTTAACAACTCCTCCAACTTCACGAAGATTATAAATAAAGTTCATCACTTCTTTGTCCAGGTCACCAATTAGCAGCTTCCTCCCACGCTTCGAGGTTGGTATGCTTGACACTGAGTTCTGCCCATTGTCATCTTGCAGTTCCTTCGACAAAAGCTTTCGATACTTATCGCGAAAGTTGCGTGCTGTGCTCTCTTTAAGATTTGGAAATTTCGACTTGAAATGCTTCACTGTCGCAATAGGACCGTGTTGGGCGCAGTAAGTGGCTATCACATAGCGATCTTCGTCCGTACTGAAGCGATCATAAGGTTTTCTTTTGTTATTTGCGGCACGTATCCCACGTGCAATACTGTCGGAATTCTCTTCTGTGACCACATCTGACACCGAGGGCATAAGTCGCAGAGCTTCATTAATGGTGCAGGACCCAGAAGAATTTTCTCCTTGTTGAAAATATCTTCGAATAGACATACCAATGCAAGTGAAGACAAAAACTGATATTGATGGCTGAAGACGGTATAACCGCAAACAAATCTCTTCCCCTACGAACTACGGTTCACAGCGCGGATAAGAGAACAACCAATACCATACCGCTAAACGTGACAGGCGCGACAAATCTGCCCAGCAACGGTAACTCTACACCACTTTCTGTAAGTAGAACCCAAAAGGGTTTTTAAGTGTTGACAAGTACAACACTCATCATGGAGTCGTTTACGGTTAGTGCGTGCATTCGAGGATTTCATGTTTACAGTGCAATATGGAAACCTCAACAAGGGGAGAATTTGAGTTGCTACCAAGAGCCTAAAAATATGTACGACATGTACGCCGTCGCAGTCAAAAAGACATTCAGTGGTCGTCAACTTGGAATACCCTACTACTTCTCACTTGGCGATGATGTTTACCGAGAGTAAAAAATTGTTGGCCACATACCACAATACATATCAAGATTTGCTTGGTATTTCATCGAACACGGGGGAATCATCAGTGCAAAGGTTACGGGATCACCGACTTTCTCCAGAGATCTTCCACAGGGTGGCCGACATGTTCTAGCTGAACTGATCTTTTCCTGTGCAGACGCAAAACTGCTTTGTAGGTGTCAAGAATGCTTTGCCATTATCAATTACGTCTTCCCCTAGTCTATCCACCTTCAAAAGAAAGCTTCTTGATTTCCTCAGTTAATTGCATGAAACGTCTGACTCTGTTATGTCTTTATAGTCTTACCACCACCGTATGTTAAAAAATCTCAATACAATGTCTTTACTGGTCTTAAAGTCCCAACATATCTCCGAGGAGACCTCTCAGTATAAGCCCGGGGGTTTCTTGAGGTCTCCTCGCCACTTCTTACTTCTTTTACTATTATTATTTACTCTAAACTTATGTACTTGTAATCCTAGTCTATTATTCATTGTAACTTTCTATGTTTGTATGTCGTGGTGAATAAATAAATAAATAAATAAATAAATAATAAAAAAAAAGAACTTGTTACCAAGAATCTCTCTGGATTATTTGGTAATCCCCAAATAGCCAACAAATCACTCTTTGTTACCGTCACGACAGAAAGTGAGTCCGAAGATGAAGAGTACGACCTGACCAACGACTCACAAAATGAAGAGCGCACAGACTCGTATCGTGCAGCAGACCAACCATGTTCGAGTGGCGCTTCTGCGGCGGCCTGCACAGAAGTTATTTCAATTCTTGAAACTTCAACTGAACAAGAAAGTGTTATTATTATCGACTGAGTCTGCCTCATTGCTTTACAGTTTGGTATAGTTTTGCATTTTAGCAGGCCGTTCCCGTTTAGATCTCAAAGTTGTATACTACATTTTGACTCGAAATCTCCTCTGTATGCCTAGAAACGTTCAGCTACGGTAATTCAAACATTCATACTGCTTTCTTGTAAAATAATAAACGGTAATACCGGTGACGGTCGTGGAAAACCTTATTAACGAAAGAATGTTTTGTTGTGTATTGTAGGGATAGGCTTTTGTTTTGTTTTGCTGTTGTTCAGTCCCTTTGTGCAGTAAGATATTGCAGTGATTACCGTAACATGTAAGAAGAGTAAACAAACCGTACAATAAAAGTTAAAAAAAAACCGTATCAAAGTTTCTTCCACTTAAATATTCTGCTACTTGAACACAGAATCGCAAAAATTAGTTCCCACCAGAAATTTCAGTCATCTCGAAGCGCAAAAATTTGTTCCCACAAACCACAAAAAATCGCCAATCCGTAAAATAAAACTCCCGCAAAATTTCCATGCTACACGGTATATGTGTTGGCTTTAATTATATCAGGTAACTCTAAATTCAACTAACAGAAAAGATGCCGCATCAAATACAGTGACAGATATAATTTCCTAATGCATCATTTTTTTTAGTTCTTGAATTATCAGTTATTGAAGACATTTATTGGCAGAGAGGCCCCAAAACAAACACCGGGTACAATTAGGTTATGCAAATAACTGCAGGAGTAAAATACATAGATTATTCAGATCGTCTTCTTTCTTTCTTTCTTTCTTTCTTTTTTTTTTTTTTTTAATGTAGCCACAGAATATGTTTTTACAACCTGGAGCGCCAAAGGGGAAAGTGGGCCGAGTAGCACGTCTGGGTACTCAGGAACACTACTGGAGGATAAAGTCATTTTACAGAACGGAATCTAAATTTGGACTGTTCCCGTGTCAGGAAACTACGTCATTGAAGCTTCAGGCGTTTTCGGGGCTAATGGCACGTTACATAGGATCCCGCCAACTCCACCGATTCCTTGGAGGCTAGGTGGCCTAGGAGCAAGGATGAGAGGAACTTTCCAACTTGTTCGAGGATTAAAACTTAAAATACTAGTGGGTCAAGTGGGTGCCACAAGCGACAGTTTCGTTGACATTCCAGGGGGAGGGGGTCGGGGAAGTTTTGTCACTCTTATGGATAACACTCCACTAATCATTGCCGGTGGGGGAGGGGGAGGAGGAACAGCTCGCGATAATTTCACAGACGGAGACCCAGGTCAGGCGACAGAGAATGGGACCCGGTGTGATGGCACCAGGGGTAGTGGGGGGCGGGCCTGTAATGCTGAAACAGGGAACATCGATTCCAAGCTAGTTGCAACAGGAGGGGCAGGAATAAGTGGGGATGGCGAAGGGAGAAGTTATCTTGGAACACCACCCCTGTCTTTTATAAATGGGGGAACCGGAGGGTCATGCCCATCAGCTAGTGGAGGCTTTGGTGGGGGTTCGTTTGCCCTTGTACTCGCAGGGAGTAGTTGATAAAAGAGAGAACTGGGACAAAAAAAAAAACTAGCCTTGGGGTGTCTTAAAAATCCCAAGGTCATGAAAAAAATTCCAAAAAAATTCAAAGGGACTTTTCATCTGCTTACGCGGAGGCCGGTTAATGAGAAAAAATCAAAGGGACTTTCCCTCGGCTTAAACTTCCGGTTATTAATGAGAAAAAATCAAAGGGACTTTCCCTCGGCAAGCCGAAATATTTTCACAGAAATTCTGTAAAAATCATTCATTCTCTTTTGAAATCATACTTAACTCCCTCTATAACTATTCCCCCATTTTTAATGGCATCAGCAACTCTATTAGCCGATATTTTCAGTTTCTCCAAGGCTTCCTTTCTTGTGTTGAACTCAAGCCTTTCATTTGAAGATTCAAAAACAAACTTTCTCAATTTTTTACCTTTGGAAGGAAATCCAAAAGCTTTTTTAAGCTCCTCATTAGTGTAGACCATTTTGTTATGAATTCTTTTTTTCTTTGCCATTTTCAAAAGACTCGCATGAATTGGATAAACTTTGATTTCATCACTTTTTGAAATAATTTGGTTTAAATAATCAAGTGATGAACCATTGAAAGAAATTTGAAAAATATCTTTTCCACTCACTAAAATTTTTAATTCAATTTGTTCTTTTTCCATTTTATATATTTTTTTAAAAAATTTATTTTTTCAAAAAAAAAATTTTAAAAAAATTTTTTAAAAAAATATATAAAATGGACAAACTGAAAGTTCCAGAATTAAAAGCTGAAGCAAAAAGGCTTGGACTGAGAAGATTCAGTCGCCTGAGAAAAGCAGAATTAATTGATGTTATCAATCAAGGTCATGAAAGAGAACGAGAAAGATCTCGAAACCTCACACCCATTTTCGATGAACCAATTCCAGAAATAAATTCACAAATTCTCCAACCAACAAGAGCAGTGAAAAAAAATCAAGAACAAAGTCAAAGAAGAAAAGTTGAAGAAGAAAAAAATCGCCAAGAAATCAGAGAACTCGAGGAAATGCTTGGATTGAGAAGGTCAACGAGAAGTCATCCTCCAAAAATCAAAATATCAACACCAGAAGAAATCGAAAAAGATGAAAAAATCACAAAATTGAAAGAAATCAATAGAATAAGAGCAAAAATAACAGAAACAGGTTCAGCATTGAGTGGTTTTGCAAGGCAATTTCGAATTAAAACAGAAGGTAATTTTGACGAAAGTGAATTTTTGCAATTTGTCAAACCAGATGTTTTGCGATTGATGAGAGAAAATCGACAAACAAGGGTGAGACTCATTCTCAATTGCGAGATGACAAGAATTGATTTGACCAACGGAAATGTTTTAACTGTGTATCCATATTTTCATTCCCAAACAATTGAAAATATTGAAGGGACGAATGAATCAGAAATCTTTGACTCAATGATTGAAACAATCGAAGAAAGATTTCAAAATTTCAATAATCAAGGATCAAACTGGGTTCTTGAAAGAGTTCTGTCACTTGACGTTCAAATGACACAATACATTCCACTCAGAGGGAGATCATACATCCCACTACCGAATGTTCTCAAAAACAAAAAAGCAATCATCAACATGAAAAATGATGATAATGAATGTTTCAAATGGTGCATCACCAGAGCTCTTTTTCCTGTCAATAAACATCCTGAAAGAATTGACAAAAATCTCAGGGAAAATTCAAAAAGACTCAATTGGAATGGTCTGAAATTTCCAATTGATGTGAAACAAATAACACATTTTGAAAAATCAAATCAAAACATTTCAATCAATGTCTTTGGATTTCAAGAAGTTGTTTATCCTCTTAAAATATTCAAAGCTCTAGAAAGGCAACACCAAATCAATCTTCTTTTGATTGCTGATGAAGAAAAAAAGCATTATTGTCTCATCAAAGACATGAGCAAGCTGTTGTCAAGTCAAATCACAAAACACAATGGATCAATTCATATTTGTTTAAGATGCTTGAACGCTTTTCAAACAAATGAAAAACTTGAAATTCACAAAGAGATTTGTCAAAGCAATGAATTCATCGAAATGCCAGAAGAGGAAACTTTCATAGAATTCGAAAATCACATTCGTTCACAAAAAATGCCATTTGCCATTTATGCTGATTTTGAGTCTCTTGTTGAACCAATCAGCGGATGTCAACCGAATCCAGAAAAGTGCTTCACCAACCAGTTTCAAAAGCACAAACCTTGTGGATTTTGTTATCACATCAAATGCTCTTTTGATGAAAACCTGTCAAGAACTGTGACATATCGAATGAAAAATGAAGCCCCTGAAGACATATCTCAAATATTTGTTGAAATGATTGAAGATGACGTGACAAGGATTCAAAATATTCCAAAAAAGCCTCTGATTATGCAACAAAATGATTGGGAAGATTTCAAAAATTCAACAAAATGTTGGATCTGCCAGAAAGAATTCGAAGAAAACGAAAAAAAAGTCAGAGACCATTGTCACTTCACTGGGAAATTCCGTGGAGCAGCTCACAACTCATGCAATCTCCGATACAGAAAGCCATGGTTCACTCCAGTGATTTTTCACAATCTTCAAAATTATGACGCTCATCTTTTCGTCAAAAATCTTGGAAAAACTGAAGGTGACATCAGATGCATTCCAAACAATGAGGAAAAATACATTTCATTCACAAAAAAGATAGTTGTTGGTTGTTACATCGACAAAGAAGGAAAAGAACATGAAATCAAACACGACATCAGATTCGTTGACAGCTTCAAATTCATGGCATCTTCTCTTGATGCTTTGGTTAAGAATCTGGAAAGAGATAAAAAGATTGAAACAAAAAAAAGTCTCCTCAAAGAAAAAATCAAGGAAAGACAAAAAACCTTGGAAAAAGAAAAACTGACTCAAGAAGAAAAAGAAGAACTGGGAGAAAAACTTGATCTTCTTTCAAAAAAGGGAGTTTATCCTTATGACTTCATGGACAACTTCAACAAATTTCAAGAAACAAATCTTCCCCCAAAAGAAAATTTTATTCAAAACTCAACGATGAACACATCACACAACAAGACTTTGAGCATGCTCAAAAAGTTTGGAAAACTTTCAACTGCAAAAACATGGGAGATTTTCACGACCTTTATCTCAAAACAGATGTTCTTCTTCTTGCTGATGTTTTCGAGGAATTCAGGAATGTTTGCCTTGAAAACTATGAACTCGATCCAGCATGGTATTTCACATCCCCTGGCCTTGCATGGGATGCATCTTTGAAGAAAACACAAGTCAAACTCGAACTTCTCACAGACATTGACATGCTTCAAATGATTGAAAAAGGCACCAGAGGCGGCGTTTCAGTGATTTCAAACAGACTTGGAAAAGCAAACAACAAATACATGGGAAAAGATTTCAACCCAGAAAAACCTTCAACATTTATCCCTTATCTTGACGCAAACAACCTTTATGGCTGGGCAATGTGTGAGCCTTTGCCTGTTGGAGGATTTGAATGGGTTGATGAAAAAGAATTTGAAAATTGGCAAAATTTTCCTTGCATTCTTGAAGTTGACTTAGATTACCCAAAAGAACTTTATGACCTCCACAATGATCTTCCACTTGCTCCTGAGAGAATAATTGTTAATGGAGTTGAAAAACTAATTCCAACTCTAAACAACAAAGAAAAGTATGTGATTCATCACAGAAATCTCAAACAATATCTCAAAATGGGACTCAAACTGAAAAAGATTCACAGAATCATCAAATTCAAAGAAGAACCTTGGTTGAAATCTAATATTGAACTCAACACAAAGCTCAGAGCAAATGGAAAAAATGATTTCGAAAAAGATTTTTTCAAACTCATGAACAATTCTGTTTTTGGAAAAACCATGGAAAACATCAGGAAGAGGGTGGATATCAAATTGGTCAACAACAGAAAGTCAGCATTGCGATTTGCAGCAAAACCAAACTTTGAAAGTTACACAATCTTTGATGAAAATCTGATTGCAATTCACATGAAAAGAGTGAAACTTCTTTTCAACAAACCAGTTTATTGTGGAATGTCGATTCTTGACGTCTCAAAAACTCTTGTTTTTGACTTTCATTATGATTACATCAAACCAAAGTTCAAAGAAAAAGCAAAACTCCTTTTCACCGACACTGATTCTCTTTGTTATGAAATTGAAACAGAGGACTTTTTCAAGGATATTTCTCAGGATGTTTTTGAAAAGTTTGACACATCAAATTTTCCAAAGATTCACCCATCAGGAATCAAAACTGGAGTCAACAAAAAAGTCATTGGAATGATGAAAGACGAAGCTGGAGGAAAAATCATTGAAGAGTTTGTTGGACTCAGGGCAAAACTTTATTCTGTGAAAATGCATGAAGGAAAGGAAGAAAAAAAGTGCAAAGGAATCAAAAAATCAGTCATCAAAAAAACAATCACTCACCAAGATTACAAAGATTGTCTCATTTCAGGAAAAAAACAAATGAGATCAATGAATATCATCAGATCACATAAACACGAAATTTTCACAGAAACAGTCAACAAGATTGCTCTTTCTGCAAATGATGATAAGAGAATCATCAGAGAGGATGGAATTCACACGTTTGCACATGGGCATGCCGCCCTTGCGGCTGACTCTTCGAGTCTTTATAAAATAACAAAATGAATCCAGAAAACATTCCATTCAATGCTTTGATTGTTGGTCCAACAAATTCAGGAAAAACAACTTTTATTGTGAATCTTCTCAAAGAAACATTCAATCAAAAATTTGATTTTATTTTTCTCCTTTGTCCAACATTCATCAACAACAAAACCTGGGATAATTTTGCTGAGAATGACAAAGATTTTTTCATTATAATCCCAGAACATCATCACATCAATCAATGGCTCCAATTAATCTCCTTTGCCTTTGAAGGAACAAACACATTGATCATTCTCGATGATTGCGCTTCATCAAAAGATGTGAAAAAAAGGACAAATGAACTTGTGAAACTTGCTTTTTCTGCAAGACATTCAGGAATCAGCGTTTGGGTTCTCACTCAACAAATGTCAAGCATAGCAAAACCTTTCAGAGAAAACATTGCTTCTTTGATTCTTTTTTTCACCCCATCAGCAAAAGACATGAAAACAGTTTTCGAAGAATTCGCAGGAGATTTGACAAAAGATGAAAAGGAAAAATACATGAAAGAGTTGAAAGAAGTCAAATTTTCTCATCTTGTTTTCTCCCTCAGACATCCTTTTGAAATTTCTTTGAACTGAAAAAAATTTCCACTTCATTTAAAATGGAAATCCAAGCGAACGAATCAATTAATGAAGTCATGTCACTTCTTGAAACTGAACCCCAACCAATTGAAACAGATCACAGAGAAAATCTTGCCATTTTGGCAGCAAGTGGTCAATGCAAGGAAATGATTGGAGTTGAACTCACACAAGATCAAATCAAAAGACTTTCAAAGAAAGATGTTGAAAAATATTTCAAAAGATACGAAGCTTCTTTGTCTTCAAAAACTTGCGGTGCAATTGTTGAAACATTTTTGCAAGCCAGTGCAAAAGCACTTTGTTTTTTTCTTCCTCTTGACCAAGAAAAGTTTTTGAATGGGTTGAAAAATGATTTCATTGTGAACAGAGAACTCAATTTGATTGCTGGAAGTCTTTATTTGAAATACGGAAAATACATGGCTGCTGCGAGTGCAAGTCTTTTGGCAGCAAACAGTTTGAAACTTGAAGAAGCGAACAAAGTGAGCGCGCGAAGCGAAGAAGTGAAGAGAAGCGAAGAACCTGTGAAAGAAATTGAAGAAGAACTTGAAAAAGAACTTGAAAAGAACCTGTGAAAGAAATTGAAGAAGAACTTGATAAGACCCTGTGAAAGAAATTGAATAAGAACCTGAGAAATAACTTGAAAAAAATTCAAAAAAATTCAAAAAAAATTTTTTTTTTATTTTTTAATAAAATGGAAAGTCTTCAAACATTATCAGCAAGAGTTCTTGCAAAAAATGATTTCAACGAAAATTTTTTTCACAAAAAACTCATGTGTCATTGGGAAATCAGAAATGCAAAAAAACAAGAAAATTTCGATCAATTCAGTGTTTATAAAAATTTATGTTTGGAAATTGAAGATCATCTTGATTACATTGATGATTTATATCGACGCATGTTCTCATTAAACAAAAGGTGCAGTTAAAGCGCGAGCTTTGTTGAAAACACTGTTACTAGCAGATTTCCCAGAAGCGAGAATAACAGACAACTTTGTTGGAATAAATTTGGCCACGGTTTGTGGCAAGTTTAATTGAACAAATTATCAAACTCATAAAACAGCAATAAAAATTAAAGTACAATCTCCTGTTGATAAATGGGGCGACAAAATTTCGCCTTGGTTGGACTCTGCCCACGCATAAAGAGAAAACGTTAACGTAACAGGTGGTGAAAATGGGGAGGAGGTGGGAAAGAGATTTCTGGGGATCTGTTCAATCTGATGGCGAGGAGAAGAAGGAAGACTACCTCGGAAAAATTTCTATTTCATAACCACGCTTTATCATTTGCTCTAAGCTCATTGGCTACCTTACGGTGCTATCCGCACCTGGTACGACCCACCTCCACCGGATTATCACGTGAACACCACGCCTCGATATAAATTACATTATGTCGGGCCATAATGTTTGGTTTTATATCGACGCATGTTCTCATTAAACAAAAGGTGCAGTTAAAGCGCGAGCTTTGTTGAAAACACTGTTACTAGCAGATTTCCCAGAAGCGAGAATAACAGACAACTTTGTTGGAATAAATTTGGCCACGGTTTGT
The DNA here is from genome assembly GCF_977016875.1 of Pavona decussata. Lineage (NCBI taxonomy): Eukaryota > Metazoa > Cnidaria > Anthozoa > Scleractinia > Agariciidae > Pavona > Pavona decussata. The sequence continues at coordinate 2,264,045 of NW_028145496.1, forward strand.
GGCAAGTTTAATTGAACAAATTATCAAACTCATAAAACAGCAATAAAAATTAAAGTACAATCTCCTGTTGATAAATGGGGCGACAAAATTTCGCCACAAGCCACACTATGTGGCTTAAGCCCCAACGAAAAACAAAGCTCGCACTCAACGACGGAAATGGCAATGTAATGAGGTGAGAAGGCGTGCCGAGTCGCAGCCCATTGTCTGACCGACTCCACAGGCATCCCCACCCACTGCGGATAGAACCCAAAAGTGACATATCACTTGAGACCGAAAGATACATGTCTAACGAGTTGCAGCCCAATGACTGACCAACGCAAAAAAGTCTAAGAATAACAACAACTGAAGGCCGTAAACGTTGCTCCCTTGGGACAACGGAAATACATATAGAATAACATAGTCAATAAAGGTAGAACGAACGTGAACACAAAAGAAATAAAATTAAAATCAGGAAAGAAGTGATAATGCAAGCCGAGTCGCAGCCCAGTGTCTGACCGACTCAACAGGCATCCAAACTTTGAAAGTAATGTCTAACAAATTCAAAACGGGTAGTGACAGCATTATAGCAGCCCCTGTCTGAACTAACATGCTGTATATAATGGCCATGTTAAAAGGCTTGGCGTGAAAAACCCCATGTGCAAAATTAGTTCGCCTGAAGAACTTCCGACCTCAAATAGACTTTAAAAGCATCGGATTTCCAACGACCCAGAGCACGGATTTGCGCATCAGAATAGCCCCGATCAGCGGCATGACAAGCACCGCCGATACGAAAACTATGACTTTTATAGCGACTGGTGTCTAAACCACAATAAGCTAAGCACCGCTGTAGTTCGATATTGAATTGGTGAGCAGAAATTGGACTCATATCGGCGTGACAAAATAGCGGACCAGAACCATGTCCCCGCAATTGGCAGTATTGAATAAGGGCTTGGACCGGGCAAAATGTGGAAGAAACATCCCGAGTGATTAGAATATCAAATGGACGACGACTAGTGTTGTGCTTCTACTCTGAAATCGTAATTTTCGCCGTGTGAATATGGCCATCGTTGGACAAAAGGGTCAGATTACGATACTGGATAACCGTAGGCGCAAATCGGGTGCTCTTGGCAGTCAGTTCTCCGATGCGAAATAAGCCGTAAAACGCCACTAGAAACATCGCCGAAAAAAGAGAACGCTGAAATGCCGAAGAATTAGTAAGGCTAAGGGCACGAACGAGCTGATGCAAAACAGGTCGAGTCACCGGAAGACGGATATCAACAGGATGTCGACGGCTAAGAGCCGTTAACAGTTTTTGAATTAAAAACGATTTCGTAGGGTCTGGGTGGCCTTGTAATTTGTGTACGTAGGAAATAGCTGAAAGATACGAACTAATGGTGGAAAAGGCCAATTTACGAAATGTAAGATAAGAAATAAAAAGAGGAATGCATGCTCGAGGTAGTGGTAAAGGAGGATCTCCGGAATCATAAAAGTGAACGTAAAATTGGCGGAAAACAGTCCACGCACGCTGGTACGTGCGACGCGAGCTGGCTGTCAGAGAGGAGCTTAAGAGACTTCTTAAGTTAGCACCCAATTCTTCGGCATTAGGTTCTCGGGTAGTGGAGTGGGATTTTCGTCGGCTTCTGGAAATATGGCCTTGAAGTTCTCTACCTGGGAACGGAAAATGTAATCGGCGCTAGAATTTTGTAACCCAGGAATATGACGGGCTTGAAAGAAAATATGATGTCTAAGGCAACTTAACACTAGATCTCTTAAGAGCACCATGATGTCCTGGTGTTTCGATGTCTGCTTATTGATAATGTCAACCACTGCGGCATTGTCTGAGAAAAATATGATACGCTTATCTGCCATGAGTGACCCCCAGACGTGGACGGCAATAACAATAGGAAAAAGTTCTAAAAAGGCTATGTTAAAGGTTTTCCACATCTCGGGCCAAAGACCCTGTAGCCAATGGCATCCAAAAACCGCACCAAATCCTATAGAACCAGCCGCATCAGTATAAAGATGAAGGGTGTCGGAAGTTTCCCAAATATCGCTAAAGAAAAAGGATTTACCATTAAATTCGTCCAAAAACCGAAGCCAAACCAAGATATCTAATTTGGCACCCTTCGAAAGACGAATGTGATGATGCGGCTTTTGGATGCCTTTGGTAAGATCGATCAAGCGGCGGAGAAAAGCGCGGCCAGGCGTGACAACAATGCACGTGAAATTCAGTAAACCAATTAAGGATTGAAGTTCTTTTTGGGTGACTGTTCGACGCGTGTAGAAATTGCGTAACATTAAGCGACATTTGAGAAGCTTGTCGTCAGGTAGACGGGCCTCAAAGCGTATGGAATCAAGTGTTATTCCGGCAAACTGTAATACCGTGGCTGGACCGACAGTTTTCTCCGGCGCAAGAGGGACGCCAATATGATTACACATTAAGATAAAATTTTTCAAGTCACGGTCGCATTGATCTCTAGTTTTGGCGATGAAAAGAAAATCGTCTAAGATGTGCAAAACCGCGCAAGCACCGAAATGGTTAAGAGATAACCATTCAAGTGCCGTACTAAAGGATTCAAAAATAGCACATGAACTAGACAATCCCATGGCAAGAGTTCTGTCAAAATAGTATAAATTATCCCAGCGGATGCCTAATAAGGGATAGTCAGCGGGATGAATAGGGATAATGCGAAAAGCAGACTTCACATCAGTTTTGGCCATAAAACAACCCCTCCCTAAACGTTTGATTAACTTCGTCGCGTCGCCCACCGAGGCATACTTAACTGTTGAACAATAATCAGGAATAAAGTCATTGACAGAAGAGCCCTTTGGATATGATAAGTGGTGAATCAATCGGAACTCGGATGGGTCTTTTTTAGGAACAAGGCCTATGGGCGAAGTGTGAAAATTTGAAAAGGGGGGAGTTGTAAAAGGACCAACTATACGTCCCGCATCACATTCCTTCTGTAACTTAGCACTAGTGACTCCCGGAAGGTCTAAAGCACTCCTGAGATTGGGGCAATCCAAAGCACACCGTTCACCAACAAAATTTATTCGAAAGCCAAAACGAAAACCCTCAACAAGATAATTGCTTAAAGCGTGATTATAACCCTGTAGCAAAATTTCAAGACGATCCACGTTTACTGGTGTTACTGGCGGACTGTGAAGAACCCTGCGTTTGAGTTCCTCCTCGCGCGCCTTTAAAAGGGGTTCGGGTTTGGGGTGCAGAACATTGGCTACCCGGATGTTGTGCCCCACACTTAAAACACTCATGTTTGAACTCACAGCCCGAACAGTGCTTACCGGCTTGGAACGCCCAACAAGTTCCTTTTGGGAAGAATTGCGAACGAAACCGGGAACGATTCTGCACAGCTGGTTTGTTAGTGGACGGTTGTGCTCTGCGAAAACTACTAGATGCCCGTAACCACAATTCCCAGTGTGTTTGATCCCAGGGGTATTGCTCTGGGGCTGATTGCCTTAAATACCGAAACTGTTCGTCATACCAAATCCAATCCCCAGCCTTGTGAGCCAAATCCCTTACTACGTCACAGTATTTCATCAACAGGGGGGTCTCCGCCTTAAATTTCTCAGAATAAACAGAAACAAAAATAGTAAAAGCAGAGACCCATTGGTGGATAGATTGAATCCGCTTGGAATTATGTAAGGGTTCTAGTGTTAACTGGGGGTGGATAACAGATCCTACTGAGGGTGACATAGAAAGGGAATATTTCCCTTCGTTGTGAGGGGAAGAGGATAATAACGCCCCAAAATCTACATATTCGTTGGCGAATATTTTCGCTTTCAGTTTAGAGCTAACCCTAGCACTTAGAGGGACAGATACACTCGTGAACGTCGTCTTCGGCCGTGAATCAGAAGAAAATACGGGAGAGGGTACGCCCCCTGTTTCAGTACCTGACGAGTTGTCCTGGATTATATCAATCACCTCCGCACTGACTGCGTCATCAAGAGCGCCAGAGGAACCCTGGGGAGACACAGGCAAAACGGCTGGTGGAGGTCTACTGCTTTCGAGAAGAACAGCTAGATTTTCTGGCGAGAAGGCAGTCTTTATGGCTTGAGAAACCACGGCAGATATGGTTGATGAAATGGCGGAAACGTCCAAGGAAACTGTGCCTCGGGTCAAAGAGGTGTCGTCAACACGGACTGGAACGCTCTCGGAAACTGTGTTCACTATGGAGGCTCGAGGTCTTTTGGCTCGTGTTGAAGTTGCAGAAGCCGTGGAAGTCTTAGGGGCGGCACGCTTTTTAGGAGGCATTTCTTACAGAATACAATTGATAATAAAATATGAGAAGGCAGACACAACGCTGGACGTCGGATTACTAAAATAACTGTGACAATGCATGTAACTGTAGCCGCCCGGGATTGTTGTCTGGAAAGGAAACAGAATAGATCTTGCGAGGGGCGTTTTTACGAAAGAAAAAAAAAACAGGAAATGCGCCAAGCCGGCGAGGTAATACGAATCTAATCGAAAGTTAAAAACCAGACCAAACACACAAAGAAGGCCATTTCTGTCAGGAACAAAAACAAGTGCAAAATCACAAAATGCCAAGTGCATTGGACACACCCCTGGAGGGGGCGATCAATAGTTGTACACTGATAAGGCAAAGTGATTGCACAAAAATAACAAAGCCAAGGCCGTCAATTGCACGGTATGTTATAACCGCGACTTGAACATATGTTTCACGGTATGTTATAACCGCGACTTGAACATATTTTGCACGGTATACTATAACCGCGACTTGAACATATTTTGCACGGTATGTTATAACCGCGACTTGAACATATTTTATCCACCAAGCCACACAGGCAATGAACAACACCATGTGTGAACAATAGGCTAGGCGGGAAACAAAACACATTGGCCTGGCGAACAAATAAAACTGAAATGGCGAGAAAATTGCAAATTGAGAGCAAATTGATGAAGTAGAGCAAACTAATTTTTGGCCTGTACAGACCGCAAGCATCGTAAAACCGCCCCTCTCAAGCTACGAAAAAATTTGTAGTGACCTAAAGAGTTGAGGTGAACGCCGTCCCGTGCTAGAAAGCGTGATTTACAATTCCAAAAGCCTCGGTGTCGCCAATAAACAACGTAAGGGAGCGGCTCCAATACGACCTTTAGATACTTAGTTAATAACTTCACTTGGTTATTAAATAGAGGAGCATCCCTGCGAAAAATCGTCTGGCAAACACAGACCAGCCGCACACCGTATGACTCATATAGCAAACGAGTTAGATCCTCAAGAGCCGAGCCAGTTTCAACGGCGGATAGGGTTGAAAGATCATTTGTACCCAATTGTAAAACAACAATGTCCGGGGCAAAGGACTGAACTATCGTCAAATCATATTGAATAACTTTAGCAATTGTTCTTCCCCCTATGCCATGCCATTTGATACAAAGATCCCCAGGTATGTGTAAGTTTTCCGTAAATTTTTGGTTAAAATTGTGACAAAGAAAATCGTGGAAACGGCGAATAAACGAGTGGCCGAGAACTAAAACACGTGTCTTTGCCATAATAGAAAGCAAGAGGGAAATCCAAAATTTGAACCAAATATAAACTAAAGGAGTTTAGATCTCCAATAATTGAGAAAGAAAACAATTAATGAGCTACTTGCCTGAAAAAGGATTTCTTGGCGATCTGTTAAAGAGATTTCTGGGGATCTGTTCAATCTGATGGCGAGGAGAAGAAGGAAGACTACCTCGGAAAAATTTCTATTTCATAACCACGCTTTATCATTTGCTCTAAGCTCATTGGCTACCTTACGGTGCTATCCGCACCTGGTACGACCCACCTCCACCGGATTATCACGTGAACACCACGCCTCGATATAAATTACATTATGTCGGGCCATAATGTTTGGTTTTATGTCAAAATTATTACCTGCCAGAAATCCAATTTATTTATTTTGTGGGCATCAAAACTTCGAATGAATTCATTGATTTTTTAGAATATTTGAATTGTGAAGAATCGAAAATCAAAGAAAAAATGCAAAAAAAAGAATCAATGGAAGAAAAATTGATAGAAAAACTTTCAAAAATTGAAAGAGAGGATGAAATTGATCAAATTCGTATTTCATTTTTTGATTTGTATTTTGGTAAAGATTATTCATTCCAAATTAGAATGATAAAAAAAGATTTTTTGAATGATCCTTATATTTTTTATGACTGATTTCATTTGGTTTCCAAATGAAATTCAATAAAAGACATTCAAAGAATCATTTGCTTGTTGATAATATTTTCTCATTCCATCAAAATCATCCAAATAATTCTTACCAACATAACCATGAAATGAATCTTGAATTTCTTCAATTTTGAATTCTTTGAGTTTTTCACTGAGTTCTTCTTCCATTTTTTCTTTTTTATTTTGTTTTTCGATAATTAATGGCATATTTTCTTCAATTATTTCATCAAGTTCTTTTAATTTTTTTTGAAGAAATTCAAGGGTATCTATTCTGTCAAATGCAAGAAAAAATGCATGTTCATGAAAATTTAAACAATTTTCCCTTGCAACATTCAAATCTTCTTCAATTTCAAGGGAAAAATTTTTGTATTTTTCAAATTCACACAAAATGTTTTGTTTTTTGATTTCCTGATGGCATATGGTTTTTTTGGGAAAAAAGTTCTCGTTGAAATTGTTTTTTGCAAGAACTCTTGCTGATAATGTTTGAAGACTTTCCATTTTATTAAAAAATAAAAAAAAATTATGAAAATTATTTCATTATTATTTGCATTGATTTTAACAAAAGAAAAAGAGAAACGGAATAACCAACAAACTTGTGAAAGAAAGGAGTTTTTTTCTCATTTTTAACAAGTTTTTCAATATCCTTCAAGACATCCTTTTTCAACCTCATCTCGTGTTTGAGTCTGTCATTAAAGACTTGCATGAGTCTTGTTTTTGTTTCACCCGTTTGGTTTCGGAAGAAATGAAATGTTGACTCATGATTTTCTTGAAGATCGTCTTTTTCAAGATATTGCTGATGCCTTTGTCTGTTTTCTTCTGATTCATTTTTGAAATATTCCAAAAGCACTACAAGTTCTTCTTTGTTTAATTTTTCCATTTTAAATGAAATGACAAGAAATTGAAAAATCATTTAAAATGGACACTCAAGAAGTTAAAGAACCTGAAAAAATTAAAGAACCTCAAACAAGTTCTGAAAAGAAAGAAGCTGATTCTGAACAAATCACAACAACAACAAAACAAACAGTTCCGAAAAATCCAGGAAGAATTGCAGCTGGAAAAAAACTTGCTGAACACAACAAAAAAGCACGTGAAGCAAAGAAAAAAGCAAAAGAAGTCACGAGAACAGACACTAAAAGAGGAGAACAAAAAGAAAACCCTCCAACTGAAAACGAAAGCGAACAAAAAAGCTCATTTTCACTCACTCAAGTTCTTTCTGTTGCCAGCATTGTTGTTTCACTTGTAGGATTGTATTACAAGAGAGAGGAATTGAAACATCTTTTCAAAAATGAAAGCAAAGTGAAAAGAGAAAGGAGTGAAAAATCACAAAAACAATTGATTGATCATATGGTAGAAGTTGAGAGGAAAAATATTGAAGTCCCACATAGTGGGACGCAGCAAGCTGCAACAAAAAAATCTCCAAAATTAAAACAAATGGATTAATTTGTTTTCTGAAATAAAATGTCAGACAATAAACTCGTGAAAACAATGACTGATGCTGCAACAATCACTGGATTGGCTGCAGGATTTGGATGGATTGCAAAGAAAGTAATCAAAGAACCAATGACTTCTGATCCTTCCTCAAATCTCATGAATTATGTGAAATTCACTGTCATAATTGCTGCCTCATTAGCAACAAAAGATTATCTTGAAAAACAAAAAATATTGCCAAGTTAAAATGGCAAGCATCGCAATCATGATTGGAGGAGCAATAATCAATGCAACCGCCTTTGTTGGTGGATCATATCTCGCAAAATTTATTTCTGGAGATTCAGAATCAGCCTCACTCGAGGAAAAAAAGAGACACAACCTGGCGGTTGAAAAATATCAAAAAGAACTCGAAAAATACGAAGAAAATCGAGCAAAACTGAATGATTGGATTCAAACAAATGACAGAATAAAAGATGAAGCAAAACAAAATTTCACAAACACTGACTTTGCTTTGAAGCTTTATAACAAGGTTCATCAACAAAAAATTGAGCATCTCAAGGAACCCCAATTTTCAGACTTTTACCAACCAAGCGAATCTCAAAAACAGGGAGAGTTAATCTTTGTTGGAACATCAGCTTTGGCTATTGGATTTGCAGCAAGTCATTTCCTTTAAAAATGTCAAACAAAAAACTCTCAAAAATTTATTATTCCCCAAAAGGATATTGGAAAGGTCTTCAAGCAGCGAAAAAACTTTCTCAAGAAGCCAATGTTCCAGAAGATGAAGTGAAACTTTGGTTGATGAAACAAGCAATTTGGCAAATCTATCTGCCTGTTCCAAAAAACATCCAAAGACCAACATTTGATGTTGAATTTCCCAATGCAGTTCATCAAGCTGATCTTCTCTTTCTTCCTCACGACAAACTCCCAAGAGGGAGAAAGATTTTCAAATATGCTCTCACAGTTGTTGATGTTGCAAGCAGGTTCAAAGCTGCTGAACCTCTCACTTCAAAAGATTCATCTGAAGTTTCAAAGGCTTTTCAGAAAATTTACAAAGGACCTTTGAAATGGCCAAAAATTCTTCAAGTTGATCCAGGAAGAGAATTCATGGGTGATGTCACAAAGGAAATGTCAAAACATGAAACAAGAATCAGAAGAGGAAATCCAAATGTTCACCGTGATCAAGGAATTGTTGAGAGATTCAATCGAACTTTGGGTGAAAGACTTTTCAGTTTTCAATATTCCCAAGAAATGAACTTTAAATCTGGTGAAAGATCCACGGAATGGGTGAAAAGGCTTCCAGAAGTTGTGAAAGCATTGAACAATGAAACAACTCGACTGACAGGAAAGAAACCAATTGACGCAATCAGAGAAAAGGTGGTTGATTCAAAGAAACCAAATTATTCAAGACCTGTTGGAAAAAATGAAAAGAGACTCGATTCTTCAGTCAACGTGAGGTTTCTTTTTGCTCCTGGTGAACTTGAAGGAGGCCAAAGAAGAGCAACTGATCCGAATTGGTCTCTGAAAGTTTTTTCAATTGACAGAGCAATTGTGAATGAAAAAGAACCGGTTCTTTATTATTTGAAAGATGGTCCAAAAAGAGGATTCGTCAGAGAAGAGTTAATGATTGTTCCTCCTGGAACTGAATTGCCTCCGGTTTGAAATTTCTTTTGAAAAATTCAAAAGAAATTCAGTATGTCACACTCTCAAGCTCTTTGTTCAAAATGTTGAATTGCGCATCTGCCAAGATGAAGATGTGGCATTTGACATTTCCTGAACCACTTGCTTTTCTTTTGATTGACAAATAAACACCATCTTTTGTGTTAACCAATCTCATTCCACTTCCATGAAGATCATTGTCTTTCATGCTCCTGAGATCGATGAACAATGCAAACTTGTCTCCAGCAAAGAATTCAGTTGCGTTCATTGAAGAATTTTCCTTTCCAAATCTTCTGAAAACTTCATCAAACATGTCTCTTGTTTTCATGCCTTGACTGAAAATCTTGTTTGGAACTCCATTCACGTCAACTTTCACCTCTGTGATGTCAGGATTGAATGTTTTTTCTGAATCTCTTGCACCTGCAGTGGAAGGTTCGAAGAAAAGGAGGAGGATTCCCTTCATTGATCTTCTCGGAACATTGATTGACTCGTTGATAATTGAGTCTGTTCCCTTTGCAAATGTGATTGTTTTGTGATGAGTGACATGCTCAAACATGAAACGATCTCCGTTGAGAAGATTTGAATTGACTTCATCTGAAAGCTTTTTGCTTTGAATAACCTCATATTCAAGCTGAATGTTTGTCAATTCATATGCAAGTTTTGTTGCATCCGATCCCTTCACAACACCGCTTGCAGGAGCAAGGGTCAATTCAAAAACCAGTTCATCAGACAAGGCTCTTGGATAAAAAACTCCGTGATCTTTCAAAATTTCATGATCGAGTCTGATTCTGTATTTGCTTTTGAAGATATCATTGAGCTTGTTTTCCTTCACGACTGAAGAAGTTGGTTTGTCTCCAGCATTGGATCTGATTTTTGAGAGAGCCTCAGATTGAATTCCCTCACTCAACATGTTTTCTCGTTCGTGTTTTGTCAAAAAAAGATCTTCCCATAGCTTGAAAAGATCCCAACCGTCTGTGTCAACGAGAATTTCTCCAGCAAACTTGATTTTCAATCTGGAAACCAACGCTCTTGAAACATTGTTCACCAGAAAATTATTTGCATGACCACTCACACCCAAATCAAAAATCAACGCGAGTGAATCTGGAACCAAGACTGTTCCCTCATGAAGCTTTGGGACTGGAATCCTGAGTGTTTCACCTGGGGAAGCCTTGTTTGGGTTGAATGTGACTCTGTGAACAGTTCTGTCTGCCTTGAGTGCGTTTGATGTTTTTTTCTCAAAATTTGGATTGATTTTTTCACTGACTTCCATTTTAATATATTATTTTTAAAATGGCAGAATACATTCCTTTAGGAGATCTTGATCCTGATGAAGAAGATAAAAATGAAGATAAAGATGATGATGATGATGAAGATTCTGATCAAGAAATAAACAATCCCAGTGAAAGTACTCCAAATACAACAATGAACAGAGATTATGGAAAAGAAGGAGCAAGACCAAAAACTGCAGAAACATCTTTCATTGAAGGTGAAACTCAAGGTCGACAAACGTGGGGAGAAGCGCAATCCCTCACAAAAGATGCATGGGATGATCTCAGTATATTATACCCAAATGCAGAAGATGATAAACTTGAAGCTTCGTTTTTCAAAGATAAGATAGAAGTCAGGATGAAAAAAAGTGGGAAAAAATTCTACCCATTAATGACCAAAGAGCAAACAACAGGAAAAGAAAGATTAAACCCACAATTGCCAAAAGAAATATTATCTGCTTTGGGAACTGATGCTGAATCTTTGCTCGCTAAAGATAATTCTGAAATAAGAGAAAACCGGCAGAGACTAAGAGAAGCAGAAAAACAATTGAAACAAGCAGAAAAGAATGCTGAAGAACTCCACAAAAATGCTCAAGAAATCAGAGATTATAGAAACAAACTCGAAAAAACGCAAGCAAAAATTGATGCACTGGAAGAAGAACATGGTTCGAGTCTTGAAAATCAAACAGAATTGCAAAGACTGAAGCAAATGAAAAAGAATTTGCAAAAAGATTTTGAAAATGCAAAAAAAGAAAATGTAGATTTGCAGAAACAAGTGAAAGCGAAAGAAAAAGAACAAGCAAAAGTTGACAAACTCAAATCTGATCTTGCAAAAAAACAAAAAGAAAGAAACACTCTTGAAGAAAGGCTCAACACGACAAAAACCATCGATGAACTGAATGAAAGAGAGGCTGAACTAAAAAAACAAATTGAAAATGATAAAGTAATCCTAGAAGATGAAAACACTTCTTCCCAACTGAGAGCAGAAGTTGAGGCAAGAGTTGCAGAAAATGAAGAGGAGCTTGCCAGGCTGGGAACACAAATTGAAGAAATAGAAAGAGAAATGCCTCTTCGAGAGAAAATAAAAAACATTTTCAAAAAGTATGGATTCACAGTTGCTGCTGTTTTTCTTGCAGTTGGCACAACAATTGGTGTGATTGTGAATGCGCTCTCAAAAGGACTCAAAGCTGTTGCCAAAGGAGTTGGAAATGGATTGAAAGATCTTGGAAAAAAGCTTGGTCAACTTCTTCCTGGATTGATTGGATCAATCGTGAGTTTCATCTTCAAAACTGCAGGACAAGTTGTTGGATTCCTTGGAAAAAACGCTTGGCTGTTGATTCTTGCTGTTGCAGTTTTCATGGTTGAAAGGTTTCAGAAGAAAGTGAAAAATTGAGTTAAATCCATTGGATTGGACTCATCGAAAAATCCGATAAATGGCAAATGCTCCGAGTGATGCTGCAATGATGACACCAGATTTCAAAGTTTCGTGGTTTGATACTTCTTTTTCTTGACTTTCATTTGATTCCTGAAGTTTTTTTGTGACTGGTGAAGAATCCAAAGGCAGTTTTTTTGTTTTTTGACTTTCATTTTGTTTCTCTTGTGGATTTGAAGGATGTGAATTGGGTCTGTTGGTTTTTGAAGGTCCTCCATCCATCATCCTTACTCCAACTTTTTTCAAGTCTTGATTGACATCAGAGTTGACTCCGAGTTTCATGTTTCCAGTTGCTTTTTTCAGATTGTTGTTGTATCCAACTGTGCTTTGAGTGTTCAGAACAAGATTTGAAGGCATCAACCATGTTCCTGGCGAGATGGCAAGATCAAGCCTGACTTTTGCCTCATCAATCGCAAGCTGAAATCTTTGGATGCTTTTTGACAAGTCAGGCTGTCTGATTGCATCTTCCATGAGGACGAGAAATTCTCTTTGAGCTTCCTTTGCGCCTCCAAATTCACCAAGGATTGATGATCTGACGTTGACTTGTGCTCCAAGAATGCAATAAACGAATGCTTCAATTGATTGATTGAGTCTTGCCATTCCTGCTTGAGAAAGTCCATTGAGAGGTCCGTTTGACATAAAAAATTCGAATTGTTTGTCAGCTCCTTGATCGTTTCTGATGAAATCAATTCTGTTTCCTTTTGCGTCAGTTCCGCCTTCATCGGAGAATCTTTGACTTGATGGGTTTTGAAGGGTTGCTGGAGGATAAGTCCAATGCTTTTGTGCATAGTCTCCTTCTCCTGGATAAAATATGTTAACATATCCAAGTCCAAAATTTTGACCAAAGGTGAATCTGAAATCTGCGTTTGGCGAGATTTGAAATTCTGCACAGATTCTCTTGTATGAAGGAATGTCGAATTTGTTTTCAGTTTGACTGAATGTGGGATCACCTGGGAGAGCAGATTCACTTTGAATTCCTCCCATTTCGAAGAGAATCCTTCTTGTTGTGAAATAAATGTGGAAAAGAAGAAAGGATTTGATTTGAGGTGGGAGTGAATTGACGAGATTTCTTGAAATGCCTGATGCTGTTGTTGCGCACCAAAAGGCAAAGTTGAGTTGTTGCGGCCAATGGTCCATGTTTGGTTGATTCAGCCATTTTCTTGATTCTTTTGCTGTTTTGTGGGTGATCTTTGTTTTCGTGAAAATTTCTCGGAATTTTGTTGTGAAGCTTTCGTTTGGTTTGACAAAAATTTTGATTGGTTGGTTAAGGATTTCCCCAAAAGATTCGGGGATTTTGTCTGAAAATGGAACAGCTGGAACTGGATTTGAAGGATTTGAATTGAGAATTAGCTCGATTGGAAAGCCTCCAAATCCAAGAGCTTTCTTCATTTCAACAGACCAATCTTTGGGGTTGGGTGAAACAATTTGCCAATGTTGACCGGGAACAATAACCAAATTTATTTCAGCTGTTGCATGTGTTTTGTCGGTCATATCAACTTGTGCAACGAATTTGCTGAGGTCAGCGTTGGGAAATTTGGCTTTGAAGTCTCGCCACGCTTTTTCTTCTGCTTGTTCGGAAAGTCTTTTTGCTTCTTTTGGGTGGGAATCTATCCATTTTAACAAGTTTTCCATTTTTTATGTTTTGAAAATAAAATGGTTGTTTTGAATGTTTTGACAAATTCAAATGATCACACCGTTTACTTTGATGAACCAATTGAAAAATTTGGGTTCATCAGGTTGATCAGTTGCTCTTTTTATAATTCTTGGTTTAATTTGAAAGAAAGAGGAGAAATCAGCATATTTGATGACAAAAACGTTAGTGCTGTCAATAGAATTTATCCTGGAAATTACACTCTTTACACAATCGGTAAAGATATAAAGAAAATACTTGAAAAAGAAAACATCAAAGTAAAACTTGATGACCAAAAAGGTCCAATTGTGATTGAAAATCCTCTTGGAAGAAAAGTTATTTTTGATCGTGACCTGACTCATCTTCTTGGTCTGATTGATATCAGTCAGGACGTTTCGCCAAAAGCCCAACGACGGCACGCTCTGAAAAGTGGAGATACCATCATCAATCGTTTGGCTTCATTCAACAACCTCTTCATCAACTGCGATCTCGTTGATAAAAACGAAAATTTTTGCAATGAAAAACCTTCAAATGTTTTGGCGTGTTTTGACATCAAAGGAAGTCCTTTCGAAAGAGTTGAATATTCATCAAAACATAGCCCGTTTCGGAAAATAGCAGGTGGGAAAAAAATAATCGATTCTTTGCGAATCACAGTGACGGAAGAAACTGGTGAGGTCATCGATTTTAATGGGCTTCCGTTGAGATTTGAATTTGAAATTATTTGGGATCTTTTAATAAAATATGAGTGAACAAAATATTATTCCAAGTGCGCCACAACTTTATCCTTCTCTCGAAGCGAACGAAGTGAGCGAGCGAAGCGACGTTGCGCAATTCAGATTGAAAAAGATTTGTGATTGTCAAAAACAACTCGAAGACGAAATTTCTCATTACAAACGAGTCAGCAAAAAGTACAAGAGAGCAGAATCAGTCGCTTCGAAAATAACATCCGTTTCAGTTTTTTTGACAACCGTGTTGGCATCAAGCAGTGTTGGAACTTCATTGAGTGGAATCGGGATTGCTGTCGGAGTTCCTTTGAGTTTGACTGCATTAATTACGACACTCGTTTCATCGGCTTCAATGGCCGGGAGTCAAAATTGCGAGAATAAAGTGCGAAAACATGAAAAGACTATTTCTCTCGCTGAATCGTCGCATTTGTCAATGAGTCGATTGATTTCAAAAGCATTGAAGGATGGATTCATTTCTGATGGTGAGTTTGACTCGATTTTGCGAGAGATTGAAAAATATTTTTCGATGAAAGAGCGTCTTCGAAATAAACAAAGGAAGGATTCAACATTCAAAAACAAACCGACGAAGGCAGTTGATGTTGATGCCTTGAAAGAGGAGATTAAAAAAAATATCAAAAAAAACTCGGATCGCTTCTCGACGTAGCGAGTTAAGAGTTGAATTTGAGAAGAGATCGGGCGGTTTTTCGTTGTTTATTTCAAGAGATAAAACAATTATGTGAAATGATGTAATGCTTTCCCGCTGACGTGTCGAAACTTGGTTAAGCCTTCCATACCTCTGAATCATTTTTACAAATTAACTCAATGTTCACAAAATTCTTTTGAAAAAAGCTAAGAGGAAGTTCACATTTCAAAAGTCTTGGATATTCCAATATCAGTTTGTGAAGTTTCATTAAAAAGTAGGCATGCGACCTTGAGATGTTGATATTGTTTCGCAAAATCACAGCAAATGATTCACGACATAATTCTTTCAACTCTGAAAGAATTTCGCCTTGCATTGAAGAATAAAACAAAATATCTCTATGTGCGTTTCCAACAGCTCTTGATAATGTATTGATGGTTTCCACACAGTCTTCAGGGGAGTCCCTTTTTATCTCAATCTGATGGTAACACTTGCTTCTTTCCTCGTTGACTGAAGACTTCAATGTATATTCAATAACAGCAAAGTTACTTCGTCCTGATGAGGGATTAGATGATGTTACAAGCTCAGGAAATTTCGTCAACATTTCTTTCTTTTCATTTTCGACAAAATCCTCACCATCTGGAAAGCGAATAACAATCCTCTGTGTAAAAGCTTCGAGGTAATTCGCAAATTCGGCGAAACGTTTCTTGTTCATGTCTTTACTGAAATATTCCTTCCCCTTCAAAATCATCTTAAATAAAGAATCTGTCTGATGCATCAGACAATTCCTGATTGGTTGATAGAATCGTACAACTGTCATATAACCTTGAACACAATGTAAATTTACATTTTGATGAACGGCGTTTCCTGACAAGCATATTGAAATTTGCATTTTGCAAAACGGAACAAACTGTCAATCTAAAGTCGCTTCGTGTGACACACATTGTTGCTTGATTGGTTGAAAAAACAAAGACCTGTCACAAAAAAATTTAAAAAATATTTATTTGAAATGGGGGAATAGTTATAGAGGGAGTTAAGTATGATTTCAAAAGAGAATGAATGATTTTCAGAGAATGTCTCTGAAAATATTTCGGCTTGCCGAGGGAAAGTCCCTTTGATTTTTTCTCATTAATAACCGGAAGTTTAAGCCGAGGGAAAGTCCCTTTGATTTTTTCTCATTAACCGGCCTCCGCGTAAGCAGATGAAAAGTCCCTTTGAATTTTTTTGGAATTTTTTTCATGACCTTGGGATTTTTATTTTTTTCGTGACCTTGGGATTTTTAAGACACCCCAAGGCTAGTTTTTTTTTTGTCCCAGTTCTCTCTTTTATCAACTACTCAGGGGGAGGGGGAGGGGGAGGGTATTCAGGTGGGGGAGTAACCGGATCTCAAACGAAAGGTACCGCAGGGGGAGGAAGGTCATATAATATAGGAACAAATCAGCAGAACGTAGCAGGTGTAAATAAAGGCGATGGTAAGGTTATCATTACTTTGATGAGTTTAAGGTGCCAGGTCACCCATGGCCAGTACTTTTGAGAAACACTTAAATAGAGGTTAGATTAAAAAAAAAAAGCATGAAAACAGGAGTGAAAAAAGACATCTACGAAGAATGTAGAAGATTTCATCATCTTAGATCCCTTCAAGGAAATGATAAAAATAACGATAGCAGGGGTTGAAAATATCTCATTACAAACTTTAGTTTGGTGTCACATAGTTTACTTTTGTCGAGCGCTTGTCTCATTTCGGTCAGGTTCACCTAACAAGAACATTTTGAAACTGTAACATGAAATAAACGCGCAAATTGTTTTGCTAAGTGCTAACGGCGTAGTATTAAAAGTCAGCGATTCATCTGTTCGAATCAGTGTGTTCGCGTTTTTAACTTGTCAGAGGCACTTTTTACCTTTAATGCTGGACTTTAACAAGGGCAGACAAACGTATGAAAATTCTGAAAACGCTATTACAGGCTTCTTTCTATTCCAGCCTTAACAAACAAAGTGGAAAAGACAACCCTTTGAACTGGTTTCTTAACGGTTACAATTGACGATTGTTTTATGTGTTCATTCGTTTTTCATTTTATGTTCGCCTCATTTTCAAAATGAGGGAAATCAGTTTCCGTACGAGGGGTTTGACATCACGAAAGAGTTCAAGATGGCGGCATTCTTGTAAAAGTAACACTTCACTTATCGATTACCAATTTTTAGTTAGTAAAATCATTACAAGAATCAAAGGTGACATATTCAGACAGCACGCAAGAAGAAATCAGTTCCGATTTCGCAAAGGTAGTGCTACTAATAGTATAAGTGGATTTACTAAACACACTGAAGTACCAAACAATATTTATTGTGATTGTTGTTACATTTCATGTTCAAATTAAAATATTGCTAATGATAACTGAACCGTCTGGTACATGCATGTACTGTTCTAGTACTGTTCTGTACTGTTCTGTGTTTTTCTATTTCTTTTTTAATGCTTTAAAGACATTTACACAACACACAGAATACAATACTACTAACACTTTTTGCGATAATATACAGTACTTCCCATATATTGTATATGCATTGTAAGAAATTAAACTATGAGCATAAATTAGCATAATTACGAGTGAGTGGCGGGAAGAGGCCACATGAGAAGAACATGCCTTCGAGTTGTGATGTTATCGTCGGATCGATGAAGTTTTGAGTGTAGAGTAGAATCCGTTGTTAGATCAACTTTACAGAACTGAAACAGCCTGAGTGAAGTGTAATCACGAGGAAAATTGTGAAGAGAAGTCGTTATTTATCGTGAGTGGAGTTAAATACTTGAAAAAAAATTAATTACATGCATGCAATACTTGCAATACTAACAATTAAACAACTTACCTACATTATTTAAATACAATATTTACAACAGCTACATTACTTGCAATACCAGCATTATTTGTAATGCTTACAATACTGACAAACGAGATACAAAATAATTACGGTGTATACGAAAAAATACAACAAAGGTACTTTGATACACTACACAGTTATGCGCGGAGAGTAAATTACATTTCTTTTACAAGTCACTGAAATGCCCGAGGGACTTAAATGACCGGAGAATTGAGGAGCTGCCATTCTTTGTTGAAATCGTCACTTTTGTTGTTTTTAAAGGTAATATAATAAATCTTTCAGCGTGTTGGCGTAACTTTAATAAAAAGAAATGCCAAAAGTTCAGTGGTTCTTCTGACATCAGGAAACAGGAGAGAGAGACGATAAGGGACCGTTCATTTTTTTATTGGATAGAGGAGGCTGGTGGAATTTGGGGTTGGGCCACGCGAAAAAAAAAAAACAAACAAAAGACAAAGGGCGGGGGTGCCCAAAAACAAATTAAAGGAAAAAAAAGGGGGGGGGGTCTGGCAAAATTGTTAGGTAACGAAGTGGACTGAACATTTTACAAACTGATGAGAAATTTCCCTGCTTAAAGATTACAGGATGTTTGTTTATGACGAATTAAGAGTCCACGTAATAGGTCCACGTCTTGACAAAGCTGTTCATAGCTGTTTCTCAGTTTCAAGAGCTATGGCTTATTGCAGTTGTTTTCAGCTCCCTAGCTTTGTGGCCTCAACAAGGTATTGCGTTCTTAGAGCTGACATGTACCTCCATCGTTTTGTCGTTTATCTCGCATCCAACAAATATTTAAAACTAAGACAGTCGGCAACTGTCTTGTAAGTCTCACGGATGCTACCGGTGATTTCTTGTGTCTCAAGTTGTTTCTCAGGCAAGACTCGAGTTTCGGTCCTTCAGCGGACCTCGTCAGTTGCCGCTATAAGGTACACTTTCTCAAATGATTCAACAATAAATCTGTTTCCATCGGGAGGATCGAACGCTCTTCTCTTTCTTTTAACTTCTTACGGTATAAAATACCAGGTATAATTATTTCGTAAAGGAGGAGGGGGACATGCCAAAAAATCCCTTTTGGGGGGGGGGACAGTCATATGAGTAAAAATGGCTGGCTGGGGGGTCATACAATTTCCAAATGACACTCCTCTAAATCCCACCAGCCCCCCATCCCATAAAAATGAACGGTCCCTAAAGAAGATACTTTGCTACGAAAGTACTGTAGTTTAACAGGCTCTGCAATTTGCACTGGTCCAAAAAGCTGCTTCGTTCGTCCGTACGTTCTTTCATTCATTCATTCATTCATTCATTCATTCATTCATTCATTCATTCATTCATTCATTCATTCATTCATTCATTCATTCATTCATTCATTTATTCATTCACTCACTCACTCACTCACTCACTCACTCACTCACTCACTTACTCACTCATCCATCCATCCATCCATCCATCCATCCATCCATCCATCCATCAATCCATGCGTTCGTTCATTCATTCATTCATTCATTCATTCGTTCATTCGTTGATTCATTCATTCATTCATTCATTCATTCATTCATTCATTCGTTTGTTTGTTTGTTCGTTCGTCCGTTCATTCATTCATTCATTCATTCATTCATTCATTCATTCATTCATTCATTCGTTCGTTCGTTCGTTCGTTCGTTCGTTCATTCATTCATTCATTCATTCTTTCATACGTTCATTCATTCGTTTGTTCGTTTGTTCGTTCGTCCGTTCATTCATTCATTCATTCATTCATTCATTCATTCATTCATTCATTCATTCATTCATTCATTCATTCATTCATTCATTCATTCATTCATTCATTCATTCGTTTGTTCGTTCGTTCATTCATTCATTCATTCATTCGTGGCAGTTGTATATAAATGACGTTTATGTTTCTTCGAAACGAGAAAAACTTCATTCATTCATTCATTCATTCATTCATTCGTTTGTTCGTTTGTTCATTCATTCATTCATTCATTCATTCATTCATTCATTCATTCGTGGCAATTGTATATAAATGACGTTTATGTTTCTTCGAAACGAGAAAAACGTTTATTTACTTTTTATTTTGATGTTAGTTTCGTTAAAAACTTGTAAGCTGGCCACCTAGTTTTTCGCTTCTTAATTTGCACAGCAGCGAATTTCATTTGCGACAATTTTCTTTGAGCGGTTTTTTCGTCTTTAGTGAGTTTCTTTTTTTCTCGTGTACATTAAAAAACGTAAAAGAAGAGATTTGTTGAGTAATTTAACTATAAAAATTGCGACAAAGTTGAAAAGTTAAAAAAAATTAAAACCGTCTTCGTTAAAAGTTTAAAAAAACGACGACGATTCGACGTTCGATTAACATCATTATCAAGTCAACAAAGAGGGAAATGAGAACGAATATAAATATAAATTCCTAAGAGACACGAATATATGTGACGTCATCGCGATCCTGGGGGATCTTCTCATTGCGCTGAGGCGACAGACTCGTTCCCATTCGCTATTTACGTGTTTGGTGGGGTGAGAAAATTGGATACGAGGATGGATTGAACCACGCGGTCTAAAATATTAGCGGTCGCTATTTTTCCCTCTCCTCTTCCCATGACACCCCGCGCGCCTCAATCCAACCTCGTATCCAATCTTCTCACCCCACAAAACACGTAAATAGCGACTGGTTACGAGTCTGCTGGGGCGACGTTATTTTGCGATAATGTCGTCTCAAAATGACGGTTTCTGATTGGCTCAAAAACTGTCATGTGAGCATGACAGCACGGCACTTAAATGGTTTCGGCGCGCACAGATTAAAATTTTACGTCTGTGAATGAACATGCGACGTTGGATGGTGTTGTCTCTTAATTATTTCTTTTCATTTGAGTTTACAAAGCTTTCGACACTGTTCAAGGACCACTTATAATATTTTTTGTGGTGAACATGTACCATATACAGCGGATACAACTTTTTTTCTTGAAGGTAAGCGAAAAATTAGTTAAAGCCGTGCAAAAATACTTCTCTATTAGTAAGCACCGTCCTTAAAAGGCTCTCTTGACTGTGAAAACGGCCAGTCGCGGTAAATAACAATGAGCTTGACTTCCAATAAATTATGGCATTTTCAAAGCAAAAGAATCTGTTTCTTTTTTGATGTCTCTTATCTCTA
>NW_028145496.1:2292500-2305000 GCF_977016875.1 Pavona decussata
AAACAGCCTTACGATCCGTACGGTTTCACAAAATGTAAAGACAGTTTTCGGTCCGTGTATGGTCGGAAAATTACATCTCATTATGGGGACTTGGAATATTTTCACATCTTGTTTGAGCGAGGGAATGAGGCGATGTACAATCCGTACGGTTTATACGAACTGTAAAGAAACTTTTCGGTCTGTGTACGGTCAGAAAATTGCATCGCATCGAGGGGACTTTGAATATTTTAATGTGTCACCTGCGCTAGCGACAAACACCCAAGAAAGACACTGCAAAATAATGAAGTTAATGTTTTATTTTTGCCTTCGTACCGTTAGCAAACAGTAGCGAGGGAAGAAAACTAAATGGCACTTGTGACGACATGTTGCGCGAAGTTTTGCACCCCGACTGCGCCTAATATTACTTACTGTTTCGCTGTGGTGCCGGTTAAAGACCCCATCCAGTTAACGGAATTTCGTTTTAAAAACGCCAGTATACGTGTTGATATGTTTTCACCTACCAATCAATATCAACAGGGTCGAAAATTCTGCTTAAAACAGAGGTTTTCAAAATCTGTTTCAAAATATTAATGGAGACTTTCTCGAAACTCAAGCGGTTTTAGTCGGAACATCACCTGTTTGTGCTATGAAATAAAAACTGTTTCTGTTGATTCTTGCGCTGTCATTGCAGAGCCATCTATTTACAAAGAAGTGAAAGTACAGTTTTGAGTTGAGTCACTTAACTAGAATTTTGTCTTTTTTTATGTCAATAAAGGCTAGGGCTGATGCTGCTAACGTTGCATAATCATCTTTAAGACATGAGGTGAATATACATGAATATATGTGCAAAACAATTTACCACGAAAACCGTCATGAACTCACAAAACAGAAATTTTGTGGGTATTTGTGAAAAATTGGGGTTCAATGGGAATTTTGTGCTTGAATTTGGGCTTCATTCAACAGAAATTTGGTGGATTTTCCTAAAATTTGGGTTTCACTGAATCTTGGTTGTAGAGAATTATCCGAACGACGCTTTTATCTGGGAGATTTGTGGCCCGTACGGGTGACCGGAGGATTCGTTTCGTATCCGGGGGAGTTTACTAGACAAGTTAAGACCTGAACAAGTAAACTGACTGCCGGATTGCCTGCAACTTGTGGTCTGTTGTTAATCTAGCAGGATGTATATAAAACATACAAGATGTTAATAAATTACAGGTTTACCGCCCACGAGTTGAGTCTGTGGTTAACAACCGACGAAGAGTGATCGCTCTACAGGATGTCAGTCAAAACCAGAATTCTACCTTTGTTATGCTAAATACTATTTATCTGGTAATTTTAATGTCCATTATGAAGAAGATTTAAATTCACAAAAACTGTTTCAGTTCAATAAAAGGAAGTCTGACGTCAGAAGCCCAATTATCGCGAAGAAGTGAAACTATAAACTGATCTACAGGATATGTCCTGGAAATGAGACTTTATTGTATGATAAAACTATTTTTGGTGCTGTCCTTTACCACCAAGCTTTGAAGATCACAACTAATGTATAGGTGGTTTGCAGCCAATCCCTGGAGATCCTAAAGACTGGTATGGCGCCATGTTGGATGACAAAGCAAAAGGTTCTGTCATCCAACATGGCTGCCACGCCATTGTCTTTTGGATCTCTAAGGATTGGATGCAAACCACCTGTAATGCCGCGTGAGATTATAAAATTGAGGGGACAACAGACTGCAAAAATCATTTGGTTTCCTATATAAAAAAGCAAAATCATTGGTTTGTAGAGCGCCCCTGTTATGAAATCACCGCTGCCAACTCCATTCCCCATTCTCCGTTTCTCGTTTTAGTAACGTCCTTCACCTGCCGATATGTTCGTATATACTAGCAATAATCATGGATTAGTACAGTGCGTCCGATCTTCATTTAGCCAGCGGGATTCAAAGCTCTCGCATAAAATTGAGACGAGTGGTCAGCCAGTCCAAGATGTCGCCCAAACCCTGAAATCGCACAGCATCCAGACAACCCCACCTGTAGAAACAATATGTAAAAATTGCTTCTATTAATTTACAAACTGTTTGTCAAAGAAATTAAAATTAATATGTCAAAATATCGTGAAATGTACGTTTGCTGAACGTCAATCAAACTCGACTTCTGTCGTTGTTATGCTAACTATACGAAAACCATATATTTGGTTGTTTTAAGCGCTGCTTTCCTGCGAGAAAAACATACTTGACTCATTACTCTTCAGAATAGTGTACCATGGTGAAGTCAGGGGTACTGCAAAATCGTCAAAACACGATTTTCCTACTTATTATTTTACATGAAATTCTATTCAATACCACAGCGGTTTTTGCTGCTGAAGAAAATTCTCGATCTGGTTACTTCGTAACGCGGGAAAATAAGCGACTGTTAGGTCATGTTATTAAACGGTTTGGATCTCCCAGTTTAATGTCCTGCAGCCAGTCATGTTTGAGAAGCTCATGGTGTACTTCCACAAACTTTAAGGAGTCTTTCAAGCAACGTGACAAGGGAACTTGTGAACTGAACAAGCACGAGAACGCCTCTGTCAACGAAGACACTGAGCTTGTTGATCAACAAGGTGTTACTTTCTCAATGTTTCTAAAGGTGGGTTCACGTTGACTTAATTATTTGAAAACCGAAAGAATTTATTATATGATATAGTGGAAACTGTGAAGAAAGCCTAAAAATGCAGTTGTTCATCACACACTTCTATAAAACATGGGCACCCAACATGTTTACTTCCGTGGATATCTGTTCCGATGGCCACAAGAAAATCTGCCGTTTCTTTGGCAAAATGTCGGCCAAAATTCCTTTTATTTTCGGAGAGGCAAACTGAATATCTCGATTAACATGCAAACACTGAAGGTCAGCTAGCATTTTTGCAGAGAAAAATTCCGTGTCCTTAACTGAGTTTCTGCAAGTTAAATTTCAACTTAAGGTTACTTATGGGGAAGAAAGGTCGAATTTTTCTCATATAATTTTTTTTAGATAATTGTTGAAACAAGAAAGGGATGCAAAGTTTCGTGAAAACAGCAGTTAGAAATCTTAAAAAGAACGCCAGCTATCTGGAAAACAAAGTTTTGTAGGAAAAGTAAAGGTGTCATAATCCAATTTATGCGGGACTGTGTTGACATATTACGCGGCAGAATTTACCCGCGATCTCGAATTACTGGCAAATTTGCATAATTTTGTTTACATCGTGTTCATCGCATGTCACGGCGTTGTATGTAAAATTTTTATACTGTGAAACAGCGTTCCATTTTGGATTCAAACATTGCGTAAACGGTTGTTATGTAGAAAGCGAAACTAGAAAAGTCGCCTTGGGTGAAAGTTAAGTAATAACCAGGGCGAAAGAAGGTCGAAAAATCATTTGACGAGGCCAAAAAACTTCAGCTGGCGGAGAGCCACGCACAACCAGTCAGATTTTCTTTAATTTCATCCCCGTCGAAAGATATCGGGGCAAGCCGGATAAAAATAACTGCCTCGGCAGCAGAGAAATTCGAGGACGAAAAATCGGATAATAGAGAGTCGAACATCAGTTCGAAGTCCGAAATCGAAGATTGCGGCGACAATCCAGCCATTTTCGCCGTTGTTGACCGGCTGAAAATAAGCAGCGAACCTTAGCGCGCAGCCTCGTGTACTGCAGGTGTACTGATAGCGGTGAGAAGTGCATGTCTCGTGTCAACTCCGCTGGGGCTGCCAGTTTCATGTTCTGCATCTATCTGCCGTTTTCTTCTTTGTTTTGGTTTCGCCGGTGGCTTTCTCGCGCCAGACTTCACTTTTCCCATAAAGAAATCGCTTTACAGTAACACTAAATGCTTCCGCGGGGAATTTCGATTGGTTTTTTTAATTATCTACAGAACTCCCCAGGGAATGCTTCTTTGTGTTTGATTGGCCCGCGGCGTAAGCGCGTTGACAAGTATTTTAATGAGGTGCGAAAACTCTGAAAATGTTTCAAGGCCGAAAACACGGCTTTTGTTTTTGCGCGAATTCCCCATCTTCAAATGAATTAATAGGGTATGCAGATTTGCCAGATTTCAACGAAATTTGGCCAAAACGATCATCAGATATTAATGCATCAAAGTGTGTCAGGCTTTTTCGAAATTCAAAATATTTTTCCCGTGACGTGTTAACATCTGATGCGACTACAAAAATTTTTCATTGTCCATCTTTAGGATGGGTTTTCTCACAAACCAATAGGAATAAAGAAAAAGCCTGACACACTTTGTTAGCCTATTATCTCTTGATTGATATTGTGCAGTCTGTTTGGTTGTGCGCCTTTACGTGAGAGTGGGTAATTCAGTTAAGTACACGTCGCTAGTATTGAGTTTGCAGGCCTCTGAGCGCTTATGTATCCAACAAAATAAAAAAACATTGATATTTTCGCAAACTTCAATTTATCAGCTTTACAGTGATATATAGTTTTCCGTGGTTTTATCCAAATCAGCGCGCGTACGCTAGATTTCCCTGAAGGCACTCGCGAAACATGGAAGCATGGGAAGAGATCAAACTTAATTAGCTTTGACAGACGTGTCTTTAAGAGAAGAGACAAGAAAACGATCTGGGAATTTAACACAGGGGACAACATTTTAAGTATTTTGCTTAAATGCACTTGTTGCATGGGTGCTCCCGATAAAATAGAAATTTTGCTGTTGTAAAACTTTTATCTTTTTATCACAGGGATGCCTTATGACCGGCTGCCTAAACGGAGGCTCTTGTTTATTTGACAACGAAAAGGAAACTTTTTCCTGCTCGTGCAAACTGCCATGGAGTGGAGAAAATTGTGACATCAAAAACGGTAAGGCCTTCATGAGTTTTAGCCTAAATATTTAATCTTCTAAGTTGTTGGCATCTTAAATGCCTGTACTCAACAACATAAACTGATATTCGACTACTATAAGTGCTCGATCGAGCTTTTCCTGAAAAGCCCAAAATGATCGATAAAATCTTTCACAAAAAAGATTTCTGGAAAAAAGGGAAAAGATTCTGGAGAGATAGTTCTGTATCCAGTGAATATTGATGAACATTGCAGTTCAAATTTGATCCGGCACGCAAACTTTTCCGATGTATGCAAATTTTGCTCCAGACGACGCCAGACAGTCTGACGTCATTCATACTTTGTTTTTCATTGTTGCTAGGCAGCAGTGCGGACACCTTCAACGAAATATATATACATACATGCATACATATATATAAATTTATTTTTCGCTCGAATTCGCGCGGCTTAACTCCGCTCGGGCCGGCTCGGCCCGACAAATTTATTAACCTCGCTTCGCGAGGAATAATAATAATAACAATAATAATAATAATAATAATAATAATAATAATAATAATAATAATAATAACAACAATCATTTCTTGAGCGCAAATTCAACTAAAGTTTTCAAATGCGCTTTCCAAATGGTATTAATTAAGCAATATATATAGTGTTAAAAAGTAAACTGTATAGGCATAAAAATTAGATCATAAACATCATGCTAACTAATTTGTTAAAAATTAAAAATCGTATAAAAGTTATTCTAAAGGACTAATCGAGATATGTTCTTTTAAAAAGGAGAGTCTTAAGTTTCCGTTAAAAATGTGAATACTGTGTTCCT
This sequence comes from Pavona decussata, assembly GCF_977016875.1. NCBI lineage: Eukaryota > Metazoa > Cnidaria > Anthozoa > Scleractinia > Agariciidae > Pavona > Pavona decussata. Next base: position 2,298,092 of record NW_028145496.1, read on the forward strand.
AGAAGTTGCTAACTTCTAGCAGTTTAAATCGAAAAAAAGTTTCGCTCACCGACGCGCCAACAGTTAGAAAACACACCGAAACGAATCCAGCCCTCGATACTCGTAACTTTTATTCAAAGGCAGAGAGAGAGTGAATAGTACGCATTGGCTTATACAACGTGGCAGAACGTTCTAGAATCACAACCTGCCAGAACCTGGTTTAACCGGTAATTTCCCGTCTTAAGAACATCACAGTACGCTCAAAACAGCTTCTGGAAACTTCTGGAAACCTAGACAGTTCATGAATGCGCATTAAAATACAATGTAGTCTCTAAACAGTCTCCAAACAGTCTCTAAATCCACTGAGGACATTTCGCCTAACAGTGTACATGTATTTCCAATGTAAGCTAACATAAATTTATCCGTAGCTTTCCGTATCGTTTAAGATACTGAATAAGTTCTATTCAATTTTTTGTAGCCTACCACTCTGGCAATGGGCCGGTATGCAATTTGATGAAGCGAACTTGTCCCAGAAACTGGTATTTACTAACCTCCCTGCAGAACGCTCTATTAAAGAAATAAAAAACGCGCCGAGTGCATTGTTGAGTTATATAAGCACGCGGGAATTTTTAAGAACACGAGAGAAGTGCAGAGAGGCACGAGCCGTACGTATGCTTCGTGCATTGTGGAGTTATACAGAACTCGGTTTGACCAATCACAGTGCTTGCTTGACCCTGGCTATTTTATAATATCTTTTAAAAATGTTTTGGTGGTTAACCCGAAATAATGAGTGGAAATGTAACCAACGATTCATTAAAAATTTCGTAAATTTGGAAAACTAATTCTTTTCGTTTTCGAGGAAGCCAATATGTCGTTAAAAATGCAAACGAAAGGTCACCTTGGATCTCCATAACACCATGTCCCAAAGCTTCTACAACTTAAAGCAAGCGAACAGATTAATCTGCATTAGCTTACACAAGTATGCTTTTAAACTGAAGAAAACGAAACGATTTGGGAAGAAGTATTTTGCTTAAATGTTCTAGTTGGGTGCCTCTGATGTGATGAGTTTTTCAACATTCAAAGAGTTTCTCATTTAAGCTCCTCACTAAATTTTGACCATGTTTCTGAGGGGATTAAAATATTAAGCTTTCTTTGATAACTCTGTTTTATCTACAGCTTGTGAAGAACCGACTGCGGCACCGGAACCAGAAAAAGTCCGGGGCTTTCTCTTCCCAAACCAGAAGACAACCGACTATATTGACGGCGGCCTGCTCGCCAAGACCCTCAACGCCACGACCGCATGCTTGTGGTTGAAAACCTCTAGCACGAACAAAGCGGGCTTCTTCAGTTATGCAACCACCCTATATCACAACGCGTTTCTTCTTGTAAACTACAATGGAAACACCTTGCATATCTATTTGGGAAAATTTATGTCAAGGTAATGGTCGCTTTTATCGTTGTGTAGGTGTCTCTGTTCATAAAAAAAAACGATCGATTATCACGTTGGCATAAACAGTGTCAAGCGAAAATGAGTAGACAGAGAGGAAGACCCCAGTATAGCCCTTGGGATATGTGAATTTCACTTAAGCTATTTTAAGACGTCGTGAAAGCTGAAGTCCGTTTCTCGAGACGTCTGCAAAGGTATCTGGACCCCTGATAATGCCACTTACGATAGCCATACTGAATATTCAACTGACGCAAGAGACTATGAGGTAAGAGAGCGAATCCCCCATACATGCCCCTCTTCCTATGGAAATTTTTTTCAATCTATTTATTTTTTTGCGTTGCTATTTTAATGTCGACATCTTATTGGTCAGTTAGAGTGACGTCATTTAATTTTAAACTCAAAATAGCATGGCGCGAACTAAAAAAAAGATTGAAAATAATTATCATGGGGCACAGGGATTCGCTCTCTTACCTCATAGGCTCTTGACAGACGCCATTAAACAATGCCACGATGGCACGCTCCGATGACTTCCTGTGACGTCACACTGACCGTTTGCGGACGTCTCGGGAAACCGACTTCTATTTAGACGATGTTTAAAAACTAAGTTAAGTAAAATTCAGATATCCCAGCCAACGCTTCTAGTTTCCCTCTCTGTCCCCTTATTTTCTCTTGAGAGTGTAAATCGATTTGGTACAATATGAACATGAAGGAAAAACGGAAAGGCCCAGTCGTTTATACTTAACTGGGTTGTACTCCAGCTTTTTGCAAGAACAAACTCGCAGAAGACTTTTCATGCAATGCCGATTTGATCATCTCTGAGTTACGTCACATTTGGACACCATACAAAATGTTGATATTTAAGATCCGAGTGGTACAGCAACACTTCGTTACAAAAAACTCAAATTTTGTGGGCGAAAAACTCCTGAAGTAAAAGGTTGCGTTCGATTGACATCTCGTTGGGAGTCCCATAAGAATTAGTGTATGTCGATGCAATTTTGCTGCATCTACAACGCGCATCCTGCAACATTGAATTTAATAGAATGATGACAGTCACTGTGTTAATTTTCAATTTACTCGTGTCATGTTTGAAAATCTTACTGAGTTGCTTATTATTAGGGGCAAAAACAGGAGGAGCTCAAGGATAGGGTCACACAATAACCAATCACATAACGAGAATTGTGAAACTTTTCAAAGCGGGGCCACACAACGCACAAATAAACTGTTCTATATACGTTTCATTTCCGGATCTCTAGTAGCAGAAATGCACGTGCCAGACGTCACTTAAAGTATAAATAAACCGAACTGATTGTAACTATGACCCTGAAGAGGACTAGTGTTACCAGTCAAAATATTGGCCCAAACAAATTCAGTTGCCCTTTGCCTAGCAGTGTTAGTCCTCCAATCAGTTTGGTTTATAACGAGAATATTATTCCATCTGTAGTAGGGTAACCGCCACAAAGGCCTTAAAACCACCCCTAGAACTTTATTCAAACCGTTCCACACGAAGATATTACGAAAACTCCCCGCTCAAACGCTTACATAACAAAGTAAATGAAATGTGTAACATACAAGTCTATTTGATTTTAACATCTGAAAAATATTACTTCGTCAAAGTCCTTGTACTTAATACGATAATTGTCCCTGGTCACATAAAAGTGTCCTTTTTCCATTTTTGGAATGAACGGAATATCATTCTGTTCATTCTGATCCCGATAGCAGAATGAACAGAATGGAAGGAAAACGGTTTACTCGGAATGGACAGAATACCTTTCTTTCGGGAAATTTTTGGCGGGAGATCCTACGCGGCCGCTCGCGCAAGTCGCGTGCGCAGACATGCCGCTATTCCGCTTCCAGATTTTAGGAGCGTTTCCCTAGCCCGAAAAGAATGCACCCATAGTTTCACAGGAATAGGGAATAAGTGGTTTGCATTGCCGCCATGTTGGTGTACAAAACAAACGAAAATTTGTTCACATAGTTTGCATAAAAACGGAAGTTAACTCCCAAAGGAGGAAAATCTTATTGCTCCTGTACACCAACATGGCCGCCATGACGTCACATTCAAGTCATCAATACAATGGAATCTACTCTCTTTTCCTGGCGATTTCTTGTCAATCAACATTGTATTATTTTTATTGTATCTACAGGTCTACAGGTGTGACAATAACTGATGGCAAGTGGCATCATGTTTGTGTGTCATGGGGTGGAGGTGCTGTCAGATTGTATGTAGATGGTGCACAGAGATGGGATAAACAAGCCAGCGGTATGTTGGAGATAAAAAAAAATCAAGAATAAAAATAATAAAATTAGTAATTATAATAAACTAAACTTCTTCAGGGACCGCAGAAAGCTAAGTAAAATTGGAAATAAACGGTTGCTATATTTAAAATGATACTAATGAATATTGTCACCGTTTATTTCCAATTTTTATTTAGCTTTTTGCAGCTCCTGAAGAAGGTTAGGTTTGTCTAACCGAAATACAAGGCAATAACATTATTTTAGCTGTCCGATCAGCCTTGTATTTGGTTTTTGCGTTTTATTCATTGCACAAAGATCCGGCTACATTTTACCGCTGTTTGTAGAAGTGGTCCTTGCATTATTCAAGAATGATAACAATGATGATGATAATGATGACGATGATGATGATGATGATGATGATGATGATGATGGGAGACATTATAAATCATTGAAAGAATTATCCAATTTAAAAAAAAATATGTAAAATAACTCAACCAGTGGGAGGTTTTGATTTGAACTCGGTGCTTCTATGAAACAATCAGGCAAGTTGTCAGAGAGGGTCTGTTGCCCCAACCAGTGACTTTGCTTCCCAAATACAATAAAATTAACGAAATCTCGTTTCTTTATTAGCATCACAATCGAAATCTTCATCAACGTCTCTGTCTCCATCATCATCATCATAGCAAAGTTTTTATCGATGTAGTTGTTGTTGTTAAATTTTATCCTTTGTTCATTTCTCAAATCCCTTCGTTTTTTACCCATTGTTATCATAACGGAACAGATTCCCAACGTAGCGAGCCCCGAACTTATAATCTACACTGAAAAACTAAATGAAATCTCATCACACGAACGAAGGACGGCAGTTTCTCGTTACACCATTTATCACTATCATTATTTATTAAATGTTTTATTTATTGCTAAATGGCTTTGCCTTCCTAGGTTTGCCTACTTAATTTTGGTGAAAATATTATCCTCTTGTTTCAGGGCTTTCACTGGACGCAGATGCAAAGCTGATATTTGGACAGGATCAAGACTCTTACGGAGGAGGATTCACTCAAGAACAAAGTTTTATCGGCCAAATGACGGGCATCAACTTCTGGGATCGGGTGTTAAGTGCCGCAGAGATATTCAAGTTAGCTGAGTCATGCGAGGGGGATTTCAAAGGAAATCTTTTTAACATGAGCTCTTTGGGAAACAGCTCGCTCAGGGGAGGGGTGCAGTCAATCGATTTAACGTGTGAACCGTCTGATCGACTTCCCCAGTGCTTATCCTAATGAGGCAATTTTTAGTTGGTTTAGGAATCGTAAGCCTCGTCTGTCTTTGCCATCGGTCTGTGGTTACCCTTTATTGTTAAAGTCTGTTGGTTCATCAGGTAAATGTGGACGTGAAAAAGGTTTAGTATAGTCAAAACATGTAAAATGTAAAACATATAGGGATGTTTTAAAACGGGAACTTAATATATTTGATGCTAAAATTTGTAGTTTGAGGGAATACCTAGGACATGCATCTACCGTATTGTTATTAACGGGAATAAAATAAGAATTTGCTGGAATGGAGTCTCTTTTATGTGATTTTAATTATGTTAACAACTTTTGAAGGCCATGGAATAAATGTGATAATTTATTTTTTTAAACCTGGTGAATGAACGAGAATGTTGTATTATTCAAAGTAACACAGGCATTCTCGGAAAAAGGAAATCTGAGTGCTTCTATCAGGAGTCTAACCTTAGACCTTCTGATAACTAGTTCGGATGCAGAGCAGTATGCAGGATGGTAGAGCATCCGAACTAATAATCAGAAGGTCTTAGGTTAGACCCCTGATAGGAGCACTCGGATTTTCCTTTTCCGAGTATGACTGTGTCATTTACTGATGATTACATCATTCTAATTTATTTACCAGGCTTAACATATTCCATAGCATTATTCCCATTGCGCATATATGCCACACATGACATTCCAATCCTATCAGTATGCAGGATGTTTGTCCCATGAACCTTGTTTAATGGCCTTAGCTCCCACGAGTCTCCTGTAGTTTAGTGGTAGAGTCTCCGAAATAGTCTTAGGTTCGACTCCTGATAGGAGCACTCGGATTTCCTTTTTCCTAGTGTGCCTGTGTCACTCTGAATAATACATCATTCTCATTAAAATCCCATTCTTCAAAGTAAAGCTCATTAGTTAAACAGTGTCAATTAAGGAGATGGAGTTTGTAGAGTCCATGCCATCCATCTCAAAACTGGCAAAACGTGCTTATCATTTGGAGAAAAAAATAAAAGATGTTTCAGGGGCACCCAATGGCCTTATTCGATGGATATTTGTCCGGGATACCTATTCTCCTCAGAAATTTGGATTTAGCTGGGAAGAAAATGCAACGTTTACTTCGGCAAAATATCAGCGCAAAATTTCTCAACAGTTGTCTGACACGGACTGGAAAAATAATTTACTTTGTTTTTGAAGGAGCAATACTTCATTAAGAAAGCAAAGAAAGGCCAGCTAGCATTTTCGTGAAGTCAACAAACAGCTATTAATAGTAACTTCGGGGAATAAGACTCCGTCCTTAAATCTTTCCGTAATTTAAATTTTTAGCTAAATCATCCGAACAGATCAAAACTGTATTAGTTTACACTAAAATGCATTTAAAAGGGACAGAAAACGACCTGCAAAACAGGAGACAACATTTTAAGAATTCTGCTTAAATGTTCTCGTTGGCTACTCTAAAGTTCACTTTGATGGTCGAACTCAACAGAACACTGGTTACAGAACCAAGACAAGCTCTTCTCCTCTTTGTCTTCGTTGGTGTCATACTACCGGAGAAGTAATCACATTTATCTCATTTATCCTGAAGTTGCCCACCTGCTTTTGAAAATTTTACTGAAATTATGTTTTATCTTTGCGTTGGAACTAAATTTTTTCAATTTTGAAAGCTTGAAAGGGAGGAGGTACGAGGTGGATTGACGATACACGGTCAGAGAGATTCGAGATTTGTGGTTTTTGATAATCAACAGCAAAACACATTAGACTGTGTAATAAATAATCTCAGCTTTCATGGATTAAAGTTTAAAGATACAAATTTTTATCATGAAAAGAAAATCCAGAAGAAAGTTTTTAGAAAAGACTTTCCTTTATTCCTCAATTTTTTGTAATTTTTTTTTTTAATTCTTGTCGGCACACCTGCCGGCCATAGTCTTAGTAAGATGACATTTTCAACGAAACGGCCTGAAATAAACATAAAATTTATAACCCTAATCTTTG
>NW_028145496.1:2307500-2550000 GCF_977016875.1 Pavona decussata
ATAAGATATATCAGGGTTTTTTATAACGTATTTTTATATGAATCATTTTTATAACTTAAATATATTTATGGATAAATATAATTTAGATCAGTTTTATAAAACCAACATTCTTATCTTGACACCATAATTATGGTCTGCTACGAATATTTTCGGTTTTTTCTGCATTTTTGTATATTTACCCTTTTATCACAAATGGCGTAGCCTTCCATAAAAAAAGTTGCGTCCAAAATATGAGTGCTGATTCAATGCAAAGACAATAACGAAGGTGTTCACTTGAAGACTTGGTCGAACCAGCTTCACGAAAACTCGAGAAAAGATATTCTCCGATCAAATGCCTCTTTTCTTTTCGTGCACACTCGTGGCTAATTTTACCCCCCAAAAAAGAAATGCTCACTTTTTTATGGCCAAAACAGCTGGGGTGTTGGCAGGAAGACGACAACGTATCGTGTAATTAGTAAGATGTTTGCCAACCTTTTTTTGGACACGCTGGTTCGATTAGCCGTGTTGCAAATAAGAAGACATATAGACCCAATGCAAAAATGGCTGCCATTTTAATATTCTTTTGTCTACATTCAAATTGGCCTCACTAGCCTCGTTCTTGAGTTCAAATATGAAAAGAATATTTTACCTTGGACGAGGCTAGTGAGGCTAATTTGAAAGCAGACAAAAGAATATCAAAATGTCAGCCGTCAGCCATTTTTGCATTGTGTGTATAGCTACAAATTATTGCTTTAACTAACCATTCATAACAGGATTTTAGAGTTAATAAAATACAAAATGGTTCTTGAGTACAAGCGAAAATTTGAACTGAGATGTCTTTCCAAATTTACCTAAAACGACAAATATGGGGCCAGCCTATTCTGTTTATTCTTAGTTCGAAATACGATCTTTAAACATTGCTCCAATTGTTCCTATGGATTTTTTTAAAAATTGGATTTAAGCTCGGAAAAATATCCTATTGCATGTGTTGTAGCAAAACCCTAATACCTATTCGACTTAATAATACTAAACTGAGTAAAACGGGTTTTAAAAATTAGTTTGTTCAGTTTAACTCACCGTTAGTACAACATATATTCAAGGCAACAGTTCGTGGTTAGCTGAATCAGAGAATAGCTGACTACTTTAAACCTTTTCGATGTTCATATTGAACGTGTCTTGAATAATATTAGTATCAAGAATACATCAAAACTTTGAAAGCTAACTGACGATACTTATAATAATACTAATAATAGAAATGAAAAATTAACTTCCATCTCGTATAAATTAGCAGGTGGCAATATTAAATCTGCGTCATGTATCAAGTAACATCGTCTGCATTAGATCGTTAGTTAAATCTTTCCTCGTGTGCGGAGCGTGAATCAACCCATTATCTAAAAGCAGGAATCGGTTTAAAACTTGAAATTACCACGACTGACTCGTTTCGCAAGCCTGGTGTTCCGTACCAGGCTTGCCATACTGCAGTGTAAAATCTCTGGCGAGTGCCTTTATACGTTGAATTTCTCCTATCACATAAATTTTACGTACCTACGGCCGAAAATTAAAGGTGACCTTTGAGCTCTTACGCAACGTAATAAAACGTGCGAACAGCACTCAATTTAAACGTTTACGCAAGCGGCTCGTACATCACCTCGTATTTTGTTTACGTAGGTTAAATTTAAAAGCCAACGACTTTTTCAGTAAGCAAAATAATCTCCTTGTTAAGCCTTTTGGTATTTTTTTAATTTTAAAAGAGCTTTGATATTGAACTTGTCTCGAATCAATATAAGTACGTGTTTATTTTAAGACAGAAATTTCAAAGGTAATCGATAATAGCTAGTAATAAAACTGGTAACAATTAAAAATTAGTGCGTTTGGCAAGTTGGTGAGCGCGTTGGTGAAAAATCTGCGGGGGATGCCAGATACGCGTCCCAAGATTCAATCATTCAATGAAGGTTGTCCCATACAATCTACTCTAATCGGTATTAGGAGTGCGTTTTTTCTATGTCGACCGCAAATATTACCTAGCAAGTTCAAGTTCAAGTTCAAATTTCCAAGGTAGCTCGACGGCAAGTGCAATGATGACAGAAGCAGGATTGTAATCATGTTATAAAACTAATTTATATGCAGCGCGTGTTGTATAAAGTGCTGCAGTTGCACCAATATGATAAGATGTTGCCCTCCAAACTCAGACTGAAATAATTTTTCCAACACGAGCTCAAAGCATGCGTATGCAACTGGTTTTCTAACCAGCACTTTGGCCTTTGAAGTACGTGTATGTTATACGGTTGGATCGTCGGTGTTGTTTTCAAGACAAAAGAAAGAAATTTTGAATGAATACTGTTTACCTTCTCCATCAGTATCGGTCGAGAAATCACATACTAAGACAGTTTCTGAACGCTTTTCTCGTTGAAATGACGTTTAAGAAGTAGAAGGGCACAGTGCTAAACCTTCCATTTATATGAATGAGATTTTTTTTTTACGTGGCAACCCCACATGTTGACTTCCATGGTGTGACATTTTATACACTTTTCACCTGGGGGCCCAAATTAAACCAGTAAACCAGTTATAATCATTAGAATGACGACAAAGTTTATCTCCATAGTTTATAGGAGGCGCGTAGCAATGGGCCATTTCCTAGTTGCCTTGAATCTCATTATGAAAGGGAGGCTTCGTGCAAAGCTTTTGATATGAAAATTTGTTTTCATTTTCGTAGATAAAACTATGCACGATGCCTGGCTTTCACAAACGAGGTTAAAAGCAATTCTGTTTCATGTACGATGTAACCATTTCTGTCAAATCATTTTTACAAAACTACACACTTTTCTTTTCCTTTCAGACAAACCGCTTGAAGCTACAGCAATGAGACATTGAGAGTATACTGTATGTCTCAAACTGTTTCTTTTGAGGCCCGCAACTTTACGTCCGCCATCTTGGATTTCTCGATACCTCCAAATCCGCAGAAAATCCTCCAAATTGGTTCAAAATTAATCCAAACCAATAAAAAAGCATCAACATGATATAAAAGTGACGAGAATATTCTTAAAATGTATCATAAAATGGTTAAAAAAAAAAAAAGACTACCAAAATCTTCTTGCTATGGAAACATCAAGTCAAATGACTAATCAACTATTATATTAAATTGGTACCAGATTAAATTTTAGGAAAAGTCACCAAGTTTGGTGGTTTTTTATTAAATATAACATTACATAGCCATTCCTTTGTGTCTAATTGCTCAGTAAAGAACAATAGATTAAAAGCTTCCTAAATGAAAACTTTATTCAAATAAGCATTTATTTGCATATGTAAAAAGCGAACGCGTACAATTTTCATTTAAGCTTACATGTAAAAAACCAACACAATTTTCGCTTCGATGAGAACTTGAAAGAATTGCGAGTCAAATTGATATATTTGAAGTAAATATATTGTCCCGTACGGAAGAATCGGTCAACCAAAATCGTATTTCAGTAAAAATTGACAATATACCTGTAAAATTTTTTTGTGATGTGGATCCCCAGCAGCGCTCAAGCATAGCTAAGCATTTTTCACAAAGTTTGCAGTGCCATTGATGATTTATGATTGATATTCTTCTTTTTGAATCTGTCCTCAAAGCGTAATTATTTTCACGGGTGAATCGAGCTCTCAATTTTCTACTGTTTAAAAGTTTTTTGAAGTTATTCTTTCGATTTATCCACTTCAAAAAGGTTTGTTTTCTTTCCAAAAAGGGTATAGTAGAGACTCAACAACATCGATTCGTGCATTCGGGCATTCGATTCGTGGTTGAAATCATACGAAACTATTCTATATCTTAAGAGTTCTCTAAAAAAAATCTTTTAAGGGAGTTTCTAGAAATATAACAATTTCAGTACATTTTTAACATTCTACATAAATTAGTGGAGTTTAGTATTATGTATACTATTATGTATATGTACATGCATATATGTATTAGTTTTTCTAGTCTTCCTCCTCACTACCTGAAAGAGTACAACAGAGGATTTTCTTTAACAAACTTTTGATTTTTTGACGGATCTGACGATTTCTCCAACAACAAATGAAAGGATTCGTAAACGAATTAAGAAAAGCTAATGTTTCAGTCCAACTGTAGTGGTTGTAGGTTTGTAAATCGAGTTTCAGTACTTGGTGATAAAATGTCACAAATAGTACAGGCAAGGTCAGAATCAAATAAATCCCGACGATAGCAGATATGTTTCTTGCAAGTTTGGCTTCTCTTAGTTGCGTCTGTACATTTTTGCGAGCTTCAAAGGACACTTGAACTCGTTGACGATGCCGTCGAACAATAATTAGAATACCAATCTGCGTTGCTCCCGATAGGAAAAGGCAAATCAGCCAAACAATGAGATGAATGCCTCTCACTGTTTTTTCGATTTTGGTCCATGTCAAACAGGTCAGCACAAGATTCACGAGCCATATACCTACCATATACTTCACAACACGACTCGACGAGAAGAACTCGTTGTACCTGACACGTAAGCGAACCGCCACAAATCGTTCATAACTCACAGCGCTTAATGTCATGAAAGAAACCCCAAGGCAAACGAAGAAGGCAGCATTGTACGTTATTCTTACGAAACAAGGAACTGAACGAAGGTCGTTTTCCATGAGCCTGTAAGTTATATAACCTGGCTGGACAGTTAAACCAACAAGAACATCGGATACGGCTAAACACCCAATCAACAGATTGGAAGGAGTTCGCAGACGCGAGTAGCCGAAGATGACCGTGGCAACCAAAGTGTTTGCCGTGACAGCGACTGGAGCGGTGGCGATGTTGATGATGGCTGTTATCAAGTTCACAATAAAACGTTGCGAAACTTGATGGAAATTGGGATCTGGAAGATGAAAACAGCTCGAGCTCGAGACATGAACGGAATTGTTGTCTTCCATTGTTTTTCCTTCGAAGAACTTGTTTCAACACTCACACCCTGAAAGGAGAGCACAATGTAACTAATTATACCGGTCCATAATTCGATTCTAGAGGTTGCTTGTTACTCAAATCTCAGACAATTACAGGGTAACGCGGTACAAGATGATAAGTGATTCGAACTCCACTCGGTAGATTCAAACTGATTTAATGACAGATCAAGTCCATAGATCTAGTTCACAATAGGCAGCAACTGACGAGGTAGAGAAAAAAAGTAGGTCGCAAGTAGTAGTGGCAGATACAAATAGGAGTAATAGTCGTGCAAGAAGGTTCGAACTAAAAAGCGATAGTTAAGAAGACGTCTTACTTAGATAACGCTTAAAATACAAATCTAACAGAATAAAACAATCATTACAAAACTAACAAGATCATAGCGTGAAAGAAATAGACGTGACAATTGATACTTGAAACTAATAAACCTGAGATGATAACAACTCTTGTCGTAACAAACAAAGAAATCTTGCAAATAGCTAAATAAAGCGTGAAAGGATAAACATTTGGTAATCATATGACACTCAGACTAGTAACGTATTTGACAATAAGCTTCAGCAATAATAGACCTCTTGAAAGCGGTTTCAACAAAACTAGATAAACTAAATGAAACCTTTTCGTGATAAAGAAAAGACTAAAAATTCGCGACTAGCAAATCACTACAACAATAAAAACTTACGTACTTTGGTTGGTGACTCGCACCGAAAGGAAGCAGCGAGACAGCGAAATACATTTGAAATAGTGGTAACTTGGATCCTCTGATCGTGGCACGGTAGCGGTGTAACTTCACTAACAATCTCTGACTAAACTGACGAGTTGCACGTCGTCTTTTATTGCTAACGCTACGTGAAAAAACTAGGGCGTTGTGAGAAACGTGGCACCCACAATAAAGACAACTCCCTAGAGGCAAAATTCTAGAACTATTACATAAGTGTGAAAATCACGATTTTATGAAAGCCTTGACTTTGAAATCACTTACCTCCCTTGAATAATAACTGATAGCAAATAGTAGGAAGTTTAAGCGAAATTGATAAACGAAAGACGTTTCAAAACTAACACAAACTATTTACAAACATCAGTGGCTATGTAGCGCTCAAGTCCGCTTTGGCATGACTGAGAAATAATACTAGCTCCTAAATTTCCGTATAAATTCAGCTGTGTCGGTACTTTGTTTCAAGTCTCTAGGCAGATTATCGAAAAGTTTGACAGTACAGTCTTGCAAAGTGCGAGATGTTGGAGGAACTGCAAGATTGATTTCATCGGAGGAACGTAGGAGACGTCTACAAAAATTAGGAGATGAACCAGGCCTTGATGTAAAACTCCAGGATCGCGTGTGTTGGCATCAGCTAGCTCGCCTTTGCTGCTTCAAGCAGGAATTTTAAGTCCTATATTGGTCTCACTGAAAAAGTCCACGGTTGTCCCAGATAATTTTTTTTTTTTTTTGCTGGCGGTGCTGACTTTAGGTGGTGGTCGAGAGCCGCTTGAACCGACAAAAAAACTAGTTTTCTTTTAAAAACTGCCGTTTTTCTCCTCCCTCATTGAAGTGTTAAACTTCGAGAGAGATTTATTGATCTCGTTTACTTCCATGCTTTCAAATTCTGTCTTAAATTCGTTTTGTTGTTGAAACCATTCTTTTTAATAAGGAATATCCTGCACGAATTTAATTTGTTGTTTTCATTTCATATTCCTGTCAAGATATCGACTGCAGCAGTTTCTATAGCAGTTAAACTTCCATATCTTGTCTTCGAAAAGTATCTACCCAGACTTCGCTGTACCTTTAGTGCATTTCGGAATTGCATTTTCTTTCATCTTATTTATTTCTTCCTTAGAAACAACAACAAATCGCAAAGCGACCATTTCGAAAATTAGCGTTCCCGTTTTAACAACCTCGCGCTACTACATATTGAGTAATACAAGGCGAATAAATTAACTTTTTAATTTTCTCGAAACACATCTGCTGCTAAAAACTGTTCTCGCCACTGAGGAAACTCATATAGCAATAACATACAAAAGTTTGGCGTTGAAAATAAACGTTGTTGTGAAAAGAACGCTTTTATAAAACTTGGTCATTGAGCTTGAGCTTTATCAGATTCTGAGTAAAACTTGTGTGCCAAATGAATGTAATGGTTGAATACAAAAACATCAAAGTTTAAGTAGGAAGCCTGTAAATGAACGCCAACAGAAGTTGTACCAGAGGAAAGATTCTCGCATCAAATGCCCCTTTTATTTCGTGCAAACTCGTAGTTATGAACAGCAGTTCACTAAGATAAGAGCGAATCCTTGTGTCCTGGTCACATTTACGTCCTCGGCCTTCGTTTACCTCCGTTATCATTGGCAACGATTTGATCAACCCTTCAGACTCCGCCAAGAACATTGGTGTGAGTTTTGATAAACAAATGAATTATGAAGCTCAAGTTAGTCCTAATTTGTAAAGCGTCTTTCTTCTCGATTCTTCCATCTGCACAATCAGATATATCTCGTATTCTGAAATACCTCTCTACCTACAGCATCAAGAGGCCGGTTCACCCTCTCTTTACCTTGTCAGCTCACTACTCTATGGTCTCCCGCAGAATCTTTCCCAAAGTCCTCAAATGATACAAAGCTGTGCAGCAAGACTGGTGTTTAACAGGGAAACCGATTTAAATCGAAACAGAAACCTGATCGCGTCGCGTATTCTTTTAACCTTCTTTGGACTTTAAAAATTGCACACTTTTAATCATTATTGTTTTAGTTTGTTGACTGTCACGTATATGACAAGACTTATCAATTTCTAGCAATTGTTTTCTTAGTTTTAATCATTTCATGGTTTATGTTTCTTGTTAAGCGCTTTAGAGCCTTAGTTTAAGTTTGCAAATTAATTTTAAGCATTAGTATTATTTAAAAGGAAAATGTTGAACGAGAATTTTTTTCTTTTTGTAGACAAATTAAATATGACTCACTGGAAGGAAGACGACCTCGTATTAAATTAGCCAGATGTTCCGGAAAACGCTTTTTTCAGGATGTGCTCGATGAGCTATATTCTGAGATAAGAGTACAGACAACAGTTGAATACAAAACCGTTCTTATGTCTTTCTAACTAAAGGTACCTAAAGCGATAAATCTACGGGCTGTTTACGTTTCTTCTTATTCTAGAAGACGTTTAATCGAAACGATTTCAGTCCCATTATATCTTTGAACACAGCCCATATGGAATTATTTAAATTTAAGACTAGAAAGGTTGGGAAGCATTCGATTTAAAATGAAGAAACAAATCCTGCAGTATGTGTTGCAACGAGCCTACCCCTAGCTGGCCAAACTTTATGTGAACAGGAAACTTTTCTGAAACAAAAACTCACCCTTCAAAGGAAGAATTTTTGGTCAGCGACCCCAGAGAAAAACATTTGCAGAGTTATGACGACTATTGATATTAAAGGTGTCTCGAATCAGTATAAAGTCTAGACGCCCAAAATTTGTATATGTAATCGCATGAGGGCGGGTAGAATTAACGATTAATTTTCACATGTATTTTCAAAGTTTTGGCAATTGCCCGAGTCGCTATTTGCGAGGGCAATTTGCGAAAACTTTGAAAATACAAGTAAAAGTTAATCCTTGATTCTACGAGGACTCATTGCGATTACATGTTTATAACATAGGAGGCAAAATTTTCTTAAAACTATCCAGGCACTTTGTAAAACAGTTCGCTCCAGCCCGGAGTAAAACCTCTCACCCGTAAGCAAAACAATTGAACAATTCACCTGTTTTTAGCATACAAAACAGACAAAACGAGAAAAGTCGATTGTTATCTACATCCAATTAACAGTTTGGGAGGATACCAGTTTTGGAAGAAACGAAAACAATTGTTCTACGTTACGAAACGTCATCGACCAAAACATTGGATCGCATTTCATAACAATTTTGATTAAGAGAAAACACAAGTTTAATTCATGAGCAAACTAAAAGCAATTAAACCAAATGGCAGGCCTCAATTAATTGATTCACCTGCACTGTGATGCTTTCAACCGCTTGAAAATTACGCGATTACAGATCGATAAAAATAGCAAGCCGTGGGTCCAAAGAAGGAACTTGCAGAGTAATTTCTTCCACTGAATTACACCTTCTCCTTCCTCCCATCGAAAGAGCGCTGTTATTCGTTCGGTTATTGTTCGTTGGAACACGCCATAGAGAGGCCGGAAAGCACTTGGTCGCGGTCATGAATGATTTCAGTTTTCAACCTAACAAACCCGATCAAGTTTTTAGCTTATGACACAAATAATCTCTTGCTGCTTCTTGTAAAAAACGAAAGTTTACTTTTAGGAGTTTCCTTTGTAGCTGTAGCACTTGATTTCTAAGTATTTTTGGCAAACTCCAAACTCCAAAGAACCCGAAAGAAGTCGTTGTTGTCGCGGCACAAATTGAAGAAACCAACAAAATGTAGAAATGGCGTGCTCAGCCAATCAGGAGCAAGTATTTTCGCCGCTCGACCAATCAGGAGTGAGTAGTTATTTTGCCCTCGGTGAGTTTAAGAATTGGTTCATGCGTCAGCGTGCGTTCATCGAGATATGAAGCACGCGGAAGGTTGCCTATTTACCGAGTTAGGATTTCGAGTTAGATGTTCGAGTTAGGATTTTTTGGTGGGGTTTCCAATAAATTTTCAGTGGTTTTACCCAACGTACTTTATCAGCGGTGTTGTACATCGTCTTGAGGTCTTTTCAAGATGGAGGAGTTCAACGAGGCAATAATGGGGTTGACAGGCCTGCGCGACTCTCATAAAAAAACGTATTGCCCCCACGAGTATGTCTTTCAGAGAACACCCTTTTCTCTATGAAATGAGTGGTGCTCCATGCAAATTTTCTTTTAGCGCTGGATTTTACGATTTGGAGGATTTGCGCGATAATCACTGAACAAAGCCATGTGTTTAACTGTCGCATGTTTTGTATTTTTTTATCTCAAAGGTCATTTCTGGGTTTTGCGTTCTATCTATTTGACCTCTTGTTGTTTATGTTTAGCAACTGTCGTTCTTATGTCGTTTGTGGCATTTGGTTCAGGCTTAGCATGGCTCATTTCAGTGTGTCTGGTGACAGTATAGCCTTTTTTTTATCTTTGTAAGGATCGGATTTGAACCGTTTAATAATCATTATCTCGCAGCTTCTGTATTGCCGGGCCCAGCTATTAGCTTCTGTGGCAAGATGTTGTGTTTCTTATCACGGTTATTTGTATCTTGATCCTTTCTCTAGCATTGTAGCTTCTTTGAAAGCAATGCAATGCGTTAAATCGAGGGCTAAAGGCCACTTTAGTTACGGCTATTTTTTTGTTATCGCTCCACTCCGCTCTGTAACTGTGAGGTTTGTGTTGCGGTAGCTTAGTATTTTCTTCCTGTGTTTTGATTACGCTATAGAATGATCAGGCAATTCTTCTATGTTACTCTGGTCAGCGGCTGCTACGACTCCTTCGCCATTAGTAAATTCTGTGGAATTTTAGGAAATGGTCAGGCAAGACCGCGGTTTCGATCCTTATCTTGTAGATCTCTTCAGTCGCTGATTCTTTAGAAATGATAGAGATGAGTTCTCGGTATCATTTCAACAATCATGCTCCCTTTTCAAATTATAAACCCAGGCTTCGGATAAAAAGGCAAAAAACTAACCCCACCCGTACAGGAATTCTTTTGTTGACTGCATTGCCTGGAAATCTACGAGACGGTTTGTGGACAAACTAGCCCATTCGTTGCAGCTGGATTACTAGAAACGATCTCGAAAACACCGACTCTACATCCTTACTCAAAAATCCAACTCGAAATCCTAACTCGAAAATCCAACTCGAAATCTTACCTCGGAAGTCAGTTTGTCCCGCACGAAAGATGCGTAAGAGTTGCTCGAGGCGTGGCCGAGGGCAACTCTAGCTTCTTGAGTGTTCTCCAAACTTCCCAAGTTCTTCGCATCTCGATAAACGCACAGCTGACTCATGAACCAATCGTTTTATAACATTTTCAACACGGTAGTTTAACCCGTTTATTCTAGGTTGACGAGTGGTTTTCCAAGCATTCACCCAATGTGCAGAATGTAAAAAAACAAAGATTTACGTAGTTGTCACGTTTTATCAATGAAAATAGAAAGAAAATAGACAACTGAAGCTTTCCTAAATGACAAATTTATTCAATAAGTCTTTGTTTTAAGATGCAAAGGCGTACAATTTTTAATCCGAGACGATAAACGCGCAAGCGATTTGAAGGAACTGAAGTGAATTTATCGAAACGTGCGAAGCCCTGATTTTAAAAATTTTGCGAAAACAAAACTGTTAGGAATACTCAGAATCAGTCAATTAGAAAAGTATATAAGTACAAATTCACAATCAAACCTGTTATTCCTTGTGAATTGGATTTCCACAAGTACTCGAACATTACCAAGAAAGTCCGTAACTTAAAAAATGATCTGAGTTGTCCGCTTGCTTGTCGCCTGGATAAAAGAACAATTTGTCCCTGAAGCACAATTTCTTCGCCGTTAATTATCGGAATCCGCTGTTGAAACTGTCAAGTATTCCTTAGCAGTTTTTCATTCAGTTTATCGTTTTGGAAAGGTGTGTTTTCCCTATCTCTGAGAAAGGGAAATTAGTGTCTGAAAATAATAGTTTTGCGAGACACGATGACACGGGCCTTTTCTTTAGGGTTTTTTTTCTACAATATTGCAAATAAAGCCAGTAAGAATAATCGATAATTAAAAGCGAAAAGAAAAGAAAATAACAATATTTTCTAAATTGATATCAAACGAAAGTAAAGAATGTACTTAAAAGAAAGGGAGAGATTTAAATGGTTTAAAATTGATTTCCCGTTTAATATACAATGCCTTCTGAATTTGCGACTGTTTCTTGGCACCGTTCTTACGCCGCAATACAATAAGGTTAATATGAGGAAAAGCGATGGCTCTGAATGTGCCTTTTTAAAAATTTTGGTACATTTCTTTGCCGTCCGCTGCAAAACAACCACGTGAAATGACATCCAATTTCAAGGTTTTGTGGGGAACGGACGGTGAACAGTTATATATCAGACATTGCATTCCCGATCCGATGAAACCTTTGAGAATTCCAGACAGTACCAACAGCAAGGAAGCTTTTAAAAAACTTCTTAATAACCTCACAGGCCAACAACGAGCATTTAATGAGGAGCGCAAGGAGAACTCAACTGAGCCAAGGTCGGCGAAATCCCAAATATGCTTATACCCTAGGAACCATTATTTTAAGTATTCATTCACTAAATAGCAAACACACCTCAAAATCTGTGGAAGACGTTCGCTGGCTAACTTACACCCTGAACAACTTGAAATCACAAGACCGGCATGACGGATACAAACTTTCAAGCACAGAATTTTCAATAACATTAAGATATATTCAACTTCAAAACATTAAAGCAAACAATAAGCAAGGAACCGCACAACGAAAATCCTGCAAGTATACGCAGGATCTGTAAAAGATCTAATCAGCCAAAAATATAAATGACTCAAATTTCTGCAAGGCTGATCGGACTGCGTAGAAAACTTAACACGACAGCGACATGATAGAGAGCAAAACCGAGAAATGGCGAGAATCAACAGAATGCGGCAACCGTGGACAGCTGTTTCGAGCTGGTTACTCTCGTCAGCACGGTGTAGCATGAAAAAATAGAACACCAACGCGAGTCGAGTGGTCTACGAAATGCACGTGGTAGCCGATTACGGATGGGCCCAAATTCAGACATCCGTCCACGTCATAGCGCGTGACTACGAACAATGAACAAAAGAACTGAAAATATCATATCGCTTGTTGTAATGTTATTGACTAGGGACCTCACGGGATTCTGGATCCCTGACTGTTTTCTCGGGCCACCCCGCAGACTGTTCTCGTGACCATGTTTGAGTGTAGTGCGAGAGCACGTGTTAGACAGTTTTCACTTCGTTTCTTTTTTGAGAATATCTAAAGTTAAGGTTTAGAACTGTGTTAGAGACAGTCTTACAACATGGTGTCAGACGTGGTCGATTTCTGAGAAGTGAACGAATTTCAAGAAGGTACGATAAAGGTGAAAAGTCGTGTCCTAATGGCCGAAAGAGATTCTCGCGCGCCTAGTCCGCTAGTGCTGGTTGCACACGCATCGGAAAACTGGAGGAAGTTTCTTATGCAGTTTGAAATTTACCTTGTGGCGAAAGCGAAAGATGAGAAACCAAATAAACTAAAGATAAACATGTTACTTCATTGTGCTGGGCCAGAAGCTATCGAGGAGTACAGTCATTTTGTTTTCAACGCAGGAGAGAGCAATGAGTGTTATGACGATGTCTGTAAGAAGTTTAAGGAACTATGTAAAGGGGCTAGGAATGTTATCTATGAGCGCTAGTGTTTAATCAGCAAAGCCAGAAGGAGGGAGAGCGAATTGATAATTTTGAGAGTGAACTAAAGAAACTGTCCTTGACATGTGAATTTGGAGATCTAAAAGACTCATTAATCAGGGATCGTATTGTTGGTGGAGTGCTATCAGATGAATTACGAGGAGAATTGCTTAAAAAGCCAGATCTCACTCTGCAGGGTGCTCATGATTATTGTAGAACTTTTGAGGCAGCTGAACAGCAAACGTTCAAGTTTAATGTGCCCACAAGTACTGGTACCGAACGCTTATCGGGAATTCAGTTTATGAAGAAGTCAAACAGACAGGGCAGGGAAACTGCTCAGTGGTGTAAATTCTGCGGTTACAAGCATCTATTTAATCAGCCAAATAAATGTCCTGCATTTGGAAAAAAGTGCATGAAGGGTAAAAAAGAAGGACACTTTGCACAGGTGTGCAAAGACATTGCTAAGAAAGGTTCACAAGTTGACACGGTAGAGCAGGAGAATTCTTTTGATGAAGACTGTCAGGGCAAGAGTGGGGATGTGCACACATATTTTGGATCTGTTGAACTGGGAACTGTTTCTGACAGCAGAAAGAGAAACAAAAGCTTGATTACTCTCAAGATTGCAGGAAGAGACGTTTGAATCAAGGCAGACACTGGTGCAGAAGCCACAGTTATCTCCTTTACACGCAAATCACTAAGAAACCTCTACAGAAGATTCATCAACCGCTTAAAGGCTGGCTTGCAAAGAAACCCATACACCCAAAAGGCTCTGTACCTCTTCCGACTCAGTACAAGAACCAAAAACTCGATGTGTTGTACCTTGTTGTGGAATGCAACTTCACCACCACGGTTGTGATGCCTGCCTGCTCAAGTAAGTCTGGCAGTTCTGTCGATCAAAAGTCAGGGGGTGGTCTATTTTCTAAGGCTTTCGTCCTAGTCTCGTAAGACTTAAGCAGACCTATAGGTTTGCAAATCTTGTCATTTTGGTATGTGCGACGTATGCAAATTAGGTCACGTGACTCGGTATGGCCAGAAAATGCTGGAAAACTTTCAACCAAAAATGGGAACAGTTTATACTGATAGTGATTTACCTTTACTGGTACCAGGCAGGTAAGAAGGGCAAAAATAAAAATTCTGTGCTTGGAAATTACTGATTTTTTTGTTAGCTGTGAAAATAAACAATGTTTTGTACTAGTGCCCAGTCTCCCATAAAAATTGTTGTTGTTTTCGTGCCTTTAATTTGAGTTATCTCAAAGTTGCCAAGCGTGGAAATAATATACGCAATACTCTTAACAGTATAAAACTGGTGGTAGGCTCGAGGGAGTAATAAAAAGTGTTCCCATTTTGCTCTAAAGAATTTTAAGCTAAAAATAACTCATGTAGGTCACGTGACAAGATATGACCTCTCTAACCCTTTCATTTTCTATAATATATTGTTATCAAGTAGATCCTAAAGCCAGTTTGTGTTATTTAAAATGCTAACAAAGTTACACCACCCCCTCAATTTTTCGGGAAAGGAATGTAGGCCCAGGCCTTAATTCACCTGAGTGGATCTGGAAGTGATTAAGTTTATGAATCTTCAATTAATAGATACACCTGAGCCACATGTCGTGAATTCAGACACATCAAGACAAGATGAAGACCATAGTATTTTCGCGACTGACCCTGTGCTGCGTAAATATCAAGACTGTTTCAGTGACAAGCCTGGTAAACTGCCAACCAATGTGCATTTGGAGATTGATCCTCCAGTACCTCCAGTAGTCCACCCGCCAAGGAAAATACCGATTGCTCTGCTAGAGCCAGCACAAGAAAAACTCAACGAGATGGAAGAAGATGGTATTATTGTCAAAGTAGAGGAACATACACCGTGGGTGTTATCTATGCTAGTTGTTAACAAAAGGAAAGCCAAAGTTAGAGACATGAACATTCCACCATCTAGGGACGATGTTCGAATTTGTATTGACCCAAGGGACCTCAATAAGGTTCTCAAACGGCCTTATAATCCGATGGTTACTGTAGAGGAGGTAGCAAATCGCCTGTCAGATGCAAAGAGCTTCACGTCCCTTGATGCCTGCAGTGGGTACTGGCAACTCCCAAGTGGATGACGAAAGTTCCAAGCTCTTAACGTTTAATACCCCTTGGGGGCGTTACCGATTCACGAGACTCCCTTTTGGCATTTCACCAGCTCCTGAAATCTACCAACGAGAGATGGCAGAATTTTTGAAGGGGTTCCTGTTTAACTAATAGTAGATGATTTCCTGATACATAGTAAAGATCAGAGAGACATGGATCAGAAGTTGAGAGCAGTGCTTGACAAGAGCAGAGAAGTAGGATTGAAGTTCAACCCCCAGAAAGTGAAACTCAGAGTTCCAGAAGTAAGCTATGTTGGACACATTCTCTCATCAGAAGGGTTGACACCGGACCCTGAGAAAATCAGAGCCGTTAATCAAATGCCCCCACTTACAGACAAAGAAGTTGTTCTCCGGATTCTAGGAACCATCAATTACTTAGACAAGTTCATTGAGCACAAAGCTGATCTTCAATGACCCATCTCACAACTTAATTAGAAAGATGCAGCATTCGTTTGGGTGGGAGAAACCACAGCAGGAGACTTTTGACAAACCGAAATCTGTCATAGCCACTGCATCTGTATTGGCCTATTTTGACAACAGCAAGGAAACAGTGCTAAATGTGGATGCAAGTAGTACTGGACTTGGTGCAGTGATCATGCAAGATGGTAAACCAGTTGCATTCAGCTCCAAGACACTAACTACAAGTGAGAGAAGATATGCCAACATTGAGAGAGAGCTGTTAGCTATTGTTTGGGGACCAGAGAAATTTCACACATACGTGTATGGGCGCAGAATTATTGTTAAAACAGATCATAAACCATTAGAGGCCATATTCAAGAAACCGTTGAATGCTGCTTCTGCCAGGCTACAAAGGATGCTGCTAAAACGTACCAACTATGACCTGGTTGTTCGTTATGTTCCTGGGAAGAAACAAGTCATCTCAGACTGCCTTAGCAGAGCACTTCTTTCTGAAACCGAATCAGTTAGTGAACCTGAAGATGTCATCGGGGTGAATCTTATTGAAGGACTTGGATTTGAAACAAGTACACTGAAGAGATTTAAAGACACTTCTCAAACTCATTAATAATTCATCAAGAGAAAACAAAGAAAATCACTACCGTGACCACGGTTTGGATATGTGATCCTAATTACCATACCTATCAGTGATTGGATATCTGATGAAACACTCTTCCTCGTGTTTGATATACAGTATCACTTCAAGCACTGATGAGACTTCAAGAGTGGTGATGGAGTATTTCATGAAAGGCTGGCCTTCAGAAAAAGAGCAAGTTGATGAGCTTGCCAGGGAGTACTGGAGCTTCAGAGAAGAGCTAAGCGTAGAAGATGGGCTGCTCTTCAAATATGACCGACTAGTTGTCCTAAGACCGTTGAGAGCCGAAGTGTTGGATGAAATTCATGGAGCACACGAAAGTATTTGTTTTGCAAGAGACTATGTTTTCTTGCCATCAATGACAGCCCAAATCAAAGTCAGCTCCTGCCCTATTTGTAACGCTTTTCGCAACCGGCAGCAGAGAAAGTCACTGCATTTACATGACATACGAGGATTACCATGGCAAATAGTCGCGGACTGACCTATTTGAATATGCAGGCCACACTTACCTATTGGTCACTGATTTCTATTCAAAGTACTTTGAAATAGAGCTACTTCACCAGTTCACCAGTTATCAACAACTTGAAGAAGATATTTGCAAGATTTGGAATCCCAGAAGAGGTTGTTAGTGATAATGGCTCGCAGTACAGCAGTACCAGAAATTTATTTGACAGTACACATGAGTTCAAAGAATTTGCCCAAGAGTGGGGAGTCCCAAATACTACAAGTTCACCAGAGTATCCTCAATCGAACGGTGCAGCTAAGAGGGCAGTACAGACTGCGAAACGTATCCTAAAGAAGGCTGCAGCAGACCACAGAGACCCATTTGAAGGACTGCTCAAGTATCGCAATACACCTTTTCAAGATATAGGTGTATCACCTGTACAATTGCTGATGAGTCGTCGAACACGCACAATGATCCCGACTCAAAGACGTCTCTTACTACCACAAGCTGTTGGCCTTGACCAAGTTGCTAAAGCACTCAAACTTCGCCAGAACATTTCCAAGAGGAACTATGACAAACAAAGCAAAGATTTGCCTCCACTTGGGGTGGGAGATAAGGTGCGAATTCGTCCAAACAGAGAGCAAGGATGGCGCAAAGCAGAAGTGTTACCAAGGTCATACGTCTTGGAAGATGACCAAGGGCGTATTTACAGAAGAAATAGGAGACAGATCATCTCAGTTTCAAATGATCAGCCCATGCACCCACCGCTGCGTGTTCCTGTAGTTCCACTATTTCATGACTCACCCAGGAGTCCACGTTTGCCTGAAACTGACCAACCGGCATCCACAGAAGCAGAAGTACCAACCACATTCACAGCAGATGCACACAGGTCACCCATTACTACAAGATCTGGACGGCAAGTTAAAAAGCCACAAAGACTCACTGTTAGAGGGGATATGTTGTAATGTTATTGACTAGGGACCCCACGGGATTCTGGGTCCCTTACTGTTTACTCGGGCCACCCCGCAGACTGTTTTTGGTGGGCATGTTTGAGTTCAGTGCGAGAGCACGTGTTAGACAGTTTTCATTTCGTTTCTTTCTTGAGAATATTTAAAGTTAAGGTTTAGAACTGTGTTAGAGACAGTCTTACAACATCGCTGTCGCAATAAGGTAAATGAGAAAAGCAAAACTTTCCTTTCACAAGTACATGGCCAAACCATGTTAAAAAATGCAGCATATCGGATCTAAAAAGATCTACGTTCCTGCGTATACTTGCAGCATTTTCGTTGTGCGGTTCCTTGCTTATTGTTTGCTTTTATGTTTTGGACCGTAGATCTATGACGCCCTGACGTGGACGGATGTCTGAATTTGGGCCCTTCCGAAATTGGCTACCACGTGCATTTGGTAGACCACTCGACTCGCGTTGGTGTTCTACTTTTTGCTGTGCTACACCGTGCTGACGAGAGCCAACCAGCTCGAAACAGTTGCCCACGGTTGCCGCATTTTGTTGATTCCCGCTTTGGTCTCTATCATGTCGCTGTCGTGTTACGTTTTCTGCGCAGTCCGATCATGCAGCCTTGTACAAATTTGAGTCATTCAAAACATTAGACCACCCAACTTAAGAGCTTTTATCATACTAATTAGATCAATAGCAAAATGCTTGAATATGATTGGTTCTTAACAGCCCATATTTATAGCTTAATTTTACTATGTGACTCCAAAACTGTCCGATTACTAGAAGCTTGTAATCGGACAGGTCAAATCGGACAGTTAAAGAACCAATGAAAATCAAGTAGCAAATGCAACTAGCCAATGAAATTTCACTACATGGCACATGATAACCAATCAAAATCAATGAAAAAATTGTGACCAGGTAAGCTGTCCAGCTTCAACTGGAAAAGAAAAATGGAGGAAACTAACTGGTCCAGTGACTTTTATTCAGACATTTTTTCTTTAGACTTTGACAGCTTCTTTAATACAATTGATTTAGAAAGCCTTGGAAGTAAATACGTTAACGAATATTCCAAGACTGAGATTCTTGCATTTTGTTATTGGCACAATTAATTGGTAATAGGACTTCATGTCGTACAATTCAGGGGGAATCAGGCTCGTAATTTCGAATCGGCCTCCCTGAAACTACTCGCCCGATTACTTCCTGAATTGTACTCCACTTAGTCCTATTACCATTACTAACACCCGATCTTTGTTAACGTCGGTGGTATATTTAATCTGCCCTGTTTCATAAATTATCAAAAATTTTATGAAGCTTGGGAACGAACAAACAGTACATGAGAAGATACTGTAACATCTAGTAAATGTGGTAAAGAAAAATGTTGAAAATTATTCTATGCTACAATATTTACGGGCATGAATGAATGCACCATATAGATTAAAGTAAATCGGTCTCTTTCATCAGTTAAATCAGTGTTTAACACTTAACAACGGACAGATAAATGAATAAAAAAATAAATTCTAAAGGAAAACGCAATATACTAATTAAATGACCGAAAACGCACAGGAAAGTTGTCTTAAGAAAACAAATGCATGTAATATCTAGAAAAAATGGATCTTTAACCCGTTTTTGACTTGACAGTTTTAAACGCGAAAAATTTTCCGTGTTTTTTTTTTTTTTTTGGCCGGAACGACCCTTTCGAAATGAAGGCATGAAAGTTTTAATCATTGCGCATAAACACATCAACTTCGAAAGCCCCAAATTCTTGCAGTTTATTGAAATCTGTTGTTGTACAGCAAATCAGTTTGGTGAGGCATACATTCTACGTATTTCTACCAGCCGCTGAGAATTACAAAGGCCTTCGCTGCACCATTACCTGCTCCTATCATGCAAAGAATGGTGGTCGATGTTGTTTACACATTACGCGTCTAAAACGCGTCTCTAACGCAAATGATATGTATGGGCTTTCCCCTTACAGATTTTGTCTATCGACAACTCTGCGCTACCCGAGAGCTTGAGTCTATAAAAATTAGTTACATTAATAGAACCAGTTGACTGAGGAAGTGAGAAAAGTTACAATGCAGCCTTCTTCTCAAAAGGTGTTGTTTGTATGCAATTGTATTCAAAAGGAGTTCTCTGTATTCAACTGTATTCAAAAGGTGTTGTTTGTATTTAATTGATATTAATTTAAATTGTTTAAGGCAACATCCTTCATAAAAAATTATTCATATCCGTACATACTCTATCTTGGAACCTCTTTTGCGTCTCAGAGTCAGGTTTGGTTTGAATTGAAAAGCCTCATGCCGGGATGATGTGTCAACAAAAAAATATGTATATGTACATGGATATATGTATTAGTTTTTCTAGTTGTCCTCATAACTACGTAAAATAGTACAACAGAGAATTTTCTTTAACAAAGCTTTGACTTGTTGACGGATCTGACGATTTCTCCAACAACAAATGAAAGGATTCGTAAACGAATTAAGAAAAGCTAATGTTTCAGTCCAACTGTAGTGGTTGTAGGTTTGTAAATTGAGTTTCAGTATTTGGTGATAAAATGTCACAAATAGTACAGGCAAGGTCAGAATCAAATAAATCCCAACGATAACAGAGATGTTTCTTGCAAGTTTAGCTTCTCTTAGTTGCGTCTGTACATTTTTGCGAGCTTCAAAGCACACTTGAAATCGTTGACGATGCCGCCGAACAATAATTAGGATACCAATTTGCGTTGCTCCTGATAGGAAAAGGCAAATCAGCCAAAGAACGAGATGAATGCCTCTCACTACTTGGTTGATTTTCGCCCATTGCAAACAAGCCAGTGCAAGATTCAGGAGCCATATACCTACCATATACTTCACAACACGACTCGACGAGAAGAATTCGTTGTACCTGACACGTAAGCGAACCGCCACAAATCGTTCATAACTCACAGCGCTTAATGTCATGAAAGAAACCCCAAAGCAAACGTAAAAGGCAGCAGCGTACGTTATTCTTACGAAACAAGGAACTGAACGAAGGTCGTTTTCCATGAGCCTGTAAGTTATATAACCTGGCTGGACAGTTAAACCAACAAGAACATCGGATACGGCTAAACACCCGATCAACAGATTGGAAGGAGTTCGCAGACGAGAGCAGCTGAAGATGACCGTGGCAACCAAAGTGTTTGCTGTGACAGCGACTGGAGCGGTGGCAATATTGATGATGGCTGTTATCAAGTTCACAATAAAACGTTGCGAAACGTGATGGAAATTGGGATCTGGAAGATGAAAACAGCTCGAGCTCGGGACATGAACAGAATTGTTGTTTTCCATTGTATTTCCTTCGAAGAACTTATTTCAACACTCACACCCTGAAAACAAAGCAACATTTAACCAATTATACATCAGTCTGTATGGTCCCGCATAATTCGATTTTTCCAGTTATATTGTCTTGTTATTACAAAATCAGGAGATGAACCAGGCCTTGGTGTAAACCTCGAGGATCACACGTGTTGGCATCAGCTAGCTTGCCTTCGTTGCTTCAAGTAGGAATTTTAAGTCCTATATTGGTCTCACTGAAAGAGTCCACGGTTGTCCCAGATGAATTTTTTTTGTTGGCGGTGGTGACTTTAGGTGGTGGTCGAGAACCGCTCGAACCGACAGCAAACTAGTTTTCTTGTAAAAAAAAACTGCCGCTAACTTCTAGAGAGATTTATTGATCTCGTTTACTTCCATGCTTTCAAATTCTGTCTTAAATTCGTTTCGTTGTTGAAACCATTCTTTTTAATGAAGAATATCCTGCACGAATTTAATTTGTTGTTTTCATTTCATATTCCTGTCAACATATCGACTGCAGCATTTCCACCGCAATTAAAGAGGAGTTTCTGTTACAGTTAGCAAAACTTTCATATTTTAATGAAGAATATTTTAATGAAGAATATCCTGCACGAATTTAATTTGTTGTTTTCATTTCATATTCCTGTCAACATATCGACTGCAGCATTTCCACCGCAATTAAAGAGGAGTTTCTGTTTTTTCATATACTTTACATCGTTAATACTTTACATCGTTAAAACTTTCATATCTTGTCTTCGAAAAGTGTCACCCCAGACTTCGCTACCTTTAGTGCTTTTCGGGATTGCATTTTCTTTCATCATATTTATTTGTTCCTTAGAAACAACAACAAATCGAAAATCAACCATTTCGAAAATTA
The DNA here is from genome assembly GCF_977016875.1 of Pavona decussata. Lineage (NCBI taxonomy): Eukaryota > Metazoa > Cnidaria > Anthozoa > Scleractinia > Agariciidae > Pavona > Pavona decussata. The sequence goes on from NW_028145496.1 coordinate 2,329,502, forward strand.
GCGCTCCCGTTTTAACAACGTCGCGCTAATACATATTGAGTAATGCAAGGCGAACAAACTTTTTAATTTTCTCGAAACACATCTGCTGCTAAAAAAAACTGTACTCGCCACTGACGAAACTCATATAGTAATAAGATACAAAAGTTTGACTTTGAACATAAACGTTGTTGTCAAAAGAACACTTTTCCAAAACTCGGTCATTGAGCTTTGAGCTTTAACAGTTTCTGAGCAAAACTTGTGTCCCAAATAAATGTAATGGTCGGAATGCAAAAACACCAAAGTTGTTGAGTAAAGAAGCCTGTAACTGAACGCCAACAGAAGTTGTATCAGAGGAAAGATTCTTTCATCAAATACCCCTTTTATTTCGTGCAAACACGTAATTATGAACAATAGTTCACCAAGATAAGACCGAATCCTCGTGTTTTGGTCGTTTCCCCACGTTATCATTGGCAACGATTCGATCAACCCTTCAGACTCTGCTAAGAGCATTGGTGTGAGTTTTGATGAATTATGAAGCTCAAGTTAGTCCTAATTTGTAAAGCGTCTTTCTTCCATCTGCACAATCAGATATATCTCGTATTCTGAAATACCTCTCTACCGACAGCATCAAGGCGCTGGTTCACCCCTTTATTACCTTGTAAGCTAGCTCGATAACGGCAATTCACTACTCTAAATGGTCTCCTGCAGAATCTTTCCCAAAGCCTACTTCAAATGGTTTAAAACTGTGCTTCAAGACTGGTGTTTAACAAGAGAAATTTCGAGTGCTTTACTCCTCTTCTTACTGATCTGCATTTGCCTTCATCAAACAATGAATTATCTTCAATGGTTTACATTAGCTGTTACATACAAGGCTCTTAATTATATCGCACCGGGTTATATTACAGACCTACCTTCATACTCCCTTGCCTAAACCGATTTACATCTTAACAGAAACTTCATCGTGTCGCATATTTTTAACCTTCTTTGGAGTTTGAAATTGCGCTATTATTTTAGTTTGTTGGCTGTCACGTACATGACAAGAGTTATTAATTTCTAGCAAGTTTTAATTTAGTTTTTAAAAATTTCATCGTTTATATTTCTTGTTGAGCGCTTTAGAGCCTTAGTTTAAGTTAGTAAATTCATTTTAAGCATTAGTATTTATATTTTAAAGGAAAATATTCAACGAAAATTTTTTTTCTGCAGAGAAAATAATATGAGACTGGAAGAAAGACGACCTCGTATTAAATTAGCCAGATGTCCCGGAAAACGTTTTTTTCGATGAGCTATATTCTGAAACTTGAAGAAGAGTACATCCAACGGTTGAATACAAAACCGTTCTTAAGTCTTTCTAAAGGTATCTAAAACGACAAATCTAACGGCTGTTCCCGTTTCTTCTCATTCTAGAAGACGTTTAATCGAAACGATTTCAGTCCCATTATATCTTTGAACACAGCCGCTGTATGGAATTGTTTAAATTTATAGAAAAGTTGGGAACCATTCGATTAAACATGAAGAAACAAATCTTACAGCATGTGTTGCAGCGAGCCTACCCCTAGCTGGCCAAACTTTCTGTGAACAGGAAACTAGTTTTCTGAAACAAAAACTCACCCTTCAAAGGAGGAATTTGTGGTTGGCGAACCCAGAGAAAAACATTTGCAGAGTTTATGACAACTATTCATATTGAACGTGTCTTGTATCAACATAAGTATAAAGCCTACGCCAAAATTTTGAAACCTTATTGACAATAAGATATTTAATAATGATGACAGAGTCATGTTCCAGTCTAGTATAAATAGCGCGCGACGATTAAACTCTGTGTAAACGACTTCTGCTTGTCAAAGCGTTGGACAAAACTAATTTTCTCTTCTTTCCAGACAAACCGCTTCTCCACTATTTACATTGTAAGTTAAATATTGGATCCTATATGGAGCATTATATATGCCGTTATCTAATAACAGAAAACGGGAAGTTGAAATTATTATATTACCACTAGCGAATCCGTGCGTTTTGGAAGCTTGGTGTTTCGTAAAGCATCAAGAAGCAAGGGTTTAGAAAGTTTTTATTTCATAAATTTCTACAAGGTCAGAGAGATTCGAGATTTGTGTTTTTTGATAATCAACAGCAAAACAAATCAGACTGTGTAATAAATAATCTGGGCTTTCATGGATTAAATTTTAAAGATACAAATTTTTATCATGAAAAGAAAATTCAGAACAAAGTTTTGATAAAAGACTTTCCTTTATTCCTCAATTCTTTGTAATTTTATTTTATTCTTGTCGGCACACCTGCCGGCCATAGTCTTAGTAAGATGATATTTCCAACCAAACGGACTCAAATGAACATAAAATTTATAACCCTAATCTTTGACAAGCGTCAGTTGTCAACTGGTGATATTTTCAAATATTGCCAGAATTTTTCACTCGTAAAATGTGACTTTTCCGTTAACTTGAAACAAGAAAACAGTATGTTAAAAGGACTAACGTTATTCAGCGGTTTACTTTTTAAAAGAGATGCTTTTATCCTGAAGTAAACATGCATCCCAGCGAAAAAACGTTTGGAAGATTATCGGTGTTTAACTTGATGCCTTCCAAAAATGAAAAATGGCCACCCGGGCCCCGTATCTTATATCACATGTTATATATCGGTGAGGGTAAAAGGCGGAAAGAGTTTGCGGAATGGTATGTGGAATGGCGTGCGGAATGGCATAATTATGCGAAATACGATTTACGCGGGGAATAAATTAACTGAAGAACGCATCCTGTTTTCGCGCCAATTTTATAAGAGCAGCAGTTTTTTGATGTTGCAGACTATTAAACAACCAAACAACAGATCGAGGATTAGAAAATATTCGCCTGGGATAGACCATGTCTGATCGCTGGTTAGGAAGAGACAATGAAGAAATCGATGAAGTTTCGCATTCAAGGAACTAAGAATAAATTAAATTTCTAGTTGACAAAAAGAACGTGGCAGCGAGTAGCCTAGACAAAAAGCAACACCAGACTGGAGAAATAACATCAGTCCAAGGCCAAAACTATTATGCGAGAAATTTTAAATTTAAACTCGGTCATTTTATCAGACTCTGACGGTTACAATTTGTACAACTCATGGGAATAATATGTTCTACTTTTTCTCACCTTACATTTTCGTCGAGCGACGAGTACGCAAGTCACTGTTGAGCTGCTGAGCTTGAAACCTAGCTATTCAATACGGCGATTCAGGTAGCTATAGTTCAGTTACGCGTTATCGAACTAAACATATCCGTCTTTAATTAAGGTCTTTCAGTGCCAGACGTCCCAACCTAAAATGAGATTTAAAAGCGAAAAAGCCCTGGAGCAAAAAAGCAGATGACAAGTATGGTGTCTAATTATCGTCACTGGTTGTGTGAAAGGTTGTGAAACTATTCTTATCACAAATGCATTTTGGTCAAATTGTTGTTCATTTTCCTGCTCATGATAAATGAATCATCGAGCATACAGGGTATGAGAATTGATCTTTTACCGAGGGTTTAAAAAAAAAAAGAAAAAAAAATGTTTGTTATTTGCCCTCGGTAAAGGATCAATCTTTGTCCTGAGAAGACTTCACGCTGCCACGTTATTTTTGTCAACCGAAGTCGCATGGAGTAAAGTGAACATGAAATTTAATTTACTACGGATTTACTCATAGTTCCTTGAATGCGAAACCTATAAACAGTTTTCATCGCTTTCTTTACCCTCCCTTCTTCCAAATCAACAATCAGACGATCAAATCCTCGAATTGTTGTTAATATTTAGCAAGAGTCCGCAGCATCAAAAAAGCTGCTGCTCTTATAAAATTGGCGCGAAAACGGGATGCGCTTCTCAGTTAATTTATTCCCCGCGTAAATCATATTTCGCATAATTATGCCATTCCGCACGCCATTCCACATACCATTCCGCAAACTCATTCCGTCTTTTACCCTCACCGGTTATATATGGATCCAAATCTTTAGTAAGTTCCCTGTCACAGCCATTTTGTAAAGAGCCGTCGTCACGCTAAAATGTGTTCGAAGACTGACGTAGTTATAAGAACTGATTTTTATCTCAGAAGAAAAAAATTGAGTTAATCGGGCGACGTGAGACGAAATATTTTACTGATCGCGAATAGCCAACTTAAAATAGAGAATGTTCAATTCAAGGAAAAAGAAAAGTTTTCATTCTTGCACTATATGCTCTATAAACAGTGAGCATAAAAAAACTTTCATTTGCAGGTTAAACGAGCTCGTCAATCTTCATAATACTCAACAGCATCAAATTATGTATCGCCTTAATGGTTTCTTTTTATCAGGTTGTTCGATTGGATCTTTTTCACATAATATACCTTCAATAACTGATAGCAGATTTGACAGCCTCGCTCCCAGGTCTAAGGGAGAGGGATCTGGGAACGAAGATGCGGACTGTGGGTCACGGACGATGACCGAAAGTAAATATTTCCCTTGCAACTGAAGTAAATTTATCACTGGATGCAAACTGGTTAAAAGGTGGACGTAGTGGACGTAATGTCAGTAACAATGGCAGCTTTCTTCACGTCAAAAGGTGTTGTTTTTAATCAACCTATGTTTATTTGAATTCTGTCTAGACAACACCCCTCGTTTGAATTGTTATACATCTTCAAACCGTCGTGAAAAAAGCAGAAAAAAATTAAAGAGCTCATCGGCAGTTCGCAAACCATGTTTCCACATACTTCAAGATCTTGAGTTGCACTGTTTGTGGCAATTTGAATTTTCAAAATGCAAACAAGCAACCAACAATACGTCTTCAAAATTACACTGACTACAATATTGCAAATGAAGACAGTAAGAATAATCGATAATTAAAAGCTGAAAGAAAATTAAATGACAATATATTCTAAATTAATAGCAAATGAAAGCGAAGAATGTACTAAAAAGAAAGAGATAGACTTAAATGGTTTAAAATTGATTTTCCGTAAAATATACAATGCCTTCTTAATTTGCAACTGTTTCTTGGCACCGTTCTTACGCCTCAACACGATAAGTTTAATATGAGGAAAAACGATCGCTCTGCACGTGCGTTTTTAAACATTTAGGTACATTTCTTTGCCGTCCTCGGCAAAACAACCACGTCCAATTTCAAGGTTTTGTGGGGAACGGACAGTGAAAAGTTATATATCCGACATTACGTTCCCGATCCGATGAAACCTTTTAGAATTCCAGACAGTACCAACAGCAAGGAAGCTTTTAAAAAACTTCTTAATAACCACACAGGCCAAATACGGGCATATAATGAGGAGCGCAAGGAGAGCTCAACTGAGCCAAGGTCGGCTAGATCCCAAATATGCTTAACCTAGGAACCATTATTTTAAGTGTTCATTCACTAAATAGCCAACACACCTCAAAATCTGTGGAAGACGTTCGCGGGCTACCTTACACCCTGAACAATAACTTGAAATCACAAGACCGGCATGACGGATACAACCTTTCAAGCACACAATTTTCAATAACATTAGCAATATTCAATTTCAAAGCATTAGTACTAACACCCGATCTTTGTTAACGTCGGTAGTCTTTAATCTACCCTGTTTCATAAATTATCGAAAATTTTATGAAGCTTGGGAACGAACAAACAGTACATGAAAAGATACTGTGGCATCTAGTGAATGTGGTAAAGAAAAATGTTGAAAATTATTCTATGAAACAATCAGTTTACGGGGTGAATGAACGCATCATATAGATTAAAGCAAATCGGTCTCTTTCAAGAGTTAAATCAGGGTTTAACACTAAGCAACGGACAGATATTTTCTTGTATAAATGAATAAATAAATAAATTCTAAAGTAAAACGCAATATACTAATTAAATGACGAAAATGCACAGGAAAGTTGTCTTAAGAAAACAAATGCACGTAATATCTAGAAGTTTATCGTTGTACACAGCACATCATTTTGGTGGAGGCATACATTCTACGTATTTCTACCGGCCGCTGAGATTTTAAAAGACATTGCTGCACCGTCACCTGCTCCTATCATTCAAGGAATGGTGGTCGATGTTGTTTACACATTAAAAACGCAAATGATATCTATGGGCTTTTCTTTTTACAGATTTAGTCTATTCTGCGCTGCCCGAGCACTTGTTTTTGTCTTTGCTACAAAGAGTTTATAAAATTATTTACATTAATAGAACCAGTTGACTGAGGAAGTGAGAAAAGTTATAACGCAGCTTTCTTCTCAAAAGGTGTTATCTTTATTCAAATGGACTCAAAAGGTGTTGTTTGTATTCAATTGTGTTCAAAAGGTGTTGTTTGTATTTAGTTGATATTAATTTAAATTGTTTAAGGCAACACCCTTCATAATAAATTATTCATTTCCGTACATATTCTATCTTGGAACCTCTTTTGCGTCTCATAGTCAGGTTTAATTTGAACCTTGAGTAATCCAACATGGCAGAAAACCACCAAGTAACTGGTTCTGGAATTACATTATCTTTTACAAATTGAATGGTTGGCGTGTTCCAAGGCGGTCCGCCCTTCTTCAGTATTGAAATCGTAACTATTGTTTTTTTCTTGTTAAATTTCGTTACTATGAGATCTTCCTCTTTCCCGAAAAGTATGTTTCTTGTGACGAAGCCTTTATGTAAAGCTACAACGCATGTACTATACACCACTTCGGTTTTCACTGCGGAGAGCTCCAGAACAGCGATTGACCAGGCGTGAGATTGATAGCACACGATTGCTAGCTTGAAAGGTAGGGTTTGTATCAGGAAATCATAAGTGTTACTGAAAACTAAGAGAAAAACTACAAAACAACACAAACAAGCCCACAAGTTACGTATTACATTAGAGAAAATGAATCAATACGAGAGAGCCTTGTACAACACACCCTAGCATTCTACACGCAAGCCGACAGGAGAAACGTGAAAAAACTTTCAACCCACTGAAAAATAAGTAAAAACAGATATACTTCAAATGTTTTTCTCACCACGCAGACGATCAAGAATACGGCCACCGAATTAGTGAATGAAAGATTTGCCGTAACGTTACACACAGTTTTACATTAGTTTGTCTGATTTGACTATAAAAATAAGCGAAAAACCGGAACGACGTTTCGGTGTCATCTTCGCACCGTTATCAAGTAAAGAATGTAACAGAAAAGGTAATTTATACAGAAAGTAAAGGTGTGAAATAGAATAAACATTAATTTATACCATAAAATTTTGCCAACTTTAGCCTTGAATTTCTTCAAGAGTTATTGATCATTTGAGATTCAAGCCATATCAGACACTCGAAAGTCAGTTTCATCAGATATCCAAACACCTCGAAGTCGCTTGAAAAAATTCGGCTGCGCCTCGTTTCTTAACCTACTTCTCAGTGTTTGGATATCTGATTAAACGCACCTTCTCGTGTTTGATATATTACTTGAACAACTCCAATTTTATAACCGACACAACTATTTGAAAAGCGCATTTCACCGCGCACATGAAGGATGAAGAGAAAGTTTCTTTTCACGTATTTAAGTTCCAATTCTTACATCATTACTGTTTTTGTTTTTCTAAGACATGGGTTGTCGAAAGTGTGTGATCGTTATTGCTTTTCTGGTGTTGTTCACCTTTATGGAACAAGCAAAGCCTGTCAACGCTGGAAAAAAAGTGAAGATGCTGATGAAGAAGGTGAAAGAACTAGAGGAGAGACTGGCTGCCATTGAGAAGTGTAAACGTAAGAATGTTTTATTTTAATTACCGATCCGTCACCAATCCCAGGTGATCCCATTGGCTTACCTTTCTCTCTGCATGTTAGGTTGTTACTAGAGTGGATTCCCAAAAACAAGGTTGGACACCTAATGATGATTACACAACGAAAATCTTATTTTAAACATAACAGTAAAAAGTAGTTTTAAAACTCAAAATAGTGTACGCCTCGAACCCGGGATATTTTCTTCATGTCTCCTAAACATATCCACTAGACCAACGGGTGCTAACTTTTAACCTATCTCAGAGTTAACCGTGGCAACGAATAACAGCTAACCGTTCAAATAAGTGCTTAGTCCTAAATAGAGTAGATCAGTGCTAAACCCACAAAGCGGACGTTCCCTGCCTAATTGCAGAATTTGATCTTCGATTGTAGGCATTCCGGCGTTTTGTGTTGCGGTAGAACACTATCTATTTAAAGGATGTGTGTTAGAAGAATAATCTTTTTGAAAATTTTGGTAGCCTGTTTTCTGAGAACTTCACGTATGACTATAAAAGCCTGCGGTGTAAATTAACACAAAAAAAAACGTACAATCAACACCCCCCCGCAAACAGCTAAACTATAAGTTAAAGGAGAAGTTAAAGTCACGGGAGTTTTGACTTCTTTTGTTTAAAATGGTGAAATAAGACCTTCGTTTCGCTACAAAATAATTCTAGAACAACGAAAGAAAAGAAATAAACTCAAATCTTGAAAGAAACAACTCATGATCTGTTCTAGCGCATTTTGGAAACAAAAATACGAGAACTTGAAAACGTTAGCCTAACATTTTTCAAGTTTCAATCCATTCTACGTACTCCGTCTCTGGCCAGAAGCACTAATCGACAGTTTTATTGCACTGGGGTGAAAATGTATCAACAAAACTACAACTGAACCATTTTTTTCTGTTGACAGACCAAAAGTTTTTGGGTTTTGAAATGACATCGAATTCGCGTGATACTTACTCTTTAAGCTAGGGAAATTCAAACTTCATCTAGAAATGTTTCATTAGTTAGGGATCAATTGATTAAACAGAACTAACAGCATTGATTTTGATTTTAGCAGGACTGCAACATATGTTGATAGTGAAATTAAAATTTATGTGTCATAGAATAAATATGCTCCATATTTTTCGAAGAATTCAAATCAGTGCCACTCTGTTATAAACACCACCGATGGCAAAGCATGCAAATGTCCAAGTTGTTAACTTCTAGCAGTTTAAATTGTTGCAAAGTTTCGCTCACCGACTCGCCAACAGTCAGAAAACACACCGAAACGAATCCAACACTCGATACACGTAACTTTTATTCAAAAGCAGAGAGAGAGAGAGAGAGAGAGAGTGAACAATACGCATTGGCTTATATAACGTGGCAGAACGTTCTGGAATCACAACCTGCCAAAAGCTGGTTTAACCGGTCATTTCCCGCCTTAAGAACATCACAGTACCTTCAAAATAGCATCTGGAAACTTCTAGAAACCTTGTATTAAAATACAATGTAGTTACTAAACATTCTCTAAACAATCTCTAAATCCACGGAGGACACTTAGCTTTGCTAAGAGTGTACATGTATTTCCAACATAAATTTATCCGCAATTTTCTGTATCTTTTAAGATATAAGTTCTATTCAATTTTTGTACCCTACCACTCGGTTTTTGGTCCTCCCTGCAGAACGCTCTGTTATCTTTTAAAAATGTTTGGTGGTCAACTCAAAATAATAACTGGAAATGTAATCAACGATTCGTTGTAAATTTCGTTAAACTGGAAAACTATTTCTTTTCGTTTTCGAGGAAGCCAATATGTCGTTAATTATAAAAACGAAAGGCCAGCTAGGATCTCCATAACACCATGTCCTCTGCAACTTCAATTTTAAGCTACAGCAAGCAAACAGATTAATCTGCATTAGCTTACACAAGTATGCCTTTAAACTGAAGAAAACGAAAACGATTTGGGAAGAAGTATTTTATTACTTAAATGCTCTCGTTGGGTGCCTCTGATGTGATGAGTTTTTCAACAAAGACTTTGTCATTTAAGCTCCTCACTAAATTTTGACAATGTTTCTGATGGGATTGAAATATTAAGCTTTCTTCGATAACTCTACAGCTTGTGAAGAACCCACTGCGGCACCGGAACCAGAAAAAGTCCGGGGTTTTCTCTTCCCAAACCAGGCGACGAGTGACTATATTGACGGCGGCTTGCTGATCAGGACCCTCACCGCCATGACCGCATGCTTGTGGTTGAAAACCTCTGGCACGAACAACGCGGGCTACATCAGTTATGCAACCACCCAAGATGACAACGCGTTTGTTCTTTTTAACTACCGTGGAAACACCTTGCACATCATTGTGGGATCATTTACGTCAGGGTAATCGTCGTTTGTATCGTTGCTTAGGAGTCTCCGCTCATAAACCAAACGATCGATTATCACGTTGGCATAAACAATGTCAAGAGAAAATAAGGGGACAGAGAGGGTGACCCCATTATAGCCCTTGGGATATGTGAATTTCACTTCAGTTATTTTTAGACGTCGCGAAAGCTGAAGTCCGTTTCTCGAGACGTCTGCAAACGTATCTAGACTCCTGAAAATGCCACTTACGATAGCCATACTGAATATTCAACAGCCGCCATTAAAAAATGCGACGATGGTACGCTCCGATGACTTCCTGTGACGTCACACTGACCGTTTGCGAATGTCTCGGGAAACCAACTTCCGTTTAGACAGTGTTTGAAAACTAAGTTAAGTAAAATTCAGATATCCCAGCCAACGTTACTAGTTTCCCTCTCTGCCCTTTTATTTCCTCTTGACAGAGTAAATCGATTTGGTATAATATGAACATGAAGGAAAAAACAGAAAGACCCAGTTGTTGATACTTAACTGGGTTGCACTCCAGCTTTTGTGCAAGAACAATTAAACTCGCAAGACTTTCCATGCAATGCCGATTTGATCACCTCCGAGTTACGTCACATTTGGACACCATACAAAGTGTTCACATTTAAGAACCGAGTGGTACAGCAGCACTTCGCTACAAATACCTCAAATTTTGTGAGCAAAAAAATCCTGAAGTATAAGGTTACGTTCGATTGGCCGTATTCCGGAATAAGAATAAGCGGGCTAGCTGCTAGATTTCTCTTTCTATGTAACTTTGAAAAGACGTCTCTGCAAGCTTTCGCTGATTCAGGATAGTTTAAGAGCCATTTTGTACTTCATTAACTCCCAAAACCTCTCGTGAGGGATCTTTAGTCATCATTATATGTATTCCTATTCCGGAAAAAGGTTAAACGAACGCGCACCCTTAACAAATATATTTCATTTTGCTGTGTGTCTGTAATCACAGAAGACGTCAAAACGCTCGAACGCTTACATAACAAAATTAATGAAATGTGTAACATACAAGTCTATTTGATTTTAACATCTCAAAAATATTACTTCAGCAAAGTCCTTGTACTTAATGCCAAAATTGTTCCTGGTCACATAAAGGCATGCAAGTAACTAGGTAAATGAAAACGAATTCACTGCAAAACATATTCGTTCAAGGCTCGTGGGCGCCGAGGAATTCTTCTGGACCTCCTCAGCGGGAGTGGGTCCTCCGAAGCACTGGGAACAGGAACCTCTGGGGTGGTTTTGAAGATGCTGAAAATGATATCTCTCAAGCTTTTGCTCCTCCACGATCTGCAGCTGTAGTAGTTGGTGTAGCTGGTGTAGCTGATGTAGGATTCACCTAGAGCAATGACATTTCAGTTGCAAATCCAGGCTTCTGCTGTAATGTTACTTGACTCTCTGGAACATTAAAGGGTTTGATGTGCTGCAGATTCCGTTTGTACTGCACTCCATTTGGCGATTTCAGCACAACTTGGTCCCCATATCGGGCTAGGACTCCATACGGCTCCTTCTCATACACAGGCGACAGCTTATTTTCTCTTCTTTGTTCCAGCACGTCACTATCTCCAGCACGATGTTTTTTGTCGGTATAATCTTCGTTAGCCTGCTCTCTCTCAGCGTCATGGTTCCTGGCTGCTTGGTTGCTCCCCTCTATTTCCTCATCCACATAGGTCAGGACAGGCATCTTTGCCTTGTGTGTTCTTCTAAACAGCAACTCAGCTGGGCTCTTTCCAGTTTTCAAATGAGGAGTGGACCTGTAAGCCAGTAGAAACTTGTTTAACTCCTTCATCCAATTCTTTCCTTCTGCATGGGCAGCTCTGATGGCTTTTAGAAGTGACCGATTTTGCCTCTCCACTTCGCCATTAACCCTTGGTCAAAGGGAGGTGGTGTACCGATGCTCTATACCCAATTCACTCAGATAATCCTTTATCTCATTAGACACGAAATAAGAACCATTATCAGTCCGCAGAGTCTTAGGTATCCCATGTCTTGCAAACTGAGCGTCGAGTCGCTAAACAATAACCTTGCTGGTTGTGGCTCTGATAACACCAACTTCAATCAACCTGCTGTAATAGTCCACTGAAATCAATAGACTGTCTCCAGATGGGAGAGGTCCTAGCAGATCCAGCGCTTATTCTTCCCACGGCTGTTGAGGCATACTGGTAGGTTTCAGTGGTGAAGGTGGGACATTCTTTGTGACAAGCTGGCATCCGTAACACTCTGCACACCGTGTTTTCGCTTCTCGTTCCATGCCCGGCCACCACACCTTCGTACGGAGCCTCTCCTTTGTTTTGACGACCCCCTGGTGTCCTTCGTGTGCTAGATTGACCACTCTCTTTCGACGGGATTGAGGCATAACAATGCTTGTACCTCTCAAATGACCTGACCAATGAAGGTTAACTCCCTGCGCACTGGTAAATACTGCCTTGTAACACTGTCCCACTGAGACACTTCCTGATGACCTGTAGCTCAAATCTTGAGCTGAGGCTTGTTCAACTTCCTTAATCCTTAAGGCTACTGGTATAGCATGAGATGCAACCATGCGAACATACTCGTCGTCGTCCTGGGAGCGGAAGGAATCTTCAATCTTTGTCAATCGGGACAAGGCATCCACACTCGGCTACACAATATCCCCTTCCACAAAGTTAGCTTGTCGTCCCCGAAGATTTTGCCTGCGATCATGATGCTGCTGCCGTTTGTGCTGGTTGTTGGGTTTTGAAGGCTTGAATCCACTTTTTTCTTCCTTGCAACAACGAGCAAAATGCCCAAATCTGATACACTTTGCAGATTTTCTGCCATTAGCTGGACATATCCTGTCGCGACCAAAATGGCCCTCATTACCAAAGTTGAAGCACGTTTTATTAATTCCTCGATTTCTTCCTACTGCATTGGTGCCCACACTCGTTTCTCGATTTAAATTTACCATCTGAGAGGTTTGCTCACACGCAGACTCCCTCAGCCGAACCTTTTCCATTGTATTCTTTAGAGTAATATTCTTCACTTCGAGCAATTTCTTCTTCCGTTCGATATCAGGCAATTTCTCGATCAACTGATCCGGTTGGTCAAGGATCTACCAAAAATGCCAAGAACAATGCGTGGTCGTACTATTAAACGTGGACTGGTACGTTCTAAATTAAAGTAACTCGACAGCGGGGCGCGTTCTTCTGGGACTATTCCTGAATAGAAATATTCGGAATAGACAGTATTTGTGTCCTTTGGGGAGCTATTCCATCTTTGGAATGAACGGAATATCATTCTGTTCATTCTGATCCCGATAGCAGAATGAACAGAATGGAAGGAATACGGTTTACTTGGAATAGACAGAATACCGTTCTTTCAGGAAATTTTTGGCGGGAGATTCTACGCGGCCGCTCGCGCAAGTGGCGTGCGCAGACATGCCGTTATCCCGTTTCCAGATTTTAGGAGCGTTTCCCTAGCCCTAAAAGAATGCACCCATAGTTTCACTGGAATAGCTTGCTATTTCTAAGTGGCTGTGCTCTCTTCCTTAGTAATTTTTGTTTCTTGCATTTATGTTAACACTGTATAATTTGTGGGCACGAAAAAAGATTGTTGTTGTTGTTGTTGTAGTTTGGATTGCCGCCATGTTGGTGTACAAAACAAAAGAAAATTTGTTCACATATTTTGCATAAAAACAGAAGTTAACTCCCAAAGGAGGAAAATCTTATTTCTCCTGTACACCAACATGACCGCCATGACGTCACATGCAAGTCATCAATACAATGGAATCTACTCTCTTTTCCTGGCGATTTCTTGTCAATGAACATTCTATCATTTTTATTGTATCTACAGGGCTACAGATGTGACAATAACTGATGGCAAGTGGCATCATGTTTGTGTGTCATGGGGTGGAGGTGCTGTCAGATTGTATGTAGATGGTGCAAAGAGATGGGATCGTCCAGCCAGCGGTATGTTGGAGATAAAAACCAATAATCAAGAATAAAAATAATATTTTTAGTAATTATAATAAACTAAACCTCTTCAGGGACCGCAGAAAGCTAAGTAAAATTGGAAATAAACGGTTGCTATATTTAAAATGATACTAAGGAATATTGTCACCGTTTATTTCCAATTTTTATTTAGCTTTTTGCGCTCCTGAAGAAGGTTAGTATTGTCTAACCAAAATATTAGGCAATAACATTATTTTAGCTGTACGATCAGCCTTGTATTTGGTTTTACGTTTATTCAACATTGCTGATCCAGATCCTCACAAAGATCCGGCTACACTTTCCCGCTGTTTGTACCAGTGTTGTTTGCATTATTCAAGAGTGATAACAACGATGATGACAATGGTGACAATGGTGACAATGATGATGATGATGATGATGATGATGATGATGATGATGATGATCATGATCATGATCATGACGGTGAAAATGATGCTGATCGGAGACATCATAAATCATTGAAGGAATTATCCAATTTCAAAAAAATATATATGTAAAATAACTTAACCAGTGGAAGGTTTTGATTTGAACTCGGTGCTTCCATGAAACAACCAGGCAAGGAGCCAGAGAAGGTCTGTTGCCCCAACCAGTGACTTTGCTTCCTAAATGCAATAACGTTAACCAAATCTCGTTTCTTTATTACCATCACAATCGAAATCGTCATTAACGTCTCTGTCTCCATCATCATCATCATCGCAAAGTTTTTTATCGATGTAGTTGTTGTTGTTGTTGTTGTTGTAAAATTTTACCCTTTGTTCATTTCCCAAATCCCTTAGTTTGTTGCCCATTGTTATCATGACGGAACAGAATCCCAACGTAGCGAGCCCCGCGTCGGTATAATGAAATCCTCGTTCCTTCGAACACAATCCACGAACACAAACTTATAATCTACCCTGAAAAAATTAATGAAATCTCATCACACGAACGAAGAACGGCAAGCTTCTCGTTACTCCATTTATCACTATCATTAACTTTGAAATGTATTTATTTATTGTTAAATGGCTCTCCCTAAGGTTTCCTACTTATTTTTTGTGAAAATATTGTCCTCTTGTTTCAGGGCTTTCATTGAGATCAGGTGCAAAGCTGATATTTGGACAGGATCAAGACTCTTACGGAGGAGGATTCTCTCAACAACAAAGTTTTATAGGCGAAATGACGGGCATCAACTTCTGGGATCGGGTGTTAAGTGCCGCAGAGATATCCAAGTTATCTGAGTCATGCGAGGGGGATTTCAAGGGAAATCTTCTTCACATGGCCTTTTTGGGAAAAAGCTCGCTCAAGGGAGGGGTGCAGTCAATCGATTTAACGTGTGAACCGTCTGATTGATTTCCCCAGTGTTTTTCCCAATGAGGCAAACTTTAGTTGGTTTAGGAATACATTGGAATAAGTAAGCTAGCATCGTCTGTCTTTGCCATCGGTCACTAGTCACTCTTTATTGTTTCAGTCTATTGGTTCATTAAGTTCTTGTAGACGTGAAAATGTCTCATTCGCAAAGCCTTAGTATAAAACATGTCAGATATACTGTAGAGATGTTGTAAAACGGGAGCTTAATATATTCGATGCTAAAATTTGTAGTTTGAGGAGATACCTGGGACATGCATCTACCGTATTGTTGTCAATGGGAATAAAAAAGCATTTGCTGGAATGGAGTCTCCTTTATGTCATTTTATTATATTAACAACTTAAAATGCCATGGAATAAATGTGATAGTATATTTTTTTTAAGCCTGGTGAATGAATGAGAATGATGTTTTATTCAAAGTGACACAGCTATATACGGAAAAAGGAAATCCGAGTGCTCCTATCAGGAGTCAAACCAAAGACCTTCCGATTACTAGTTCGGATGCCCTATCACTGAAAAGTATGCAGGATGTTTGTCCCATGAACCTAGTTTAATGGCCTTAGCTCCCACGAGCCACCTGTAGCTCAGTGGTAGAGCATCCGAACTGGTAATCAGAAGGTCTTAGGTTCGACCCCTGATAGGAGCACTCGGATTTCCTTTTTCCGAGTGTGCTTGTGTCACTTTTAATAATACATCATTCCATTTAAATCCCATTCTTCAAAGTAAAGCTCATTAGTTAAACAGTGCCAAAGGAGATGGAGTTTGTGGAGCCCATGCGATCCACCTCAAAACTGGCAAGGCGTGATTATCATTTTGAGAAAAAAAATAAAGGCTGTTTCAGGGGCACCCAATGGGTTTATTTCGCCTCAGAAATTTGGATTTAACTGGAAAGAAAATGCAACGTTTACTTCGGCAAAATGTCAGTTAAAAATTTCGTAACATCGACTGGGAAACTAATTTATTTTGTTTTTGAAGGTGCAATACTTCATTAAAAATGCGAAGAAAGGCCAGTTAGCATTTTCATGAAGTCAACAAAAAGCTATAGTAACTTCGGGGAATAAGACTCCGTCCCTAAATCTTTCTGCATTTTCAATTTTTAGCTAAAGCATCCGAACAGATCAAAACTGTATTAGTTTACACAAAAATGCATTTAAAAGTGGCAGAAAACGATCTGGAAAAACAGGGGACAACATTTTAAGAATTTTGCTTAAATGTTCTCGTTGGTTACTCTAATGTTCCCTTTGATGGTCGAACTCAACAGTACACTGGTTTTGTGATGCGGAACCAAGACAAGCTCTTCTCCTCTTTGTCTTCGTTGGTGTCTTACTACCGGAGAAGTAATCACATTTGTCTAATTTATCCTGGAGTTTCCCACCTGCTTTTGAAAATTTTACTGAAATAACTTTTGTCTTTGCGTTAGAACTAATTTTTTTCAATTTTGAAAGCGTGAAGTTAGGAGGTACGAGCCGGATAAACCAAATAAAACTTACACAATTCAACCAGGCATGTTTATTTTTCGACCTCGTGCTCAAAAACAACGCACTGGATACCTACTGGAGGCCTGAAGCTAGGCTGCCACCAGACGTGGCTGCTCAATCCTCCCTCCCCCCTCACCCCCACCACCGTGGGTTTACGGACCAAGACGAATGACTGTTTACAACAGTTCCTAGGTTTAAAATAACGACAATGAGCAGTACCTAGGCAAAAGATGTCTTAAGTGTTTACAGTCTTTATAAGGGCTTCATTGTTCATTTAATCAAGTAGACGCTTCCAATAAGCGCAGCTTAACAGCTGGGCGCATCACGAATCTTCACTTCTGCCGTGCGCAGTCTGCCATCACTCCCTGGGAAAGTCTTGAGAATCTGTCCGAGAGGCCAATGCGAGAGAGGAGCATCATATCATTCTTCAGGAGGATAATATCCCCTTCTTGTAAATTTCGCTGTTCTTTATTCCACTTAGAAAGGGTAATCAGGCTAGATAAATACTCCACCGACGCCACAGCATATCGGTCAGCGCTTGCGCCATTCTCCACCGTTTGCGACTGTTCACTTCTCGCTTCTCGAATTGGCCTGGAGGGCTGTTAGGAGACGCTCTTCCAATCAGAAAGTGGTTTGGTGTCAATGCTTCATAGTCGTTCAAGTCATCATTGACTCGACTTAGCGGGCGGCTATTTAGTACAGCCTCGAACTCAACAAGTACTGTATGGAGTGTCTCCTCTGGCATACCCTGGTCATTAATGACAGTCTTCATGGCTCTCTTTACTTGTTTACCAGTGACTCAAAGATTCCTGCCATATGAGGGGACGATGGTGGGTAAAGTACCAGGTGATCCCTTGGTGGGCTAGCTCACCTGCGATACTTTCTTGACATAATGACTTCAATGCTTCCTCTAGTTCTCTCGTAGCTCCAACAAAGTTAGTTCCATTGTTGGAACGCATTGACTTGGGATTGCCTCTACGGCTTCGAAATCTCCTCAAGGCCATGATAAACGAATCAGTGCTTAAGTCTCCTGCTAGCTCTAAATGGACTGCACGGGTTGGAAGACATGTAAAGATGCAACCCCATCTTTTCTCGGCCCTTCGCCCTCTCCTAACGCTCATGGGACCAAAATAGTCCACTCCGGTATTTATAAACGGAGGTTCAAAAACCACAAGTCGTTCTCTGGGCAAGTTTGCCATCACAGGCACTTTAGGCTCAGTTCTCCTTATCCTACAGTACAGGCAATCATTTATGATCTTCCTAGTAAGCGATTTTGGGGATTACAGAACTGCTGACGCACAAGGGCCGGAGTATGTTCTCTCCCAGCATACAGATGTTTCCCACGAAGGATCTTGAACCAGAAGTTTTAAAATTGGATGTGCCGCGGAAAGAATCACTTGGTGCTTTGCCTTAAACGGTATGGAAGCTTTGTTGAGACAGCCTCCGACTCTGATAACTCCGCCTAGGAAAATGGGCTGCAGCAGAAGTAGTGAACTGTTGTGGAGTGGTGCTCTGTTGGCTTGAAGATCTTCATAGTCTTCTCTGAACGACTCAATCTGAGCTAACTGGCACAAGGCTAGAGAGGCCTCTTTAAGATCATCGGCACACAATATCTTCCCCTGTCGCTCTGAGGGTACTCAACTGGTAGTCTAGTTTCATCTAAATCTCTCCACGGAAAACGCAACGAGTCCTGCCTTCTTTCTTCACAAACTCCGACTTTGATGGAACATTCCTACATAATTATTGAGCAAGTAAGGACCAATGAGCAGCTTGTCATTCATACAAACTCTGTCATACTTTGAGGCTGCATCAAAAACGACACGAACCTTCCCTGGTTTGTTGGGGTTCAGTATCGCATGGTGTGGGAGGTACCATGTCTTTGAGGTCATTCCTTTGACTCTTCAGGTGTCAATTCCTTAGCGTGTCCATTACTGATATAACTGTTTATCGCGTCCTGGTACTTTCTTGTCAGCTCTGGATATTTCTTAAGTTTCCTTTCAGTAAAATGGAGACGCGAAACAGCCATAGCGCGATTTTTGGGAACATTTGGCTCACCTTTCCACAACAATGCTTTTTTTATGGTAGCCTTTTTCATTCACTGTATTGCTTTCTAATATCGACAGAGCTCTTCACTGTCTTCAGCTGACATGCCAGAATCAGAGGGGGCTTGCTTAGGAGCAAGCCGAGGCTATTTCCCAAAATCGCCCAATTTGGTTCTGCAGTTGAGTTTCTTGATCAGTTACAAGGAAGTTGGCATTTTGTCAACCTCGTTCCCGCCCCGCCCCCAAGCTAGGGAAAAGTCCCTGGGAACGAGGTTGGGCATTTTGTCAAAGTGTTCATTATCCACATTTCTAAACAGGGTCCACCCCAAGGGGGTTTTTACGGCAATGGGCTCATTCCGTCGCCCTTGGCGAACTGCCAGGTGAACCAGTAAGTGAGGCATGTCAGATCCAATGAGAACTTTCACGTCACTACCATCGAGTTCAGGAAGGTCAATGTTCAACAAGTGGTTCCATTGTTGGGTCTCCTTTTCCAGAAATCAGTTGTAGATGGTCTTTAGATGACAAGGAGAAACTAGCACTGCTTAAGTTCTGGATCTTGGCATCAGAGCCAACTGTATTTAAACTAAGCTGGTGTGATGGTTGATGGTTTGCTTTCAGGAAATTAAAGCAAAGTCTGTGCTCCCATGCAACTTGTTTCCTTTCCTTCAACGCTTTAGACTTAAAAAACAGAACAAAACGAAACACGGTGTCTGTCTAAACAAACAACAAATTGAATTGAAATTGTTCACTAACATGGGCTGAGTTCCCAACCTCCTTCTTGCGCGGCTGGACTTGAACTGGTTTAGGAGGCTTGGTGGAGAGGAGTGGGTTGAATAAGGTGTCAACTCTTTTGCAAAGCCACTTTGCAAAGCTACTTCGCGTAGCATTTCACGTGACACGTAAAAGGATATAAACTATGGTTAGAATTGAAGACAGCGAAATTCAAAACGCATATTAAAAGAAAAGGGGGAATTTGAGTCCATTCCATTCTATATTTATGATGAGGCGATCGGGGATCATTTGCGGTCCAATCTGGGGATCATTTCCCGTCCGGGGATCATTTGCGGTTCAATTTGGGGATCATTTCCGGTCCGGGAAACATTTGCAGGCCGGGCCTGTACAGATCGAAGACGATGAGGCCGCGCCTGTGGTGAAAGCGTTTTTTCTTTTTTCTTTTTTTTTTTTTCAACCAAAATGAGCAAATTTTAGGCTTTACCTCGGTGTAAGAACTTGTAAAAAAACTCACAGCTGACGTATAACAAAGGAAAAAAGAAAAAATACAGGGAAGGAAACCAAAAACCTACAACACAAAGAACAACCTGACAGGTTCTTAGACCGAGGTCATGGATCATGACGATACTAAACAAGAAAAAAATAGAAAATAAGACCTGACAAATTTAATCAGAAGTTTCTTGTTTGATTTTGCTTGTACATTTTTCTATTTGGGAGAAGTTTGAATTTTAACACGCAAACTCTCGTGCGTCGTAGCTCACTGTAATAACAGTATAAAAGAACTTAGAAATATGCTGTTTGAACGGCGGCACGTGTGTCGGTACTAATTCTAACCGTTAGCAAAACGAAAACGTGCTAAACATTTGACACATTGCTAGAAATATTTCATCGTTCCTGTGACCGCATTTGATTCATCTTGTTATCTATCGTAAAGTTGTTTCTGTGATAAAATTGCTTGGTATTTTGGGGGAAATGGAATTGTTCATTCTTAGTAATAATATGCAAATCCACGTGTCCGCTTCGTTGTGCTTTGACGTTAGTGAACAGCCTGCTTCTTGCAGTTCCGTTTACTAATGAATGCAGTAAACCTTGACATCGTTTTTTGAAGCCTCTAACAACAGTCTACACCGCACTAACAAAAGATTCATTAAACATAAGTAAAAGGAAGTCGAAAAAGTTTCCATAACTCGCACGAGTCCCTCGCACGAAGATTAAACTGCATAAGATATATTCAGTTTTTCTAAGATACGCCTCGGTATTATAAACGAAATCTTTCTCGCTTTTTATTTATTTACCCGTTGAAAAAACAGCAACGAAATTGCTTCATGTCGTGTTTTACCGAAAAAAGGACCTTAATGAACTATAAAAACTTCCGTGGCTTAATTTAAGATAATGGACATCATTTGTGCATTATTTTAACTGCCGTAAAGAGCCGGATTTTGTCTAGCAATAGGAACATCTGATACGATTTTTCATATGGGTATTTAATATACATCTGCGTTACCGCTTTAACACGAAAAGCAACAAACCGTCAATCGAAAGCAGAAATGAGAAATTTCAACGAGGTAATATAAGCCTAGATCAAGAACCGTCCAGGGAGCAACGCCGGCAAATGAAGGAATTATTCTCGCCGAGGTAAGAAATATCTTTTTAATTTTCCACTTAACCAGCAATTAATTGACCAAATACGTCTCAAGTAAAACAACCTGACAAATGGAATTTTTTTATTTAAATTGCGACAACTTCATTAGGTAAAATCAGTGTAAATTTAACAACGTTTTTTCTGACTGAACATCTCCATGCTAAAGGAAAATCGATACTTTTCATTACCAAAATGTTCGAACTGGGCGAAAAATTGTCAAAACAATTTTTCTGTCCTCACAAAAACATAATCCAAATATTCCTTGCTGTCAGCATTATTATAAATTCTTATCGCTGTTAGTCAAATCCTACAGTAGAAATCATGTGACTCTCCTTGTTGAGTGAGCGACCCGTGATCTTAGTGATGTAACAAGAATGACCTGTGTTATTTTGTCTGCGTATACTGCCTGTGGTGTGGCGGTTTTCGCCCGCTACTACTGCGGGTTCGCCTGTGGTGTACAGCGTAGCGTGTTTCGCCCACTTCTACTGTAGGTCATGGCGCCTGTGGTTTAGCGGTTATCAACGTCTGCCTTGAATGAAGGAGACCAGGGTTTGAATCCTCGCCAGCGAACCATATTTTCACATGGTACGTTATATCTTGCTTACACACGTTTCTGAGCATTTAACCGGCCAAACATTGTCAATTATGTATAATTTAGTTAAGTGTACAGATGACTCAAATTTCAAAAACGAAGGTTTACAAAGATGCTCAACAGTTTGACTTCATTGGGTGGGAACAAATTTAAGACATGTCATTATCGTCTACGCCAACAATTTCTCAGCACCGGAAAAAATTACCCCGTAAACGGACACTCCTGAAAGCGAATGTGGACGATAGCTTCGAGAGGTCCTGAGGGAGAAAAAGTATACTCCCATAGACGGAATGAAATCCTCAAAACAGGTGATTCTGGTAACGCAAAATGTGTGATGACCTGCCTCCTTGGCTCGTGAATTTTTCCTGTCCGCGTACTGACATACTTATATTCGTATAATATTTTTGTTTGCAATCTTTTTGCTGTATTTGAGGCGGTACAAGGCGCCTTGGAGGATTTTATTAGGACTGAATTTAATGGGGCATTCTAACAGTCGGAAATTACTACTAATTGGAGACACTAACAACAAAATAAATAAGTGGGGAAATATATAACAATACAACTGTTGAAAGCTTGTTGAAAGCTCGTTGAAAGTGTGTTGAATCAAATTTAAATTCAACATCGCTTCAACATTTTTAAATTCCTTTGTTATTGAAAATGTTGAATGGCGTTGAAACCGTTTGAACACTCCGTTCATCCAACATTTGCACCGTTTAAACGGGCCCTAATAAAACTGGAAAGACCTGTATTTTTAAGGGGAAGCGCCACGGGGATTTTGACCTCTATTGCAGAAAACTACCTAGAACACCGAGAGAAAACAAAATAACAGAATTCCTAAAAGAAATAACTCATGATCTGTTGTAGCGTATTTTGGAAACGTAAGTGTGAGAATTTGAAAGAGTTAGGCTAATTTTTTACAAGTTACAATCAATCCCGACCCATTCCATCAATGGCAAGAGGCACTCTTCGAACGTTTAGTACACTGGGTGGTATTTTACAACAAAACTGTTTCATTATTTTAAGGTCAGTTCTGTAAAAGTGTATATGACACCAAAAATTATTTAGGAGTTTGATGCGTGTACAAAACTATTTCCTCGCGAAGCGAGGTTAATAAATTTGTCGGGCCGAGCCGGCCCGAGCGGTGCTAAGCCGCGCGAATTCGAGCGAAAAATATATTTATATGTATGTATATATCTGAGCTGATTTTCAAAAAGGTGGCTACAGAAATTGAGCACATTTTGAGACTTTCTAAGCTGAAGGAATATGCTAGTCATTAACAATACTCCAGTTACGGTTCATCACAAGAAAGTAAGGTCAGGAAATACTATGAAAGAGAAAAGAGGGGCTTTTCTTTGGAATTAGACGTGACATTGACACCCGAGTGAAATGAGACATGACCTGTGATCCGACTAAACAAGTGTGACACTTGGTAATTATTAACGGCGCCAACGCATCTTAAATCTCAACCAAAACCCGGTCTTTAAGCGCTCAAGACTAGCCTTCCACAAAAGAATCGGCTTAATCGGGGCAAACCAGCGTTTTAAATTGATTTTCCGTGTTAATTATAAGTTCAAGACGTAATGAGAATCACGCCGAACGAACATCTGGAAATTATTTATGACATTGAGTCCGGAAATCCGACCAAAATCGCACTTCCCGACTAATCGATGACTAGCCTAACAACGCTACAGTTATAACGGCGAAAAATAATAGAATAGCTTTTCAAACTCACGCTTCTTGAAGAGAAAATCCTTGCCCATTCTTGCTAGTGTTTTCCATATCAGCTTATATCCCGGATGTTGAAATCAACATTTGAAAAGGGAAGGGTTAGCGCCCTTTTCCACCACAAAAATATACTAAGTCTTTGGCTGAGTGAAAAATTCGCGAAAATTTCACGTTGCCCGAATAGAACTCATCCCTAAGACCTACTTTTTAAAGCCAAAGACTGTCACCTCCTCAAGCAAAGCCCACAATATACAAGCCTTTAATAGTCCAAGCCCGAGTAACTGAAAATTACTCGTTTAGCTTTAAAGAGGACTACTGGTAGCAAGCATATTAGATGAGGCAGTTCCTGCACTCGTGAGACTTCTTCCCTCACTAGACTTAATGATGTCCTCAGGAAAACTTTGCTTCAGGAAGCCAAACGAAACGCTAGGTCTAATGACTTAGTTCTGATCTCAGAGCGCGCGCCGAATTCAAAGCCAAA
Organism: Pavona decussata; assembly: GCF_977016875.1. Classification (NCBI taxonomy): domain Eukaryota; kingdom Metazoa; phylum Cnidaria; class Anthozoa; order Scleractinia; family Agariciidae; genus Pavona; species Pavona decussata. The sequence goes on from NW_028145496.1 coordinate 2,353,546, forward strand.
TCGTTGCGCGGTTAGAAAACGTTTGAGAGAGAGTGGGGCTAGGTTAGCAAATCAGGGAAGGAGGGGGGGGGGGAGGTAGGAGAAAAATATTTTGGTTTTATAAATATTCGCTAATGACCACGGTAATCTATTAAGTTACTGATGTGAAATTCAATAAGAAACGCTAAAAAAAAAAAAATAAATAAATAAATAAATATCTTAAGAAAAGGTAACAAAAACGTCAATTTCTGTAGCCACCTTCTGGAAAATCAGCTCAGATATATGTATGTATGTATGTATGTATGTATGTATGTATGTATGTATGTATGTATGTATGTATGTATGTATGTATGTATGTATGTATGTATGTATGTATGTATATTTCGTTGAAGGTGTCCGCAATGTTGCCTAGCAACGGTGAAAAACAAAGTATGAATGACGTCAGGCTGTCTGGCGTCGTCTGGAGCAAAATTTGCATACATCAGGAAAGTTTGCGTGCCGGATCAATTTTCAACTGCAATGTTCATCAATATTCCCTGGATACAGAACTATCTCTCCAGAATCTTTTCCCTTTCTTCCAGAAATCGTTTTTGTGAAAGATTGCATTGAAGAAATTACACATTTGGTGGCCGCGGTAAAATAATTTTCCGTGGGAAATAAATTCATCGAACACGACAGCCCTGCACGCCCGTTGTACATTTCATCGCGTCAGAAATAGAAATTTAACCGGAAACTAGCCTGTGGAAGTACGAAAAGACCATGCTCATCAAAATAGTTGTCATGTTCAGAAACCTTTTCATCTCCTCATTTGATGCTACAATACGAGTAAAGAGGGCTTTCCACCCAGCCCCAGCTTCGCGAGGTTTTGCGAGTCACGTATTTCTAGTTTAGGAATAAAAATTATCTGAAGTGTTTGAAAAATCAGTTTTTTTCGGGAGGAAAATACTCGCTTTTTCCTTTAAAAAATGTCGCGGGATTGGGACTAAATCAGTACCAAATAGTGACGTCACTCTACTTGACATTGTTTTGGGGAACCAAATGCCGTGACACTCTACCCTGCGAGCAGAGGCCCTTCGATCTTTCAAGAGGAAGATCGAAAGGGCCTCTGCTCGCAGGGTAGTGACACTCCTGCCTCTCTTTGCTTATTTTTGACCATAAAATGTCCTTACAGGCCTTCGGTGTCTGATAGAATGTTTGCCGTCATTAGAGCGTAATTGTTGAAACGTGGCAATATAGAATCGCTGTTCCTCAGTACTCGGCGCAGGGGAGTCGCATTTGATCGTAATTCTGGTGAAATTATCGGGCAATTGCAACGCAAATCCAATCAGTTGTTGATTTGAATAGGGTACTCTCCTACTCAGCCCCCGCTGGGAACGAGCTTGTAACAAGATCTCATGACGCTTTATTCGGTCACGTTCATATTCTTAAATCAACAAAATCGATTTGCGCTGTACAATTGACGGGCGAATTTAGCCGACATTTCAGTCAAATTTTATCCCTCTATTTGTAAGCAAATATCTGGAGCCTTCACGGAAAAGCAGAACAGACATACTTTCAGGCGTAAGTCCATGCTTAAATAAGTGATATCTTGTAGATATCTATTGTATGATATAGGAGCATAGCAGGCAGCCAGCCCTAAGAGATTCTCGTTTGTTTATGATTATGCTCTCAGCACGCGTCCTTGTATACGCTCTAACTTCATTCTGTCCGATTACTTAACAAATGCCATATTAAATGGCAATAAAGACTTGTATAGTGATAGGTTAGCAAATTACAGGGTATTTTAAAAGTTTCGAAGAAGCATTGACCGGCCCCGACTTTCTCTGGCTAGCCCATGTACAGAAAGGACTGATATGACAGGTAAAATTCAGATTGTCGTCAATTGATATAGACTCCCAACTGAGTTCAATTTGTCTCTGTTTTTTTAATATCTTGATGGCAAAGTATAGAGTAACATCTCTGTCCTTCAGTGAAAAACTGTTCTTATGCATGAGCCAAGACAGCGCTTTCTGACCTTGAGCTTTCAGGTCAAATCCTACTGTTGGATAGTCCATCAAATGCACGTTTCTGGACTCTCTGTTCATTTTGAACCCTTTTAGCGTCTGGGGTGGGAAGGTGGATATTTCAGTCATTTTATTTGGGATATGACTGAAAGTAGCGAAATTTGTGCAGACCTGATTCTTCCAGTAAACACACCTAGAATACGTTTGGCCTGGTGAATTTGGTTGGAACTGAAAACTCGTGGGTGTAATGCAACCCGGGTTCACGTTAAGCGTAAATGTTTATTTTTTATTTATTTATTATTATTATTTTTTTTAATGTTTTGACATCGCATAATTGCTTCCGCTGCGAGATCTTCGACTTTCAACATTTTTGAATTTTGAAGTTGTGCAAACTATTGACCTTTTATTGTTTTAAACGGTATGTTTCAACTCCTACAAGAAGATTTCTTCTCAAGCTTATTAATAATTCATAAAGAGAAATACAAAGGAGAAATTTGCCGATTGTAAGAAGCGAGCTTAATTTTTATTCGGCTTTGTTCCGCAGAAAAAAAGATAGCATATGTCTCGTTATCAGTCTTCTTTTGGCCCAAATATTTCACAAAACGCACAGTTCTTTCCGAACGTGATGTGCTATCGCGGACTGTCGATATCCACTCTGTTTATTTTATAAGAACCTTTTTTTTATAAGATCGTCGAGGCTGAGATTAACCAAAATTTTAAGAACGTATTAAAAACATTCCTCAGGCTGAGTCGATTGAGAATTTTTTTTTATTTTTCTAATCTGTACATAAAATCAAGGTAACAAATGTAATTTAACCAAAATACTTAAGGGCATGTTTTGCATAACATTAAAAATGGTGACACACATCTCGGTTTGTCATAATCAGCAGTTCTTGATACCATATCTCAGCAGGCAGTGCACTTTGATAGGTTTCCTGGTCCTGAAATACATGTAGTGTATACTTCATAATTTAAGAACATCTTAAGAACGTTTTCAGCCTCAAATCGCAAAAAATATAAGCCGAACGTTCAGCCTCAGCTACAAAATTAGACGTTCCTATATAAAAAAAAAAACAGAGTGTTCACTCCGGTCATGTTGCACGATCTTTTGCAATTCGAAGAACGCTTAAACAGTTAATTGAGGGACTGGTTATGAAACTTTGCCATGAAAACAATTGTGCTGCGATTTATGTTGGAAGGGCCACGACAGTGCACAATCCTTTGTTTGAATGTTCATACTACAGTTGAATATCTTAACACGAACGTTTCTGCTGGTCAGTTGCTCCAACACATTCCAAAATCTATTGTCGTCTGTGCACTGTGAAGGCCAAAAATTCTAATAAAAACATATAACAAAGAAATTTGACAGGCTTCATAACCATTCCCTTTTATTAATTATGGCTAAAACAATACCGAGAATGTGTTATTTTTTAAGTCTTCCTTGCTGACTGCACACGCGTTCTTTACTGAGCAAGCCCTTAGGGGCTCCCTGGGGATACTTGACGGGCCTAGTGCAAAGTCGTCTATTGGTCTCTCATAGGTAAATTTAAGAGTTTTGAAATGCAAATGAAGTTCATATATCAGAATTCGATCAAACGTACAATAGCCCATTTTAAATTCGTGTGCTTACTGACCTGGCCTTTGATTTGAGGCAAGGCTGTACACCATTTCCGTTGAAAAGCATTCAACTCCAGCCTGGTTTCCACTCAAAGGCCAGGCTACTAAGCGCACAACTGTAAAATGAACTATTACTGATACGCTGAAAACAGAATGTGTTGAGTAAATTCTTACTCTGAAACTTGGAAATTACTTCTCATAAATATTTAGCGTATTGCCGAAACCAGCTGTCACGGTCTAGGCAAACTTTTTGAAAAATACATACATAAAAGGTGAAATTCAAAGATATCCGAGAGCGTTACGAAACGATCCAGAAAAATAATCGTGCTCTTGGAATAGAGGGAATGGAAACGAGAGTGAGTTTGTAGCTCAAATAACTGCAAGGCTGATCTGACTACGAAGAAAACTTAACACGACAGCGACATGATAGAGTCGAGACAGAGAATCAAAATACAACCGTGGACAGCTGTTTCGAGCTGGTTGGCTCTCATCAGCACGGTGTAGCAGAGCCGGAAAAAGTAGAGCAACCAACGCGGTTCACTTGTCTACCAAATGCAAGTTGTTATGATTCCGGATGGGCCCAAATACAGACGTTTGCCCACGTCATAGCGCATGTCTATAAACAATGAACAAAACATCTGAAATGCCGTCGCTGTCGCAATAAGTTAAGTGGCGAAAGACAGAACTTTCCTTCACAAGCACATGGCCAAACTTTGTTAAAAAAAATAACATATCGGATCTAAGAAGATCTACGGCCCAAAATAAAAGTAAAGAATAAACTACACAGAATCTGTAAAAGATCTAATCAGCCAAAAATAAACAAATAACTGCAAGGCTGATCTGACTGCGTGGAAAACTTAACACGACAGCGACATGATAGAGACCAAACCGAGAATCAAACTGCAACAGTGGACAGCTGTTTATGACGTCACTGCTAGCGAGCAAAACATAGTTTTCTTCGGTTTCTTGGAGGAAGTTGTTTATATGTGATTTTGCACAGGTTTTCTTCGCTAGAACTTGAGTTTAACTTGCAAAAGGTACCCTAAGCCCCTTTGATGAAGCTCCATCGAATTCCAGGTAAAGTAGAGGGAAAGCTCTTTTAAATCGTTATCACAGCGGCCACCCGCAAAGGAAATGGTCAGTTTAGTATCAATTGGACTGGTAGGCTTATTTCATTACACAAAGGACTGTAAGAAAGCTGTGGAATTGCTTTCATCAGTGCGCGGTTTAAGCGTTTTTTTTTTTTTTTTCTTTTAATTTTTTCAACGCCAGCGATTTTCAGTTATAACTTCAACGTACACTGCCATTCAAGTGCTAATTCGACTTATCCATCATTCTTAGATTTTGGATTGTCTCTAAAGGTTAAGTTGTGAGATTAATAAAAAATAGCTGAATAGTTTTTGGTATGGGTTAGTTTACAAAGCAAAACGATGATAGATTCGAGATTGGAGGTTTGATAAAACCTCTTTTATAGCCTGAGATCGGGAATCAAAGGCTCTTATGAACAACTTGTGAACGCAGAAGATATATTATACAACTGTAGTCGTTGCATTTGGGCATCAACTGCTTATTTTGCACTCATTTCTTGTTACAAGAGGATTGATGTACAGGTAAATGATAATTGTGAGAAGTCCCGGATTTTGTTATGTTATTATCAATAAACGGATGCAACTAGTTGGTAGTTTTAGGTACAAGGGATGTTTAACGAGGCATATATTAAGTAAAAGGTCAATGTTCATTCATTATTTTGTGAGAGTTGCAAAATATTGCAACTTATTATTCAACACATCGTCACACTGCCCAAATATGGTCATGGTGAACTCAATATACGTCGCCCGCACAAAACAGATATCCTGCGATATACGTAGTTTTCGTGCGTCGGGGATCGAGAAAAATTGCAGAGCGCTTTCAAAAAGTACCGACCTCGCTAGAACACCAAACTATTAATAACGCTGTTTAGTACTGAACACAAAGAAGACAACCAAGTTTGCTGTTAAGAATTGCAATGGTTAGTGCAAAAACGACTGCTTACCTTCCTGTTTATGAACTAGCAAATTACAGTTCAGCAAAAACGTTTGATATATTTTTCGCTAGACTTCTGGATTTTCCCGTATTCTAGGGCTCAGAAAGTACAAACAGTACATGTATTTCCTTAGATTGGTTCTCGCAACTGTTAAAATAGATCTCGACTCGTCTTGAAGAGATGGAAAAAACCACCTGAGAAAATCCGAGCTCGCACTGAAGTGTCTCGAGAAATTTTAGCTTTCTGGTAGACAAAAAAGACACGGAGTACAAAGCAATTATTCTCAAAAGCATCAGAGCGGCTTGAAAAACCGTTTAATTTCATAAAAGATCCAGAGTTCTTGCAAGCAACAAGGCACAAGATGCGTTTGACAAACCACTGAGGAAAGATCGTGAAATTGCATGCGTTGTAAACCAGGACCTGAGTAAACAAAGAGAAATCGTTTAAAAGCTTTTCCAGTCTGTTCACTCGGCCCGGCTGACACAACAAATCCTTCGCAGCTTAAAAATACTGTTTGGTTTTAGCTTTTAAGGCAAGAAATTTGTGGAAAATTTTGCCGGAGCGATTGGCGCACTAGACGAGTACTCAATTTTTTAATTTCATGCAAAATGCTCTCGATTGCATTCAAACTTGAACAAAGCTGTCACTTTCATTCATGCCGGTCAGCGCGCGGGAAAATGTTACAAGTTTCTTTTTTGACAAATAAAGATCGCCTCCAGCTTTTTTGCTATAAACCTGTGTTTTGTTATCAATGTGTTGAATAATAAAACAATTATCCTGCGCAATCTTGCGGAATATCGCCTGATTTTCGCCAACTCGGCCTACGGCCTCGTCGGCTAAGTATCAGGCGATATTCCGCGCGATTTCGCAGGATAATTTTTTTAATGATCCTCACATAAATCGAATACAAATCGAGGACGCCGGCCGTAACTCGATGTTGACGCGTGATTGAACCAAGTTATTTTACTCTGTCGCTAAAAAAAGGTTTCCAACCAAAGATATTGAGCTCTACACTCCCAAATATGAATTCGAATATTTATGTCATGCAATAAGCAAGGTTTTTCGAGCGTGACAAGCCATTTAAGTAGTATTTCATCGCATTTCAAGACTATTTGGTCAATTGCGTGGCAGCTGCGAAGCGAGGCGACGACGTGTGAAAGTTTACTGCTCGCTTACCTCGATTCTTCGCTCTCATTTTGAAGCTAACGATACAAATCACTCTCCCCACTATACATTCCATCCGGATCATTTTTGCCTTCTAAAATCATGTCAAGAAGCTCTTTTGGATCATTACCGACGGCTCTCGCCGGCTCTTCGATGCTGACACCGTATCAGACAGTGATAATGTCTCATTTAAAATTATCTTCATTGAAGCTTCCACGCATACCAGTAAAATGTACCTATTAACCAACGAGTAGAGTAAGAGCTTATAATTTAAAAAGGACTCTATCGAACGTCTTAAAGTAAAATATCACCAGATTTTTTTTTCCGATTCATAAATGTTTCCGGATTGATTACCTTTAGAGTATTCGGATTCGCAGCTGTTCATACTAAAGGATATTCGGATTCCGAACCATTTACACACATCGGTAAATCCGAAGACATTTATGCGGGAACGGTTACCAAGCAGTTTACCGTTTTCGCTCAACAAATAAGGGCATTTAAAATCATCACTGAAAATTCACTACCGAAGGTTTAGAGCGTTTGACCGTGGATTTCGATGGTGGATTTAATACCAAGTTTTAATTTAGTTCGCCTGGAAACGCTGGAAGTCAGCGCAGAAATATATGTGGCAGGATGTTCTGCATTTAATAAATGTAATAAATGAATAGAAAATAGCTGAATATTTTCTGGCCTCGTAACTCAGGTCGTGGCTTAATCTCGTACCCAGATAACTTACGGTCATTTTCACCTGATACCCAAACCAGCAGTGAGATCTGGGTACGAGATTAGTCGACGTGGTGGGTTTGATTCCCGCCGAGGTTAAAACCGAAGTCCGTCGGAATATCTTCGGAAACAGCCGCAGAAAGCAGTAGAGAAATGTAGAAGAAGGATTAACGACTGAACAGCCAATACCTCATTTTAATGTCACAAAGTGTCTCAAACTGTCATTTTTAAAGAAAGGTTGAGTTCATTGAAATTTGCTAATAGACTAAGAAAGACCATCTCTTATTTTGGATAAAGATTCATACTTTGGGATAGAATAAGTGCAAAAAATCACACCCCCAAAATATCACGCCAGTTTTCTCCGCTGATTCGTGTTAATACCGTAAAACATTAATTTCTGTAAGAAGAAATTATTGCCAGCGAGCCACCCGAGCAAAAACGAGAGAGTAGCGAGGTGGCAAGTTCATAACAGGCAGAAAAAATCTCAAATCCATCAAGGTTTTGCGTAAAGTGATTTGCGGTTAGCGCAACTGAGATATTAAGTAGAGAGGAAGTATTTGACAATCTCAAGGGCCTAAAACGAGTGGTTATTTTTGTAAGCGCCAATGAGAATACAGTATTCCTTCCCGCCGACGTCATTTTATTTTACGTTTTGCAAGTTGTACGTGACTTAGCTTCCTTCTCCTTGTCGTCTACTTGAAATCACATCGGGCGTGTTATTTACTGAATCGAATCCAAAGCGCTCATTCAAAGAGAATTTCAGGTAAAGTCATTTTGAGAGAGGTTCAACTAACGTACTGACAGAGCGAAAGAATCGCAGAACAAACCGACTGCTTACAAAAACAAACTGGAAGGAACTGGAGGTCTTAAAAGCAACGAAAAACCATTTCGCGTTTGGAGTTCTTCGATTTCCAAGACACAACGCAGATTCCGCTCAAAAACCAAACTGAACCTCGGACTTCAAATGGATTTTAAAAGATCTGGGAAAACGCTACAATACGGAAAGCGTTCATTTGCTTTTCAACAACTGTTTAAGCTCAACTGATCATTTGCTTAAAGTCCACTTACTTCTACGCAAAGCCGTCTCATCTTGACTTTGATCGAACGATTCTTTGAACAAAGCCGAAGTGTCATAGATCTGCAAAACGTACATGCGTCTTAACATGCATTAACCCTGCGCTATGCCAACAGCAAAATGAATCATCCGGCAGATTGTAACGTGTTAATGGGTCCACGCCTACTGATTGAACCGATAACCGGTACGTGTAATTTAGTCTTACTTTTTTATATCAGATAATGTTTATTTAACTATCCCAGTATAAAAAGAAGTTCATTTTGGAAGCCTAAGGTGTTTGTTTTTCTACCACGGATTTATTTACCTACTATGCATCTGTTCTTGGTAAAAATTTAATTATGCAAAAACTCAAAAAAAAATACTCACAGGAAACGTTGGGTTAAGGAAATTTTACTTATCCCTTGAAACACAATCATCAGCAATTTTTTCTTTTGTGACTAACCAGCCCTAATAAAAATAAATCACTATTTAAGCCGCCGTTACACGTTGAAACTTTTAGCTGAAACTTGTGTGCAACGGCGCTGCGAAACAAGTTTCAGCAGGCGTTGCGCCGTGTAACATTGTCGGTTTCGTGAAACTTTTTCGAACTTCCGTTGCGAGACAAGTTTCACGAAAAGTAGAACTGCTTTCTACTTTTGCAACGGCTCGCAATGGTCGCAGTGGTGAAAAAACAAGATTTTCACCGTGTAACACCACTTCGTGAAACTGGTCTCGTTTGCCGTTGCACACAAGTTTCAGCTAAAAGTTTCAACGTGTAACGGCGGCTTTAAGCGTCAATGTCTTTAGAGCAGAGCACTAATTGGGGACTAATTGTTAATTGCTTATTGTTAAATACTGTTTCATGCGTTGTGTTCAAGCACTGTGTCTAACTGAAAGCAGTTTTGCTCGCTGGCACTTTCCGATTGGTATATAAAACTTGTTTTACTTTAGTTTACTATATAAAATTTAGTGGTATACCAAGTGATAGCAAATCGATAAAAGCGCTATCCCGCCAGTGGCGATATCACTTTTATCCACACATGTGTGATATCATTTTTGACCAATCAGCTCGCAGTATTTTCGCGCGCTGTCAAGCACTTGTGGTTTTCCGAAGGGTTTTCCGCCGTTTCGCGGTTGTTTGGTCTTTTGGGAGTTTTGAGTTGGTCTTTTCGCGAGTCGAAGTTAAGTTTATTCCAAAATGGAGACAAGTACAAGCAGATTTGTCGAGATGACAGATAAGAAACTTATCGAATTCGTAGAAGAACAAGAAAATCCGAATACAAAGAGGAAAACTGCGTACGACGTCGAGTTGTGTGAGGGTAGTTGAAAGCTGCGATGAAAGACCAATTTCGTATCTCCGCGCGGCCGTGTAATATCCTCTATGTGATACACTTGAATACATGTAAAGAATATGAAGGTGAAAATTTCTCAAAGTCATTAATAACTCACGAAGAGAAAACAAAGGAAGGAGGTTTGGAAATGTGATCTCAATTATCCTAAAATTTGGTGAACTTTTGCTTTGAATTGATTTGAATTAATTTACTCGTCTTACACGGATAATTCTACCCTAAATTTAATTCTATACGGAAAACGAAGACGGTGTTTCACTTAGTTTTGATATGAGGGAGACTGAGTTCTATTTGTTCGCAAGGTTTCTTGGGATGCCTGTTTCAAGATGGCGTCCAAATCAAGCTCTACGAAAACAGTCGTGAAAAGGAGGGGACAAACAAAGTGAAATGAGAAGAAGTTGACATGGACAGACCAAGACACTAGCTTCTTCGACGAAGTTTTATTCCATCCCCAGTGTGGAGGAAGTGAATATTACTGACTTTCTCTCGGTCTAATCGTAGAAAAAAAAACCTGTTGTAGTCGCCGGCAAATCCACAATTTATTCACAAACTCCAAAAATCGAGATCAGGTCAGATCCACATACACTTTGCACGATTCGCTAAAATGGAAAATGTACAAGCAAAGGTAAACATATGGGAATTTCAAACACTGAATTGTCTTTCCTTGCGACTAAAGAACTTACATCATGTAGGAGCTTTTGGAAATACGCAGTCGGACTAATGTAAACAACAACAAACAGAGTGTGGACAACATGCGAGCCAGCGAGGCATGCGAGGCAGACGTGCGAGGCGTGCGAGGCATAAACAAAACATGCAAGGCATGCAAGGCATGAACAACCCCCAACATAAATGCTAATGGTTAAGCTAACCGGGGAGCTATTTAAGCTAACCTGAGTGCTTTTCAGGCTAACCTGAGTGCCTCGTACGTCTGCCTCGCATGGCTCGCTATCTTGCTGGCTTGCTGGCTTGCTGGCTCGCAGATTGTCAAGACCCCAACAAACATGGCGACTCACTCTCCCCGTTTTGGCTCTAAGACCGCTATGCCTTATGGGAGGCGCAGGCAAAGGCTAACTTGTTCATTTATTTCACAGGAGAAAAGTTCACTTTTTTGTTTAGTGTGTGTTCGTAAACAAAAGTTATCTCGTTAGCAATGAATTTCAACTTCGTGACGATTGAGCTACTTCAAATGATTACTTCGTTAGAGTTCAACAAAAATAATCTGCCAAAGCACGATCGACTACATTTCTTTTCGAAATATCCTATGTTTAAATCTTCCCAAGCCTCTCCTAGCTGACTTTGTCCCCCAAACCGCTTTTTCCCACCGACTCAAAAGTGTTCTTTGTTTGTACCACGTCTGCATGTGCGACCACGACAGTTTTTCTTAAAGTGTTGCACCATGAATATTTACCGTTAGTGTTCAGTGAATTATTATTATTTTTTGTTTTTTGTTTGGCACAAAGGCTGGGAAGCAAGATTCCCGGATGCGGCACCATATGTGGGTCGAGTTTGTTCTTGGTTCTCGTTCTTCCCCCGAGGGTTTTCTCCTAATACTCCGGTTTTTCTCCCTCCGCAAAAACTAACATTTCCAAATTCCAATTCGATCTGGAAACAGTGGATAGAAGAGCCACCCTGTGGAATTCACTGTCTGAAATTCCCATTTATTTTATTTTTATTTTCACTTGTTCATTTAATTCAGCAGAATTGCTTACTGTTGTTTGTTTGGTGTGTGTTGCTAGTGTGTCCCAGTAAAAGTATCTCGTGAGCCGTGAATTTCGACTTCATGACGATCGAGCTACTTCAAATAACTTCTTCGCTCGAGTTCGACTCGAATTTGTGTCAGGCCCGAATCGTTAAGATAAAGGACAGTAAACCTGGCTCTTCTCTTCCATGTGAAACCGAAGCTTCGTCAGTATTTGATGTATACAGCTGTTTCGAAAAAGGTTGTCCAAAAAAGCGTAAAAGCGTACACGATAATACCAAGAGGTAGTCTGGAAATACCCAATAAATTTCGATAAAAGCTCAGAATCCAAATTTCCCGCCATCTCAAGTCTTCGCTGTACGGTCAAGGCATTATCAATTATGAGCTTTTATTGGAAAAAAGGTATTTTGAATTTCGCAAAAGTCTGACTCTGTTTGGTGCATTAATGTGTGACAAACATTTTGGCCAAATTTTGTCGATATTTGATAAATCTAGATACCCAACCCATTTGAATGGAGGGAACGGACGAACGAACGAACGAACGAACGAACGAACGAACGAACGAACGAACGAACGATCGAACGAACGAACGAATGAATGAATGAATGAATGAATGAATGAATGAATGAATGAATGAATGAATGAATGAATGAATGAATGAATGAATGAATGAATGAATGAATGAATGAATGATAAGAACTGTAATAAAAGGCAAAGTTTTTTTTTTGTTACCTTGAAGTTGTTCATTTGCTTTCATTACTATTTTATTGAGTCGTTTCTACATCCCAGAAATTCCTCCATGTGTTTTTCTATAACTCCTCAAAGTGTTTAAACGCAGCTTTTTGCCCGTAGCGCAAGGTAGACGTTATCTAATCAGTAATTTTCAGTAAGGTCGAGACAGCTTTATTTTCTTTCCAACACTTTGTTACTCACTCAAATATGTTCTCTATTTTTGTCACTTAATCATAATTAATTATGCATGTTTCGCTTAGTTGTTATATAGTCCTAACGGTTTTCAAATATTCTGTAACTGACGATGATGTTTGTAACATCGAAACATGTCTTACAAATTAAAAAAATGTCGTAATCTTCTTAAAAATTACAATTTTCAGTAAGCAGGTAATGGCTAATTTACACGTGCCTCTTACATGTAATTGGGCAGATTAGTAGGTTCAAGCAAGGGTGTGTTTCGAATTCTAACACTCAGAATATCTTTTCTTTTACGGTTTATTTGAGACTATTTTTTCGTTCATGCCATGTAATTTTTAGCTTTTGAGTAACTTTTCATCATTCAAATGAAAAATATTAAGCCCTCTATATTAGCGTCAGCAACTGCTCCGTGTTTGAATTAATACCACTGTATTGACCGAAATCATCGCCAACGCGCGTCAAATTCCAAAGCTGTGCAAATACTGTTCACGTTAATGATTAAACGATAATGAACTTTTCTAGAGTCACTTTTTGTTCTTCTTTCATAGGATAATGTAGGAGGCCTCACACAAGCTCTCTTCGTGGTTAAACTTAAACCAAAACATTTTATTTATAAATGGAAAGAATTCAATTCTGCAAGGTATGTCATGGCATAACCTTTCTAGCAGAGTGTTTTGTTATTGAATAGGCCTCATCACGGTTTTCGACGCCATTTTGACGAGTAGGCAAACAGGCTCCAAATAACAGTGTTTGTATGGAAATCCGATGTCAAATAATTTCATAAAACACCGCTTCTGAAAAATTCATGAATGGGAAACTTTTGGCACTCGGAAAAGGATTTTAAGAAAAAAAAATTGAGGGATGTAACTGTGCCAGAAAGCGTCCAGTCGTGTATTTTTTTCCCGCGAACTATTTTTAGCCGGGATTTTTAGTAGCGGTTCACGGCTGGTTCGGTAACAGACAAATGTATGGAACGTTCAAAACACGACTGAACGCTTTCTGACGAGTAGGCAAACACGTCTTGAAATACGGTGAGGGTAAAAGGCGGAAAGAGTTTGCGGAACGGAATGTGGAAAGACGTGCGGAATGGCATAATTATGCAAAATAAGAATTGCGGAATGACATAATTATGCGAGATACGATTTATGCATAATGACTCACAGAAATACATTAAACTGAAAAAGCGCGCCGTTTTTTGGGCGCCAATTTGCAAATACAGCCTTTTTGTAACCATTCAACCGAAGAATGCATCACAAAAACCCAAACGATGGTATCTTCGAATTCAAACTTTTTTCCTTCGATTCTCATCGCATAGCCGTTGATGCAACATAGCAGCTCGTGGACTTTTATCGTTCGCGAGTGAACACAAGATTTGTAATACATTTGCATTAAAGAGGTTTGTTTATTTACGTAACCTGGTTTCCATTTCCACACGAGTCGTCCGCCATTACGGGAGATGTATACAACTCAATCAAAGGCTGGTTAAACTTGACATGTTTCAAGCTTTCACAGCGCCTCGCAGGAAAAAGACGTGAGTAAAGAACCGCCTCTGTTTAATTTTGAAACGATTTATGTCACTTGTCGAGAATTTATCTGGTTATGACGAATGTGTTGTGGTTCGGTCATGCTCATTTCCGTTGTTTTACGTTTTATATTAATCAATTTATCATACACAGCCGAACACACACACACACACGCAAAAAATAAATTAATAAATGAAAACGAAAATAAAAATTTAACCGCAATCTATACCGCAGAACTCTTTCCCCGTATTTTGACGTGTAGATTTCGGTTTTTTAATTTTCGAAGGAAGGATCTTGATGTAACAAATTTTCAACTCCAACATTTTATAAGAAACTATATCTAAGCAATTCGGGAAAGATTTCCGCACAGCCCCATACATTATTTATCTATGCACAACTGTCACACTGACCCACTTCCAAAAACGACGAGCGTGAAAACAGAGTCTGTGCCAAATGTATAGATAATTATGCATGGGGCTGTGCAGATATCTTGACGCAACTCGTACTAAAAATACTGTAAGAGACTAATGTCACTTGAAGCCTCGGTAATTAATACCATACCGTAATTCTTATCTACTTTCTTTTCTTTTTCCTTTTTTTTTATTTTAAAAAATCGATATAAGCTTGTATTGTACTGGTTATCCCATACCATGAAATCCCGGTTTTAAGTCCCCCTCCCCTGCTAATAAATCGCCTCGATTTTTGGGCCATCTATTTGTAAACGAAAATTTTATTCCGTGATAAACCCCTACCACTCTTCCACCTATAGTCCCATCTTTGATCTTTATATAAACACGTAACACCCCTTCCCCCCTTGCCCCTAAAAAAGCCGTTGACATTTCCTTTTTACGTATCCCCACCCGTAACCGGAATTTTACCGGATTATGGTCTGTGCCTCATTACAAGAGCCTGTGAAGTTTTCCTAGACTCAACCTATTGTTGACTTTTTTGGTTTTCCTTGTTTTATCTGATTGGTGAGTATCACAGGTCTCGCAGAGGTAAACCCATAAATGATTGGATTGCTCAGTAGCTCAACAACAGTAACTCAAGTAGCTCTACAAACATGTAATCTAACCACACTTACACCCCAGGGGAGGGGGGGGGGGGACTCTTACATAAAACTGAAGGGACAAGCCGTCAAAAATGTTGAACAGAATGTTCTAAATTGTACCAGACTCTCTTGGCATAGGTGTGGCCCCAATGTAGTTTCCTTAAGGGTTACCAAAACAAAATATTGAAATAATCAAGCAGTTTCCTCATTGCACAGAACAGAAAAGCTTTCCTTTGAGGTTTTGAAAGGAGAGATTCAGATTTCCACCGCAATGGTACAAAACTGCACATTTTCAACCCCTGTCAGGGACAAGCATTTTTACATCGCCCTAAAATTGACCTCCAATTTCCCCTTGGGGTGTAGAGCAATAATAACTAACTGTTCACATGGAGTTAACGTTTGGCAACAACAACAACAAGCAAGAGAGGATCAAAAGTATGAATTCTCCTTACATGTTCCGATACATACCCAGCTGTTCACTATTTATGACTTTTTTTTAGGTCAACGATACAACCAGAGTTTTTTTGTTTTTTGTTTACGTACACATAATTTTTTTAAAAATTAATTTTTATGATTCTTGATGACTGACCTAAAAATAAACCAAGGGGAATCGTCATCATTCCAATAAGTCATGTAAGACCATTAGAGGATTAAGCCCACACATATACTTGATCCTCTCTTATGACAACCAAAACTATATCCACCATAACTTTAGCTGGTAATTCTAGTTGTCATAGCAGTTTCCATGTCCACATATATAACGCTTGTAATATGAAAACTCTACAAATAGTATCTTCATTTAACATAAAGTTTGAAGATACTTAAGCATAATATAAACAAGGCTGTTTTCACGCAAAAAAATGAGTTGTTCATGACATAATTAGGGACCGATCGTTTATTACGTCCTAGGGGGTTAAACGAGCTCTTTTTGGGGGATGTGGGGGGGGGGGGGTAATTTTGTACCTTGTACGAAAAGTGAGGGGGGTAAAATCGACTAGATACTTCTCCATATCGCTACTATTCTTCAGAGCGACAAAGCTCTTGCACGTAATAGGTTGAGTAATGACATAGACAGGCAAACCGTGTATTTCATCAAGCAGTTTATCTCTGAAGGCTTGTTTCTCTGGGCAAAAAAATTGAACAAAAGACGAATAGAGATTGTAGGCTTCTTCAAAATCTATATAATTATCCACATCCTTGATCCACATCCATACATCAAATGCTCCTGTACTGCTCTCAAACCCCGAGCTGCTTTGACCCTCTGTGTACCTTCTTTTGAGGACCGTGAAGAATAGACTCCAGCAATAACAAAACATCATTCTAAGGTACGTTCCCTTACTTGAATTTCGCCTAACTTCTGATTGTTTCTCTTGCCAGTTCAGATTCAGAGAGCTAGCGACTTCCGCATGTAACCAAGCGTTGTCACCAGGGGCCCGTTTCTCGAAAGACCCGGTAACTTACCGGGCCCAATAAGTAATTTTGGTGACAAATGTTTCTTAACAGAAGTCAATTTTTGTCAGCTTTGAAAACTAAATTTTAAAATCATGTTATTCTATGAAAACATTGGCCAAGTACCATGTCTGTAATTGTTCTGTAATCGGCGAAAAACGGGCCCAGTAAGTTACCGGGCTTTCGAGAAACAGGCCCCAGGAATTTCTCAACAATTCAACCGCCAGGCCAACCTTAGCGGGGGGGGGGGGGGGGGGGGTAAAATTTTCAAACTGTCATTGCAGTGGGGGGTAAAACTTTTGTTTGAAAGATTTTTTGGGGGGTAAAGTTTTCATACACTCGATTTTTTAGAAAAACACCGCCCGCCCGCCCCCCCCCCCCCCCCCATAGGACGTAATAAACGATCGGTCCCTTAGTTATGTAATGTAATTTGAAAACAACTCAACAAACTTATCGTTTTCAAAGCGATGTTGTGCTGTTCTTGCTTACAGTTTGTAAAATGTCAAAAAAAATATATATATTTAATGTGGAACCTTGCCAGTATACAACAAAGATGCATTATCATTTAATTAGGCCAAAATTTAAAAGCAAATTCTAAAAACTGATCGATTTTAGTTTTTATTTGTCTGAGACAGTTCAAGTATCAGACAAAATGGTCAGTAAAATAAGAAGAAAAAAAAGCCGAAAAACCAGTATATAATACTAACATATTCTTTAAGGCTTTGCCCCACTATAAGCTAGCATAATGTTGAAACACCTACTTAGATACCCACTTCAAAGATCAGAATAAACAATGTTTGGGGTAACACGTTTTATACTTTGAAAATAAAATACAATGTGACTGGATTGTTCAGCCATTGTGATGGATGATAGTTGTTACAGTGGTGAAGAAGCTTTCTCTATCTTAGGAATATTTTGGGATGTTATCAGTATGATTTATTTGCAAGTTCTTCTAACTGTAAAGTATACACGCTGAAGGTGATTCCATCACTTATAAGTCAGAGGGACATGCACTATTCATGGTTAAAAATGGGCATGGGTGTTATTTCAACACGTTGCAACAGTTATTGCAGTTCCCCTCCCCCTACCCCTCTCTTCTCCAAAGTGGACTGAATTCCATGTTTCCTCTCTAAAACCGAGATTTTACGGTTTTGGATAACCAGTACAATACAAGAAAGTAGGCTTCAAGTGACATTAGTCTCTTACAGTATTTTTAGTACGAGTTGCGTCAAGGTATCTGCACAGCCCCATGCATAATTATCTATACATTTGGCACACACTCTGTTCTCACGCTCGTCGTGTTAGTGTGACAGTTGTGCATGGATAAATAATGTATGGGGCTGTGCGGAAATATTTCCCGAATTGCTTAGATATTGTTTCTGATAAAATATTGGAGTTGAAAATTTTATTTGTTTCATCAAGATCCTTCCTTCGAAAATAAAAAACCGAAATCTACACGTCAAAATACGGGGAAAGAGTTCTGCGGTATAGATTGCGGTTAAATTTTTATTTTCGTTTTTATTTATTTATTTATTTATTTATTTGCGTGTGTGTGTGTTTGGCTGTGTATGATAAATTGATTAATATAAAACGTAAAACAACGGAAATGAGCATGACCGAACCACAACACATTATTAGTCGAAATATTAGCCACTAATAAATCTGCCCTTTGCCGTAGTGCCAGCCTTGCATTCAGTTTTGTATTTTCACAACACATTCGTCATAACCAGATAAATCCTCGACAAGCGACATAAATCGTTTCAAAATTAAACAGAGGCGGTTCTTTACTCACGTCTTTTTTCCTGCGAGGCGCTGTGAAAGCTTGAAACATGTCAAGTTTAACCAGCCTTCGATTGAGTTGTATACATCTCCCGTAATGGCGGACGACTCGTGTGGAAATGGAAACCAGGTTACGTAAATAAACAAACCTCTTTAATGCAAATGTATTACAAATCTTGTGTTCACTCGCGAACGATAAAAGTCCACGAGCTGCTATGTTGCATCAACGGCTATGCGATGAGAATCGAAGGAAAAAAGTTTGAATTCGAAGATACCATCGTTTGGGTTTTTGTGATGCATTCTTCGGTTGAATGGTTACAAAAAGGCTGTATTTGCAAATTGGCGCCCAAAAAACGGCGCGCTTTTTCAGTTTAATGTATTTCTGTGAGTCATTATGCATAAATCGTATCTCGCATAATTATGTCATTCCGCAATTCTTATTTTGCATAATTATGCCATTCCGCACGTCTTTCCACATTCCATTCCGCAAACTCTATCCGCCTTTTACCCTCACCGCTTGAAATAACAGTGTTTGTATAGAAATCAGACGTCAAATAATTCTCATAAAGTGTCGCTTCTGAAAACTTTTGGCACTAGGAAAAGGATTTTAAGAAAAAAAAATTGGAGGGATGTAGCTGTGCCAGAAAGTGTCTAGTCATGTTTTGAACTTTCGATCATTTCCCTGTATTTTTTTCCCGCGAAAATTTTTTTAGCAGTTTACGGCTGGTTCGCTATACAGACAAATGTATGGAAATGTCAAAACGCAATTAGATGCTTTCTAGCACAGCTATATTCCTCAGTTATTTATCGTTACGGATAAATAGTGAATGCCTAAATTTTCCAACTCATGAATTTTTCAGAAGCGATGTGTTATAAAAATTACTTGACATCGGATTTCCATACAACCACTGTTATTTCGGGCCTGTTTGCCTACTCGTCAAAATGGCGTCGAAAACCGTGATAAGGCCTATTCAATTTAATGTCTGTTATATTACACCCTGTGAATTATTTCTGGCACTGCCTTGCGAGCCGAATTTTCAGGAGTTTCCCTATCGCTTTTTGTAGCATAGACTATACTCCACAAAATTACCTACAAAATTACCAGCAAGTTTAATTCCTGCGTTGTTTGGACCTCTGCATTCAAAAGTTTTCCATACTCCACAGCGCTGGGAGTTATTGCGACAGGTCTACCTTCGACGTTTAATGTTAGTCGAATTTCGAGCGAGAGGTCGACTTACACGCGGTTTTGGCCAAATTCAATCATCATCATTAATTTTTAGTTCGATGCTTGGCTGACACCAGAAAGTTGTGAGCTAGCCCCAGCTTTTAAGCCCAAAAGATCACACAGATGATAAGAGATACAGTTGACTTTGAGGAATAAATGATCAAAATGTAGACCAGATTGCACGGGTCCGTTTCTTTTTCATTAAAGAAATCCCGAATCCCGCTTTCTGGTACCCGAATACAGACATAATGGCAATTTTAATGCACCTAAGAGAGGTTTGTTTTTCTTGTTTGTTTAGTTTTGATTTCAAAGTACCTTTCAACTGAAAGCCTTTGTTTCCTCAAGAGCTGCTGTCTGAATTTGTAAGGCTCGAAAATGTGAAGATTGGATAAGTTATAGGACCTTTTAGCGGTCACGATCATTGTGAAAACGTGAATGTGGGCACTCCTCGAAACGATTTTAGTCATATTTGAGACTAAACCGTTCAATAATATTTCTTCGCAGCAAACTTGTTAGCAAGATGGAATTGTACAACCTGATGAGGCTCTAGATTTCCAGGCCAGCTTAAAACACTATGCCAGGACAAAAACACTGGCGCTTGCTGCTGCTTCTAATCATCATCTTCTGCAAAGAGCGCATTGCTACAATCAAGCCTCAGGGTAGTTCGCAGAAATACGTCAGATCCTGGAAGCAGTTCCTGACGCCGAGAAAATATTATTCATTGCAAGGACACTTCTTAAAGTCGGAATGGAAAGAAAACTATGAATTTCCATCCAACAGGCAGCAACATCGAAATGCAAAAACTAGCCGCCATTTTATGATCGCGAATCCTGAAAGATCCCTCAGAATTCCACGTGACATAAGTACCAGTTCAGCTGAACCTGAGAAAACCGTGGACACAAACCCGGAGCCTGGACCCGAATGGCCGAGTGCATTGAAAACATGGGGAAAAGCGTGGGACCTACACATTTACCTATTTGCTGTGCTGTATGTAATAATAATTACGACCTCTGTCATCGGGATTGTCTATGATGTCCTCACCAATCATGGTATAAAAGCACTGAAGCTGACTTTGTATCTGTCATTACTATTTCTTGGTTGTTCACGAGCGATTATCATGTTTGCTGATCCTTACAGCTCGCGTGGAACCCTGGGTTTCTTCTGTGTGTACATCACGTGGTCATTAGGCTTCCCATGCGTCCTTACGGCACTCGGCTTATTGCTGCTGGTATTCGCGGACGTAACAAAGATGGACCTTGCTCCGCCACGATTTCAGAAACTATCCACAGCGCTGGGAGTTACGGTTTGCAACTTAGTCTTGGTTCTAATAACAGATCTCCTTCTTCTATTCACCCAGAAAGGGTTCATTTTGTTGATAATCTGCCATGTTTATTTTCTAATCCTTGGCCTGATCCTAACAGCTGGTTTCCTCCTAGTTGGATTTCAGATTTCTAACAACTCGGCAGCGGCGATATATGGTGACACAGGATTATCAAGGCTTCGGGTCCTTGCTTTTATCACAGCTGCGCTCAATTTGCTGTTTCTTGGAGTACATATTTACTCGGTGATCGAGTTCGGATTCGGTGAAATCCCTCGCGCATGGCCATGGTACGCTGTACAGACCTCATTGCGGGCGCTTGAAGTGAGCATGTGTGTCGTGATCTTTTTCATCGTGTTTAACAACAGAATCAGTTTTTCAGTAGCTTGTTTGAGAAACGTGATCACAAATAGATTCCGTAACAGTGTTTCACCACTTCGTCCAGCGATACCATAAACATAAAGGAAGACTTACAAACAACATGAAAAAACAACAGAGCTAAACTTTTTAAGTTTATCTTTTCGAATCGAAAGCACGGCATTCCAAAAATTTCTATGATGATTTATACTCGCGGTATGTAGAAGACATATCGAGGGGACAAAAAAAAGTCACATTGGCACGAGAACACCCAGTCATCACATGTGTTGTAGTGCTGCTCATTACAGCAGGGAGTTACATTTGTCATTACAGTTGAGCCTGCGGTCGAATATTGTTTGTTTCATCAGTATAAAGCGAAAGGGTCAATAAAAGGCGGAATGACGAGTTGCTACGCCAAACTGATGAAACCTTATTGTAATAGTAGTTATTCGCACCGCTAAATAAGCGATGCGGTCTTCTAAATTTCTAATCTCGTACCCCGATCTCAGTCGTCGGTTCGGGAATGTCGAAATGTGAGATCTGGTAAAGTTCGATACAACGCCATTTCTGGTTGGTTACCAGAATTAAGAATGCCTCATTCTAATCTGCTCTGTGATTGGCTCTTTCCTTCTGTGTTTGGTTTTCGCTCAGTTCGGGGAAGAAACAAAAACACGGAAAAGTTTTCGCTCCGATTAAGATTGTCATGCGACGTTTTAATACATACATGCCCTTTGTGTGGGGAGAGAACAGTGAGAAATTGTTTTTTCGGAAGACAACAGCGACTTTAGCCGAAAAGAGTTTGCAGTAACGTTCAAACGGCCTTGCCAAATTACACAAGTTTCCAACACGATGGATATAAGCTTGCTTACTTTTGGGGATAAAATGGAGGTAGGTCATATATTTTTTTTTGGTATTTCTTGACAAAAAATGATTTTTTCTAAAATGATTATTTATTTAGTAAACGCAAATTAATTTCCCCAAAATACTTTACCTTGAGTTCCTGAACACACGCGCCGCATTTGCTAGCATATTTTCAGTTTTTGTCTTCTGCTAAAAGACTATTTTTCTTCTATAAATTGAACTGGACTTTGAGTAAGAGACTTCATAATATAATATTAGTCCTTTCAGACCAGTGTGCTTATTCCTTCAAGATCCATACAACATCTCTCATAGGACTTTGGAGAAATTGATAGAGTGTCCACACAATATTATTATTCATCTGCTGGTGAGATCAATATCCCTCCCACCCCTCAGCTAAGAGAAATGAAAAATGTCCGACTTATGACCGCCAAAATAATAGTAATGAAACCCGTACTACAACAGAGAACACCTTGTCTGAACCTATTAGGGCTCTTTCTGTAAGTGTAGTTAGTTTAATTTTATCCCCTCTCTCCCACCTACTGAGTTAAAAAAAAAATTTGGATCCAAAATATAAAACTAACCTTCCTCTAAAATAAAAATGGGGTCATTGGTTTACATGTCTGCACCACCTTATGTTTTGCAGGTCTATGCTTGTGACAGGCTTTAGAAAAGAAGTAGTTTTAAAAGGAGGACATGCCTCTTTGGATTTGACATCACTTATAGTTTTTAGAATCTTTTTGCCATTGTTCTTTTCTTCAAGATAGGGGAAATTCTCCATTATTTTATCATTAGTATGGAGTCCTTGAAGTACTAGACACACTTCATTTACTACTTCCATTGTTAATCCTTAGCACATTCTCTGATACAAATAGTTATCACTGGCCTCAGTTTCTCCTTTATTTCTTGTTAACTCTGCCTTAATTTCTTCCACCTGATTTCTAGGGAGAAGCAAGTTCCTAAAGTTCCTATCAGTGATGTGAATATCTTCAAGGGCTAAAACAGCTGGACACAGCTCAACACATAATTAAGAGCAATGACAGTCATTTCGGACAACAGATATCACAACACTGCTGCATTTCTCACACAAAAGCCAAAACCAAAGTGGTTATAAGCAAAAATTTTCCCCTGCACAGATTTCTGGGGTATTTACACTAATCTGTCATGATGGGTTGCATTTCTTCAATATTTGCACCAATATGATTGTTGTTAAAGTAAAGTTTTGATGTAGCAGGCTTCCCATCTCTTCCACTTTCTTGGAAAAAACTTTCCATGGTTTGCGGAAGACCAAAATGAATAAATTATTATCCTTCCAACACAATGAGAATCAAACCCCATTCCCAAAGATTGTGGCAAATAATATTCATTGTCAGTCTGTAGAGAATGAGACTGAGCCAAAAGTGCATTTTGAGGAATTTGGGGAGTAAGGTAGAACTGGTGATCCCCAAGCTTTCCACCCAAAAAGGCACCCCCAAATCCACACAGTACTAATGATGAGTAAATAATAGGCTGACAGGCTTAAGTTTTGACATTGGTGGTGATAAGTTCATCTGCTATGGGCGAAAATATGTAGTCAAACTGGTCAACATTACTTTGTGTTAAGATAGGAGGGCCTTTGTAGTACTCCATAAATCTTTCATATTCAAACTTTGTATGATTGTAGTTTGGTTGTTTTTCTGTTGCTGTTGTTGTCATGACAACAATCTTCGCTGTAGGGAATACTGAGGAAAGTGTTCCTCGTTTGCTGTACTCTGAAGTTGTGCCCCCTGAACAAAGATGCAATTAATTAAGAAAAAACTGTAGTCATTCACTGGGATGTTGTTATTCTTTCCATTAGAATAAGACAATATAATTACCAGAAAATGGATAATGAGAAGGCTGAATAAAAAGGGATTCTCAAGTAACTAAGCCCTTTTTGACGCATGGGGTGGTGGAAGGACGAAGCATAAAAGAAGCTGCGATAATCACCAACAATATGGCTCTGTATTTATTAGCTTTTTTAAAAGCTTAAAACCTTTAGGCCTCAGTGTCAACATACAGTTTCTCCTTACTGGTCTCTACATGTCCATTTTTCATAGTAGCATTATAGGGAGGTTGTTGAAATATCAGGAAATTTCACCACTGGTGATCTCATGACCTCTCCTTGATTGTGTATTGATAAATATTAGGAGAAATTTTGATACTGATCACTACTGGGGCTTAAAGGTTCAAGGTTCACTGTTCTGATATTTTTTGTGTACTTGTGTGAAAAGTCCTTGAACATAATTTTGTGTTGCTGGTCTTAATATTAAGAAAAGTTAGGACCTGACATGGGTGCAAATATCAACACAAGAAAATTTTTTTTGCTCAAGGAATTGGCATCAACAAGGAATTTTCATCCAAGACAGACACTGTTTTCAAAGTTTCTTTTCCCCACCACTTCTCTGCAGTGGGTTTGTGTCTGACAGTTTGATTAAATGTTGTTTCCTGGCTATGGAAGGCCATGGTTAAGGAATACTTAGGAATTCATGGTTACTGAAGATCAGCTTACTGTGAAAGCTGTTGTTTTGCTGCAGAAATGGGTGACAGTTCATTAGAACACACAGACATGCACAGGAAAACAAATAGTGGAAATATTTTTTTTATTTGTTTTCTATTTATCTGCCATTTGCTACTTTTATGAGCCCAAAAGACCTTCACACCTTCCTATTATTATTGTTATTATTTTTTTTTTGCTGAAATCAAGGATCCCATCAGAGGTGAGTGCCCAAGCACCAAGATAGCTGCTTTGGACATAAAGAACCTAGTATTATTCTTAGTGTATCATCCTCTATGCATGTACAAATAATGCAATGCTCAGTACAACAATGATTATTTAAGCAGCTCATTGTGCCTTGCAAATCAAATGCAGATAATGACCTTTGTTCTTCATATCAAGAGTCAAATATTATTGGACTTGTGTATTATGTGGTTCTAATTTTCGAGTCTGTGGACTCCTATGTGTAAAATTATAACCTTTATTAACTTGTCATCAAAGAAGCAGTCGAGGGGGCATGTCCCGTAAACTTAACATAAATTTCAGGTGAAAACTTTTCAAGTGTTATGTGATAAAGGTGAATCAAGAACCACTGAAATGGAAAGCTCATCACTACCAAATAAAACTCTAATGGGAAACTCATAGGGACTTGCTCTGTTTGCTCACGTGTTGCAAGTATAACCAAACATTCTTCAGATCCCAAATCCAGATGTGGTACCTCCATTTCCCAAAAGAAATTCAAACTTCCATTTTTGAGAAAAAAAAAACCCTTTAAAACAGCAAGGGTGTACTCGGTATTTTAATGTTGGACATAATTGGGCGCCTACCATTTACACGGACAGGTCTTTCTGGTTTGCTGGTACATAACCAAGACAGTAGCATGGTGTTAGGGCTAGGATGGTTCATGGTTCATTTATTTCACACTATTTACACAACATTAACATAGAAAGAAAAGTATTACAACAAATGATTACAAGATAAAAATAAATACAGTACAAATTATAAAATGTGTGTGGTGGTCAAAGCAGCAAAAGCTTTCTAGCTGACCACCACCTACTTTTAAGTAAACAAAGAAATGACACTGAGCTTTATTGAGATATTAGAAAATGTAGGAAATGTTTGTAGAGCCTAGGATGTACAAGAGAGAATTACACTTGTGTAAATTAAGGTATGTTCGAGATATACTGAACCGAGCAAGAAATCTAAACAGGACAAGCTTAATAAAAGAAGAACAAAACAATAAATAAATAAAAACAAAAAAAAGCAAAAAAACAACATACAAACAAACAAACAACAACAACAACAAACAAAAAGAAAGGAAAAGGACAACACATTATCAGCAGCAACAGCAGCGACAACAAAGATCAAAATATAGGCAGACAATTATTATTATTATTAATATTATTATTATTATTATTATTATTATTTTTAACTCTATTATTATTATTAGATAGTTACATACTATTATATTTGATCATTAAACAGAACATATATTATTTGATTGACAAGAGATCAGGTGGGCCTTATAAAGTTTCTTAAACCTGTTAAAAGTTTTTGTTTTTTTCAATGCCATGGGGACAGTTTCCCATATGACAGAAGCAGAGTACTTAAAAGTAAATTTGCCTATGTTAGTTCTAACTTGTGGTCGGTGGAAATTAAGCTTGGCAGAATTTCTGGTGTTATAGGAGTGGACAGTTGTTGTAGGTAGGAGCAGGAGGCCCTGTTTAGCTGGTTCATATAAAATTATATTATTACAGTCACCTTGAGTTGTGTCCTTTGGCCTGTAAAAGAAACCTGCCGCATTTACACAATCCATTTGGTTTGGAAATTTAAACCATTAACTTATGGAAGAAGGAGAATTTGTGTGACCAAATCAGCTGAAAGACTACAAAGAGAAGAAATAATTTTTACGTATCACTAGTAGACCACAATTTCTGAAACTTTGCAAATGAAAATATGACATGAACCATTTGACTTTCCAATGCGAAATTTAACACCAAGATGCCAATCAGTAACTCTATTGTGCCTCATCTACAACAACGACCACAAAATTTTTCTGATAAAGCTTCGACAACAAAAACTCTCTGCACTGTCTGTTGCTACCTTTACCTTGGGGTGCACAAAAATTATGTGACATTTCCCTGCCTGTAAATTACAGTATCTTCAATACAGTTACCATCTAAGGCGAAAACTGGTACAGCTTACTCCGGTTGATTAAGTCTTTTTAATTGATCGTCGATAAGCACGTTGATCTTGAGTGGAGAAAGCACAATTACGATGGATTTGTTCTTGGAACAGTTTTCATTACAAAGATGGTCTAGATGGTCACAAAGGGTAGGAACTAATCTTAGTAAAAAAGTGATTTACCGCGCTTGTTGATTGCAATCTCTCCTGTTGCCTTTTTCGTTTTGGTTTAAGTTTCAAGTTTTGTTGTCCTCTCGACCGAAGAACGTTCCGAAGAGCACCCTCGAAAGCGAAAACCTCAGCAGGAATGATCACAGTTACGAGCAGCACGGTGGACAAAGGATGATGGGCAGGCCCGTA
Source organism: Pavona decussata (assembly GCF_977016875.1). Taxonomy (NCBI): domain Eukaryota; kingdom Metazoa; phylum Cnidaria; class Anthozoa; order Scleractinia; family Agariciidae; genus Pavona; species Pavona decussata. The sequence goes on from NW_028145496.1 coordinate 2,380,706, forward strand.
TTCCGCGCCTCAAATCGAACTTTACCAGATCTCCCCTCCGCCTGACCGTGGGAGATCTGGGTACGAGATTACTAAATTTCGTTACTATTTTATTGACAACTTAAGTTAGCAAATTAAGGTGGGTTATTTCAAACCTTCGCGGGTGTTCCTTAGAAAAGAAATATTTTTATGCGTGCTGTGTTCATAGAAGCCCTAGAAAACTTTTTGTCACTGTAGAGCTAATAAACCGTCAAATCTCAAAAAAATTACTTTTAAAAAACGTTTTTGCTTTGGCATGCGAGCGCAAGCCCTCAAATGCAAAACTGACAGTGTGTACTTTGACTGAATTATCTGCCCTCACGTTGGTGCACAGACATCCCACGAAACTGAACTAAATCACTCAGGGGATAATAGGCTAACAAAGTGACTTTTCCGATTTTCCCATTTGGTTCCTAAGAAAACCCATTGTAAAGCTTGACAATGGAATAGTTTTCAATGAGTCTGGCGCACTGAGACACCTACAATGCAGGTCAAAAGTAGTTGGGACACCTGTCCAATAATCATGTATTCCAAGTAAAGTTGGCTTTTTGGGGTCACAATTGGAGCGTACCACCCCCCTCCCCCCCAAACAATGTTGGAAGATGCAGATAAACAGTATTTTTGTTGAAATCTGTGTTGTAGTGTCAAATCTCAACATTGCTTGGGGGGGAGGGGGTGGGGGGAGATTATTTCAGTAGTATCTCGCTAAGTGTCCCAACACTTTTGACCTGCATTGTAGCTTGCGTGGAAGGCGCGTGGAAAATATATAGGGCGCGAAAAAATGCGTGGAGCGCGAGGGAGGGAGACACGCGAGGGTGAAAATAGCGCCTGCCCGAGAGGTCCACTAAAATCGTTTTTGTTGTTGTTGTTGTTGTTGTTGTTTTTATCGTTCTCTGAAAGAACGGAAAATTCCCATTGGTTGAGAGGCTCTCGAGGGAATAACTGGTAGCTCTTTTTACCCTCGCGTGTCTCTCTGTCGCGCGCGTGCGTGGCTCGCGCCCGTTACGCAGGCTATGGGACATCCCAAGAAAGCTTTTTTGAATTTCGCAAAAGCCTGACACTCTGTGGCGCGTTAATGTGTGACAGACATTATGGCCAAATTTTGTAGATATCTGATAAATCTAGATACCCTATTAATCCATTCGACTGGAGGGAATACTCGCAAAAACAAACCCTGAGTTTAGAACTTCCAAAGATTTGTACAGTTTTTGTACCTAATTACAACAGTTGTCAACAAGGCCATGCCGCCGACCAATGGAAACAACATAGGAACTCCCCACAGAGTCCCTGTTTTACTTCTGTGGGCAAAACTAAAGTAAAGCGGTGTACCGCCTTGTGCCTCTCTCGATTCTTCTCCCTGAATCTATGAAGTTGAAGGTTGACCGAACCAGGAGCCGTTGTCATTGTCTACTAGAGTTTTCTTTTTGTCATTCCAAAATTTGCTATTTTCCTTCTTTTGGGGTCATAGCTTAGCTTTGGTTTGTGTCCAAGGCCTTTTCCTTCTTCTAGAACATTTCATGACGACAAAATTCTTCCTATCTCAAAGAGAATGCTTGACAAGTTTGACACCCCAATGTAAACGAAAAATGTTAATAAGACATAAAAGAAGCTTCTAGATGAACTTGTTTGCCGCGAAAAGGTCAGTGGGGAGTTCACGCCTTGTGGAGATTACGACACTTCGGCGGTTTAATAAATTTGTATTTAACAAAGTCATTTTCCTCAATAACTCTACCGGATTATGTGATTTCATTGTACTGGTTTTTTTTTAATTGTAAAATCAACAAATGAATATTAATTTGGCTGAAATTTTTTTTAATCAATTAAAGTAGTCCTGGAAACCTTTGGAATATAAATCGGCGCTTATTTAGTAACCAAATACTCGCTAACTTCAAAATGTTTAACAACAAGCACTAAACATAACTAAGTCGTTAAAAATGAAAATAAAAGCAGTCACAATAGCGGCTAAATTTCCAACGCTGCGAGGATTATGTTCAGTAACGATTAAAGAAATGACCGTGGTTATACCGTAAGGGTATTTTGTGTCACTGCAGAACCCAGGGAATGTTTCCAGCAAGTTGCAAGACAAAATACCATTCATGGATTAGTTGGTTACAGTAATTGAACTATTTTCATAAGAATGCTGGCTTCACTTCAATCCTATTGAGACTTCAGAAATAATACTGAGCGAAAACACTTTACGTTTTGGCTTCTTTTCAAAGGAAATGGATTAGATATTTGACGCAATTACTTTCGCTCTAACTTACCCTGAATGCTGGTGCTTTCGGTGGATTAGTCTTGACGTATGATTTCAGACTGGTTGAAAAGGAGAATCATTTTCTTTGCCGCAAGCTTAATAAGCGAAAATGAACATGTTTAGTTTCTGCACTTGTGAGATAGCAAATGTTGATTGACTGCTTTCCTGAGTTTCAAAACAACGGGTATTAATTTGCAAACGTAAAAGAGAGCACAAAAAGCAAATCCTAGAATAATTCAAGAAGGTAAGACTAGTTTGCTCCAAGTGCATTTATTCCCGATTAGAAAAAGACGAGAAACGTGGCAGCAATTAAAGAAATAAGGAAACGTTTAAGTAGGTCATGATACGAAATCATTAAAAATCGTGTGTAATTACTGACTGTTTATCCTGCTGGTAAATGGACAGAGAAAAAAATTATTTGAAATTATTATTTCTTATAGAAAAACCATTAAATAAATACTGCATTATTTTCACTGCGGTTTCGCTTATTTCCAGGTTGAAATATTTTAAATTTGCTCTCTTGTGTTCAAGATAAAGACGGGAAAGGACTGAGCGGATAAACAAGACCGTATTTTAACTGTAATGTTTATTTGCGGTTTGACAATAGACTCACCACAAAAGTTCCTCATTAATAAGAACACCTGCTCCAACAGTCTATGGAAAACATTCCGGGTATTTTAACACGCTACAGCAACAAACAACCTAACAAATTCACTCCAGAAATACTTCTCCGCCTTAAGCTTTAATTTCCGTCTCACTCAGTGGTTTTAACAGCTGAAATGGCAAGGATACGTGGTAAACAGTTCGCCTTGTGGTTGATAAAGACGTTTGTTTTACAGGTATTTGTAAAAGTATTATACTTGGACATCATAATTTTCCAAATTGCATGAATTTTGTGCTAACAGTATTTTATCGCAGGTTTGGTTACATCTTTTGAAACCTCGAATGATTGCCTGTCAAGAAAATCAAGGTAAAAATAGGGTACTGCAATTCTAACCTTTTTAATTGCCGATTAGGCGTTTTGAATGCATTACGTTTTTACATGCTGCTGTAAGCATTCATTAATGTTGGCAACACTAACTCGATGTGGACTACATGAATAGAAAAGTAAAATTTCGAACTGAAATGTCACCAAAGACAGCAATCAAGGCGAAAAAAAATCATTGACATACATGCAGTAGGCCTCGGTTACCATGCATCGCTCTTTCAGATACTTCAGTTGCTCTGTTTCTACGTCTGTGTAAACCTGGTATAATAATCCATGCGTAAAGTTGCGGCCACATAGAGCGCCCTTAAAATTAATTCCATTGGATAATATCCGGCAAAAATGAGTCACTGTCTTTAAAAGAACGAGATGTTGACACAACTGGTCAATTTTTTCTACATAAGACGTTCTGTTATACGGTGTGAATTCTATCAATCCAAATTAACATCAAGCATGCATCTGTATTAAAGGCATTTTAACTGTATCATAACAGCGTTAACTTTGACTAAAAAAAAGCTAGTTACGTCGACTTCGTTCATTTGAGGGCTTTCTGTATATCTTACCGAGGATAGCTAAATAATGCCAACAGGAAACTTTTGTCTACAGAACTTTATTGCCGGCTTATTCTATAATCTCCTGTCTCTTATTTATTAGGTTGTTTGACTGCCGTTTGATTCTGTCTGATTGCTAAATTTTATTTAAAGTAAACATCGTGTCCACAATAGCACGATGCCTTGCTAAACGCTAAAAAGTAAAACTTATCCTTAACGTTTTTTCCTGTTTCGCGAAATCTCAGAAGTAGGTGCAATGTTTTAGTACACCGACTGGGATATCGGCAATATTATTTCCACCTTTAATTTTGGGGTTTTATGCTGTGCTGATATATAATTTTCATTAATTACACCAGGAAATCGTTGTTGGCTACGTTTTTACTTTTACTTTCTCCCAGTTTCAGTTCGTAGCGGCAGTGTCATGCCAATGCATACAAATGAGTCAATTAGCAATTCAAACACAGAATTAAGACATCCTAATCCAACCGTCGTTGTTTGGAGTCGATGGGTTGGAAAATGTCGCTCTTTAACCTTTTCGTACTGTGCTAGCCAGCTAGGGCTAACGGATGCTCGGAAACGCCTTCTGTCTACATTGTAACTGTAATTTTTTAAACTCGTGTGTCATGTTGAATCGACTTTCATCTTCCATTAATTTTAGCCCTTCAATACTGCAATTTTACAACGAAACCTGCTGCCCTCTTGCCATTTAATAAACATTACCAAGGCCAAGAAGTAATTGAAGGAAACTTGAAAGTGAGTTTGTCGAACATTGACTTTGCTCCTGGCGTCAATGGAGAACCCGGGGGCGCCATCAAGTTTCAAGGGAGACGGGACTCTTATATTGAGATTGAACCCAACGACCAAGTCCAGTTTGACCAATCCATGACGATGTTGGTTTACGTCTTTCCCTACGAAAGTCATAGCGGACCCATTGTTCATTACAAAGCCAACGGCCATGGCGTGCAAATGTGGATTCAAATAACAACAAATGAAAAGGGCTGGCTCGTGGCCCGCTTTGTCCGAAGAGGCTTGACTTCCACCGGTTGGTTAAGAGCTAATGTGCTGAACTTGGCACGGTGGAATTTTATTGGTGCCTCGTACGATCACGTGACAGGGTGGGCCACTTTATATCATGACGGCTTGGAAGTCAAGCGTATAAACATTGGCGTTAATTTGTATTTGGCCACAAATTACGAGATTCGGATTGGAGCAGTCACCACCATCCCTTCGCTGGGAGAATACTACGGTGAAGTGGCATGTTTGCAATTCTATTCCAAAGCGCTTGAAATAAATGAAGTTGTGGAAGCAAAGGACGCTTGCAATCCAGGTTTGTAAGGCCTCATTTCTTTTTGGGCAATAGCAATCGAACCATTTACCTTACAAGGCAGCGTTGGTCAGCTGAAATCAGTGATAGATTTCTTGTTAGCTTATAATAAGGTTCTCTGGTCAGTATGTCTGTTTTTTCGTTATCGCTTTCGATCCGACCAAATGAACAGAGGTAAAAGAGCACGATGGTTAATCCATGTAATTACGATTGGGGGTACTGATTTAAAATGTAACCCTTGTTGGAGTCTTGGGTTTTCCGGTTTTCGTAGACTTCACAACAAGTCACGATCACAATGTTTTGTTTCTCGGGGACCAAAAAAATACAATTAAATTAAAATGAAATTTCGAGCGCGAACTTAGACAGGAATAGAGAAGCGAGGGTCGGATGGATTTTCAGAAAGTCTAAGGTGTTGTGTAGACAATATTTTATTTTTAGCTGTGTAAATTAAAATAAAAAAAGAGATGAATCAGTGCAACAACACCTAACCGAAAATAAAATCAGAACAAGTGAATAGAAAATGTATTTTTAAACAGTTGAGTAATACTCAGCTATAATAGCTTTTTTTATTCGTAGATCAATAATCACAGACATTTATACCATCTACTGACGTTTCACAATTTACCTGAATCCGGTGACGACTTCTGTTCAGGTTGACGAAGGGTCAGTCAATGTCACGTCAAACAGTCCTTCTCAGGACTACACTCACCTGGATGATCATAATTTACTTAATTGTGACATGACTCCTGGGTTCAAGCCATTGACAGCAGAACAACTAATACTCGCTTTTATACATCAGACAACCTAAGTATAGTTTATTCGTGCGATACGAAATTTACAAGAGATACTACTCACTTATTCGAATGTCCTTCATTAGTTGCGATTCTTGACATTTCTTGAAATTCATTCAAACTGATCGCATGATTGCCAGCTAACCATAATCGAAACCACGAAGTGATCAGTTTCAACCTAACAAGTATTACTTTGAGAAATAGTTGTAAATGCAAGAGACAGTTGATACAGATTAATCAAATAACTAGATGTTACTAGTTGTGTGCCTATAACCATAAGTCTGTAAGATTTAACTAAATCAGCTAACTTCGCCTAATCATGTTTGATTTCAGTGATTCCTCTGCAATTCCTTGTCATCAACCTGACGTCACCATCTCACGTAGCAGAAGCAAATGAAACAATGTTGACAGTGAAGGCAAATACAAACAATAACGCAACCAAACCAACATTCCGCTTCGACTTTGGTGATGGTACAGATAGTCGAGAGAGCTTCTTGAACACGGCTTCTCACATGTATCACTTCATCGGTAACTACACGATGAATGTCCAGGCTTGGAGCTTGTGCAACACCAGTATGCTAACCGCAATCGCCAATATATCAGTGCCTAAACCTGTTCGTATCTTGAAGAACATATCCCTGCATAGTGAAGCCACTGTGTTTGGAGAGTCGACGCAGTTTCGCCTGCTCCTCGAGCAAGGTTCAGACTTAACATGCTTGTGGTTTCTAGGTGACAATGTCAATCATACTATCTTAAGGTCTAATCCAGGCACAATTATTTTCAACCATGTTTACTTAGCTCTGGGTACTTACACAGCTCGTGTCACTTGCAAAAACAGGAGAAGCGAATTAACCGTCTCTGCAACCGTAGAAGTTCAAAAAGTTATTTTGGGGCTTAAAATGTATCCAGTACCTCCAATACTATTTGGAACACAATTCTTAGTGAGATGGCGAATAGACGATGGGACGGATGTTGCATACAAAGCAAACTTCTCTGGAGTTCCTCTTGAAGTCGTGAAGTTAGATGATGGGCTGCATGGACAAGCGTGGGTAACACAACACGATTACAAAACTCCTGGAGAGTTCTTTATTCATATCGCTGCTTCAAATGCGATTACGAAATGGGTGTCCACACGGGGCAAATGCGTCATTCTTCGAAGTGTTGTTCCTTTCACGCCCATGGTATTTCACAAGAACAGAGATATAGAAATTAACGAAACTGTTTTAGTCTCGTTTACTGATGTTAACTCTGCCTTTGATATAAATGCCTCCTACATTGTTAGTTTTGGAGATAAGAGTGAAGTCGTGGTAACCCGTGATACATTTGCTAACCACTCATATAGCCATTACGGTCTATACACAGTAAATATCACAGCTGACAACGAAGTGTCAAGTCTCAGTATCAGCATTATTATAAAGGTCCATAAACCAGTTTTGAAGTTACAAGGAGCAATCATACCCTCTGTTGTGGCTAAAGTAAATCAGACTGTCGACATCACAATGTTCTTGTTTAGTGGATCAGATTTTGTTTGCCAATGGCAGTTTGGTGACGGACAGCAGTTGGTCCAAAATGAGGAGCTGATTTATTTTAAGGAATCAGAACTTAGTGTCAAGAGCTTCACTAACGTAACCATTTCTGCAAGCCACGTTTTTAAAGAAGTCGGTATCTATGAAGTCAGTGCGACCTGTCAAAACCGTTTAAGTCAAATAAACAACATGGCATATGCCACAGTCCAAGAGGAAATTACACTCTTCCAAGTTTCAACGGTTGCTCCAGTAATTTTTGGCAAAACGTTCTTCCTAAACTTCACTTTTGCAACTGGTACAAATGTAACTTTTAGAGCATTTCTAAATCGACAACAGCTTTATATTGAACATCAAAAATTCTACCATTTGTCTAAGGTTACACCTTATATTTACAAACAACCTGGACAATTTAACTTAACCATCAAGGCACAGAATCTTGTTAGTCCTTTATTACGCCACAGGCAAATGATCTTTATAGAGATCCCAGTATCTGGGGTCCGTATAAATATGAGCTACTTACACGCAAATATCCTGCATGCAGGACATGGTGTGAATATGAATATCTTTCCAGAAAAGGTTCCCGTTGTCCTTCAAGCAACCGCTGAGAATGGTACGAGTCTGCAGTACACTTGGTCCATAAGCACTGTTAAGGATCTGCTTAAAATTAAAACAGTCATGCACACGTTTCACTCAGCAGGAATATATATGGTATCATTACATGCTGAAAATCGCGTGAGTAGAGCGGCTTCCGTGGTAGTTGTTGCCGTTCAAAAACGTGCTTCTTTCTCACAAGAAACACCAGTGGAATGTTCTTCTCCAAAGGTTTTGAATGAAGTCGTTACCGTTAAAACAACCATCAAAAATTTGGGAACAAACTCAACTCTCCGTATTGACGTGGATAACACCACAAGTTATTGGTACGGAGATTATGAAAACTACCTAGAGTTAGCAAGGAACAATGTTGACACTAATGTGCAGTATAAGGGGAGTTTAAAAGAAAATATTATATTAGATCATGTCTATAACACTCCAGGAATTTATACAATTAAAGCAATCCTTGGAAATGCTGTAACGAAATCTTTAAGAACTTGTGAAGTTGAGGTTCTCCCACGGCCTTGTAAAAAACCTACAGTGAAATTAACGAGTGTTGGTGATACTCCTGAGGATGCAACAAGTTTTTTCACAGCTGACGTCATTAATATTGAGGCGAATGTTGACGTATTTTGTCCTGAATCCAAAGAGTCCAAATACGAATGGAATATCTTTCAAAGTAATCAAAGAACAGGGTTATTTGAGCATTTCAATGGCGTGTCTTTGAACAAGGAGGCTTCCATGAAAGAGATAAGACTGAAAAGGAGGTCATTGCCGGTTGGATTGTTTCGAGTAAGCTTGACAGTGGGTATGGTGGACGAAGAATTAAAGGATTTCTTGACAGTCGCTGAAGGGTACATCAGGGTAGTCCAATCCCCTTTGATTGCAGAAATAAGGGGAGGAAGTGAGATTAGGAGAGGATTTGGTTCCGTGGTATTTGTTGATGGCAAGAATTCATACGACCCTGATGTTGGCCCGGGAAATTATACAGGTGTGTACAATTTTTCCTTTTGCATTGTGTTAAATTCTTTTTCTCGTATTGTCAGACGTATTCCAAATATACGAAAGAACTTCGGCCTTAACGATAATCAGCCTCTAAGGTTATCGTGTAGTTAGATAAGAAGGACATAAAAAATTTGTTCACCTACAATAGAGATCATCCTATTATGATGACTAGTAACTGGCACTGGCCATACTACACACACTCAATTAGAATTTCGTTCTCCGACCACATGAGGTGCAACGCTTGTGTTATTTGTTCTGTTTACTTTCTAGGAATGCAATTCTTGTGGCTTTGTAGAAATGCCTCCGAAAACTTCCCAAAATTTATAACGGATGTCATTAATGGCAAGATAGACATTTTGTCACAGCATTTTCCTGGATTCTCCACCAGTGATGGTGAAGGATGCTACAGAGATGGACAGTACGCTCTTTCAAACATAACCATCCTAGAACTTCGAACAAGTGAAATGATGCAGAATGAAACTTATGTAATCACGCTGGTGGTTAGAAAGGGTAACAGGACAAGTTTTACCACCCAGATACTCGAGTTAGGTCCTGAAAACCTTCCAAGACTCGCCATCAGGTAAAGTTGTCGTGAAAAGGATTGTTTCCCTGTTCCCTTCGTAAAGGCCACGCAAGTAAAGCTAGAGACTGATTTTTTGCCTGGTCACTGCAGGCACTGCTCAGAAAGGAGAAACATGCTGTAACTGACGCGATTATGTACTTTAAAATTTATGTGGTTTGTTGATGGTTCTCGTCCTTGCTCCGAAAGGGTTTTCTCCGAGTACTCCGGTTTTCTCCTCTCCTCAAAAACCAACATTTCCAAATTCCAATTCGATCTGGATTATCGTCAAGCACTTTTTCATGAGCCTCTGGCTCGGTAGATTTTGTGCAAGCCCTCCCCGTGTTATTGACATTAAATGTATTACTTTACTTTACTTTACTTTTATGAGGAAACTTATTGGCTATCAGTCGGCGGAAGAGCTATATTAATCATTAGTGTAAAACACATGTACTTAATTCTCTACTTTTTTTCAATTTCTTGTGATTAACTCTGTTTAAAATTGCCCTTGACAAGCTACATTTCTTTCATGCAATTAGTAATTGTTTTAATACACGGTCGTCGATCATAGGCAAGTGATTTGTACAAATGTTATCAACTCAGGTCAAGTAATTTCAATTAAATATATTTTTCTTTTAAGGTGCGAAGTAAACTGCGGAGCGAAAGTAAATCCCTCGGATAAACTGTCAGTATCAACAGAGTGCAGCGAAAGCACTTGCACAAGTGCCCTGGTGTATTCCTGGTCTTTGTTTGTTATGGAAAGCCAAAGAGACGAGACTGAACCAACATGGCAGCGTGATAATAAGACACTACCAAGACACGACAACTCTTCATTTAGTAGTTACCCAAACATCATCTTGAAGAAAAATACCTTACAAGGAAACCAGGAATATAAGCTGGTTGTTACAGCAACTTTACCTGATGGTAACTATGGAAGGGCTTCCTATAAATTACAAGTAAATGCTGCACCTACAGGTGGCACCTGTGACGTAGATCCGCATGTTGGACACGTGCTCACCACACAGTACAGGTTCTGGTGTGCAGGGTGGCTTGATCCTGATGGACCTCTCAGTTACGAGATCGTGCATGTCCATGAGGCAGCAGAGACTCTGTTGTATTACGGGGGAGAGGCTAACACTACCATTGCACTTCCTCTAGGGGAGGGTGACAACAACTACACCATGGATATTGAGGTCCGTGTCGCGGACAGATTTGGTACAGCAACGCTTGTCAATCTTCAGGTTCAGGTATCATAGAAATGGAAGCCTTTTTTATTTCAGTTTGTTTCAATTAATCAAAAAACAATTTGTGTATTGAGCGAATAATGCCTTCCCGTAGAGGTCAACTAGATTTCAAAAGCAACCATTTTATGATCTAGAATCTATTTGTATGTTCTACAGACAGACGAATCTCGTTATAAAGACAGACATGACTGGTAATTATCCCTAAGAATGTTATGTTTTAAATTATTGAATTAGTTCGTCCTTTGTATAAAAATGTGATCGTTGTTTTACTAACAAAGACGTGATATTTGGGAAGCGATCCTAGTCAGGATAATGGCAATAAACCTAACTTCTCACACTTCTCACGTTGTTTTTCATCTCTATTTCAGTCCCTTCCTTCACTTCTTAACAACACGGAGCTGATGAGTCAACTGTCAAACATGATCAGTGGTACTGGTAGTTCCTTAAAATCCTTGGAGAAATCTGGAAAGTACCAAGACGTTGCCCGTATTGTTGGAAGTATTAGTTCCATACTGAATCATCAAGCGAAGCTCGCCACTGGACAAGATGCTGTTTCGCTGACGGAGGAACGAAAACAGGTTTTGGACACGTAACCTACAATCCTGCCCAATTGGATTAAGGAGACTTCGCTCTTTTTTTAAAACATTTCCCATTTTACTTTCCCTGAACAGTATCAACATCTTTGATGAAAGTCGCTCATTATCATAATTGCCCCGCTCCCTGTTCAATGTTGAACATTGATACTTGTAGATATCACACACATTGATTTGTCTTTGTTACTCGACATTGTAAAGGGAGGGGGAGTGAATGAATGTCCGGGCGGCCCCAGTGAGATCTTTGCCTCAAAAAACTTGGCCAGGATTGTATTATCTCTAGCCTTGTATAAGTGGTAAGAGGCCCCTTAAATCTGATCTCAGTAGCTTTTATCTTTAAGCACTGTTAATTATCTGAAATTAACTTGTTGCGTGATTACTTCGTTATGATGTTCAGACTACCTTCGCCTCCGAAAGTGCTTGTGCATTTGCTATAGATTTATGTTCCCCGTGTCACCTTTCAGTAAGCTTTTCGATAGCTGCTTATGTACACAGGACTATTGGAATCCACCAAACGCCAAACCTTCATGGTATGATAGGGGCTTTTTGTTGTTTCGATGTTCTCACAGGTACGAGAAGCTCTGGTAATGGCGATCACTGGTCAAAAAATCACCTCAGAGCAGTCTGTGAAACTTAATTCAGGCTCACTGTACGAAGCCACCCAAGTCACAAATGAAATATCGTTGGAGGCACAGGTAATGAAGATGGGAAGACCTTATATAAAATATATTTTTGTTTATTAAGGGCATTCATAAAGATTCCATTAGGACTGGATTAATGAAACGTTATTTGTGCTTTGAGGAGACACGTTTGCTTTCCTTCATTAAACACAGTGTGCAATGTGTTCCAAAATACTACAGTGCCAGATAGAGTGCTAGCACTAAAAGGTATTAACGAAGGCATTTCCCATCGCTTTGGTATGTAGCCAGGGTAGGTCGATCGTGAGGTCATTTTCTTCAATTTGTTTTATCATTTCTGTTTTCTGGCATAAGATACCAAGGAAACTTATCGTAAGCAAGTTGTTATTTTGAAAGACAGTGTAAAAGCCTTCCTGTCTACTTAGCTTTATATGTTTATTTATTTCGTTAAGTAAATCAATCTGCCTCTATCCTTGTGTTTGCCACTTTTGCTTCAGGAAGCAGGCTCCTCTGCTTTGGCCAACATGGCTACTTTTCTTGCCCGCGAGTCTCAAGAACCTGGGTCTGGTTCAGTGGATTCCGTTACAACACAAATGTTTGGTGCAATGGGGAACTTGCTCGGTGCCGCCTCTGATGTGGTAGCTGTCAGTCAACCTAACACCACCAACCTGACTTCAGCACGGATTGATAAACAGCAACGTAACCATGAAAACAGGCAAGCAACGGTGAGTAGCCGCCTACGTTTTCTTTTTTCCATTTTTACACAGTGTCAGGTTACTGATTCAATCATATCAATAACAAATGGATTTGGCATAATTACTTTCCTGTGTGATCATTTGTTTTTCTGTTTTAGCTTACGTGGATGATAACACTCTGAAGTGTGACTTGTTTAAATGAAACTAAGCCGTTACCCTGTCACATTCTCATGTAATAACGTCTTTGTGTGGTTCATCCCTGTTTTAGGGCAAATCGTTGTTAAAGAAGCTGTTCACTGCTGTAAACTCCGTGTCAACATCGGTACTTAAAAGAAAAATTTCATTTGAAGAAGCTACAGAGATCTCCACTCCTCGACTCACCGTACATCTGAGCAGCTCGTCTCCTTCTAATGTAGGAGGCGATGTGCGTGCAGGGTTTGCGAATTTTAAACTGCCTAGTGGCAGTGGCATATTCAGTAGAGGAAACTCTGGATTGACTTCCGTCAATCAAAAGGTTAGTTCCCTCAAGACTTTGTTCGTTTTGGCTATAATAATTGACGATAAGAGTGAAGTGGAATAATAAAGTAGAACTGTTAACTGTACGACAAAATAACGGTGTAGCAAATTGCGTTTGATTCCAGTTTGTGAGAATTGTGAACGAACTAAGGGGCGAGTTATCAATGGTCAAGATTCTGTACTGCTTGTCAATAAGATAGTTGACGTTGTTGCTAGTTTCTGAAGTAGGTAAGAAAAAAGGACAGATCACTTGAACAGGTAATTTCTCAGTTAGATCCCCTTTGTCCAGAACATAAAAACAAACGAAAACGAAATTAGAAATTGTTTTATCGAGTTCGATCAGTGATGATAACTATTTAATCATTGAACAGCTCGGGCCAGCAATGTAGCGAGCAACACTCAACCTTACTTATTTTTCTTCCCACAGGTTTTGTCTATGCCCCGGAATTACTACACCTATGATGGAACATCAAAAGATATCAACGGCCCCGTCGTGAGTTTATCATTCGAAGACAAGAACAAGGGAGAACCGATTACAGTTTCCAACCTAAATAAACATGTTGAATACTTCTTGCCTGCTCCAGAGATACTGCCAGAAACAGATATGTTCAGTGTGAACTTTACACAAAACGCTTGGGCTTATCATAAGCTTGATGTTACCTCCAAAGATGAAGCCGTTAGCATCGAGGTTGCTCCATTCAACTGTAGCCATAAACTCCAGGTGTACGTGCGAGAGAAAATGCAACCTACTAAAGGGAAGTATTCTTGGAGGAAAGTGATCTGGCAGTCTTCTAGTGAAGATCGGACAAACGCAAGCTACACTGGCTGCTTTGAAGAATACACCGCTTACACTCTTTTCATATCAAACACAGAATTACGCGAATCCAAATACGTTATAGGTATTTGGTATGATCATGCAACGGAGGAGAAACCTAGAAATACCAATGAGACTGCTCTGATGAAGTACTCCATTAGAGTGTATAAAACAAAATGTCTTTACTGGAACGAAAAGAAGGAGACATGGATGGGCGACGGCTGTGTGGTGAGTTTATGATGTGCTTTACTGTTTTGTGGTTTGTTTGTGTCTTCTTTGTCCTTTTTGATAACTTTTTTTGCCAAAACCACTCCTTCGGAACTTTAAACGGGTCATTTTAACCGAGTAAGAGGATGTAATGAAGAATATTGGATCAGGTTTGAGAGAGAATGCACCTTGCCTTTTTGATCCGCAAAACGATCAAGATTGTTGTTACACGTACCTTGGTTCCGCCTTAATGATACTATTCTGAAAAGTTGAATGCTGAATCTATAAGTCTCTTCTTACTGTGATTAGATTATAACTAATAGTAACTGGATCATAGAGTAATGCCTGGGTACCTTCTCTGCAAGTCAATCTTGTGTTCCCCAATTTTTGTACCCCTTGAGACTAAGCAATAAAAACCGCTTACCCTTGTTTGTGTTTTCGGCCTTCATAGCGTCAACAGTGAAGACAATTAATAATAGTATCTTTAATTACGCTGCGCATCAAAGTTGTTTTAAAACAGAATACCAGGTATTTTTAAGATCTGAAAACAGTGTTTCCTCGTAAATAACTAGTCTTCACTCGCGGTTCATTATCAGTTCGTTAAGTTTTCAGGGATTGTATGTTCATTAAAAAACAGGCCATAGAAGAAACTACCTCGAACATGACTAAATCCCCAAATTTGCCATTCGCAGGTCGGACCATTGACCAACCCTAAGAGAATACACTGCATGACGAATCATCTCACATCTTTTGGGTCCGGAATGTTTGTGGCGCCAAATCCAATCGATTTCAGCAAAGTATTTTCAGGGTTCAAAGAAGCTTTTGAAACTGGAAATGTGGTGGTACTGTTTACTATTCTGGTGTTATTGATGTTGTATGCAGTCCTGGCAGTGTGGGCTTGGAGGACAGACAAAAAAGACTTCATGCAGGTTAGAAAACTACTCTTATAAGGCTTAGCTCACTTTTGTTATCGATTACAATATTTCATAAAATACTACTCTTATTCCTTACATCTTTGCGTAATAAATATGAGTCATCCAAAATCATCATCGAAAGAAAAACGTGAATCAAATGTAGGCGACACTCTAACACGATATTTTAAACAGAGATCATATCATCTATCGTTACTATCCAATACCAAAACTCCGTGTACAATACAGCCGATCGTCGAATATTCCTCCGTACCCCACACGTTGTTTGTGGCGTTGTTGCATATTCCAAATTAAGTCATCGTAACAAACCTTTGCAATCTCCAAATTGGTGAAAAATTCTGGAAGTCAACCGAAAATGTTCAAATAATCTGGCGACCTTTTTTAGGAAATGTTCCGAAAGTTGCCTTTGGCCGATTTCCAATATTTTTCTTCACAAGTGCAACATTACTTGACTATTCAGATATGTCAATGAAAGACAGCACGATCTCTTTGGAGCAGTGGATCACTTCTTTGACTTGTCGATTCTAGGGGAAAACACTTTTCAATTCTGTTTCATTACGCGTTTTACAGATTGGCGCAACCATCCTGCAAATTCATCCAGACTGTGATTACCGTTACGAAATCAACTTTGTTACTGGCAGCCGTAATGGTTCTGGCTCAACTGCTCATGTAGGCTGCGAGATAATTGGAGAGTGTGGTAGCAGCGGCCGGTGTTACCTGATAGACAAAACGCGTCCGCTGTTTAGAAGAGGAGACCTGAATGTTTTCATCGTATCCTTGCCGAGTTGTCTTGGGGGCATCCACGGATTGAGGGTGTGGCATAATAACGGCGGTAAAAATCCGGGATGGTTCCTAAACAGAGCCTTACTTAGAGACTGTCAAACTGGAGAGAAATGGGTTTTCCTCTCGGGTAAGAATGAAAATGTCATTGAATATCATATGAAATTTCTTGAGTCGTTTTTGTAGCATGCTTCTCAAAAATTAAACATCATTGACACACTTTTCAATAATTGTTGCGACTGGGTTCAACAGTGTATCTTGCAATTCAGTTTTGAGATATTTTGAACTGCATTTACCCATTTAGACTATTCAATAAAACGTGTATCATAAAATGTCTAGCGAACTAAGTGATGCCTTCGTAAGTATTCTCCGACGAAGGTTTATTTTTTAATTTAACTGGAGCCATATGAAAATCATTATGCTGATTCGTTTACTTTTCTGTTCTAATCTCCGTTCAGTCGCACTTGTCAAACAGCTAAGGCAGTTGCAAAGAAATCGCTGGAGCAACCTAGTGTTCTCCTGAAAAACAACAGTATTCCGACCCTGCTGCATTTGCTTTTTACCTATGTTTCTATCCCATTCTATGTGCAGCACGTTGGCTTGATGTGGCAGAAGAAGACGGAAAAGTAGACATATTATTTCCCCCTGCAAATGAAGAAGACATGGTTTCCTTCAACAAACTCTTCAATACAAAACTGCGGAAAGGCATTTGTGACAATCATCTTTGGTTCTCGGTTGCGTACCGTCCACCTAGAAGTCGTTTTACAAGGCTCCAGAGGCTGTCCTGTTGTCTCTCTCTTCTGTTTTCCTTCATGGTGGCCACTGCTATGTTTTACGGATCAGCACCAGAACCTGGAGACACATCCGGAGATTTCCAGATGGGACCAATCAAGCTTAACTTACGTACTGTAATTATTGGGGTCGAGAGCGCATTGGTTGTAATACCTATTAACATCCTCATAGTAGCTTTGTTTAGAAACTCAAGAGTAAAAAAAATGAATCCTTCGCATAATAACGAGGACTGTCTCGTAAACCAGGCTTCGGAGACATCTGAGCAGGTTACGGAAACTGACTCTATAGGTAGTGATACAGGGATTTTGACGCAAAGTTTTGATCAGGAAGCTGATATTAATGATATCCATTGCAAAATCAGCGCTGAAGGTGATCTAAAGGAAAACACTAAACTTTCTGAAGAAAGTTTACAATTCCCTTATGAAAGCGACGATACAGAGGATGAACTTCTAGAGAACAAACAAAATCTTGGTCTCCTTGGAAGGATTCGTGCAAAGTTCCAAGGCTCCGGAGGAAGCTCAACCCCAACGCCATGTTTTCCATACTGGTGTGTCTACTTAGGATGGACCCTGTGCATCTTGACCACCCTGACGGCTGCTGTGTTCACACTGTTTTATAGCATGATGTGGGGTAAGGAGCAGTCCAACATCTGGCTTACAACAATGTTCATCTCGTTTTTCCAGGACACGCTTATCAGCCAGCCGTTGAAAGTTCTTATTTTGTCCTTACTCTTCGCAATACTGGGCACGTCACCCAATGGTGAAGATGATTTGGAGGAAATTTCAACCGGTACAGGTTTGTACACTGCTGCTTTAAAGAAAATAACATAACGTTCACTAGAGTTTCAACCAAACGGGGAAATCAACATTTTGAGCATTACGATAAACATTCTGTCAGGAAGATAGTCATTTTAGGTGCCTCCTAGTTCGAAGCTGTTCGAATACACAGACTAAGTGCGTAAACGTCACTACTTTCCACATTCTTCATTACCTTTAGTGGCTAGTCTGTATGTAATCCCACGTCTTTGTGTAGCGAATGAAATACCAAAAAAACTTTAAACGTATTGCGAGATTAATATTTAGCTTGATATCTCTCGATAGCTGTCTCTTTACAGAGACTATGATCTAGTTCCTTGGCACATTTCATGAGACATTGGTGGGAATCGAACCCACGACCTACGGATAAGATAAACCGTCGCTCTTCCAATTGAGGTATGAGGCCAGACGGAAGCAGGTCGTGAATGATAACGATGGCAATTCGAAGTAATCAGAATGTGAAGGCTACAATGACTAATTTCAACGACACAGATGGCAAATTAGAGAATTAGCTCTGCAGGGAAAGTTAACGTGCTGCGATGAACCCATGAATTTCCAACAGAGCGTTAGGCCAAAAAGGGAAATATGAAACCACACGAGCTGCGGGGCACAACATCCATTGTACCCTACACTTTATGAGAACATTACTCTAAACGGTCCAAATTCAGTTTTCTGTCTATATAGTGCTAACTTTCCCTTTGATTTCTTGCAAGGGTCCAACGAAGGAATGGTCATTCAAGACCTGACGAATGAAGACCTTTCTCAATACGATCCCCCCGACAAGAAACTCCTGAAATCCTTGCGAACTCGCGAGCTGAGGAGGCGTCATACCATTAAGCTCTTTACAGACCTGTGCGTGTACGTCGTTTTGTTGACCATGGTTATCATTTTAAGCTTCCAGTACAGAAATCCAGACTCTTATAGGATGATTGACACTCTGAGGCGTTTGTTCGTAAACCCAATTCACAACAGTAGTCGAGTGCGCTTTGACCAGGTATGTCAGAAAGCTTTTTGGTATTTTCATGACACATTTTGCGCATTCATCTTATCATCTCCGAGGGCCGCCGAGACGAGCATGGTATGCTTTCCGGCTGTTTGAACTTGTGACACGCTTTGTCGAAATAATCCGCGTACTTTCATTGGGTCCCTCATAAATTCAGTGTTAACCATTAGGTAAGCTGGGTTTAGGTCGACCTACGCAACTGTTGGATTACCACTCACCATCAGTCAGCTAGATTCTCACATGATTCAACCTCGGGTTGCCAGAAGGCATTCTTCATAAGGGCATGTTCAACTTCTGTGTTTCTGCAATTGAGTAGAATGTCTGTAAGGTGCAGGACGAGTATAGCTAAATACATTTCACATTATATTTGGCTGGCCTTTACTTTTATTTTTGTTGGACACATTAAATTTCATGAACCTATGAGCAATATATTTAAAGTGTCTGTCTCTTGAAATAACCTTGTGAGGAACACTAAGGAGGTAGGTCAATCAGCGTGGCTCAAAGTCATCCTTCATTTCTTACCTTCATGTGGCTTTGTACTATGTAAATGCACTTCCCGTTTCTTCTACTTTTGAACTAACCCTAAAACCCTTTAAGCTATAAGTTGCACATGTTACAAACGTTCTTAATTGGAACCTTGATTATTGCCATAAGAAAAGAATGTGTGCATTCCTAATTACGATTGGACTCAAACAATCTACATGTTGACATTGACAATCCAAATAAAGCTATGGTGAGAGCAGATGTGCTCCTTTCAGAAATTGTCTTCTCATGCCACCCTTGAATGTCTCCGTAGGTGAACACAATAAACTCCATGTGGGATTGGACGAGACACACTTTGTTACCAGGCTTACACCCACTACCTTTGTATGGCGATCTCCAAAGTAAACCGTACATAGGCGACAGAATGTCGTTACAGCTGGGTGTAGCGCGACTACGGCAAGTTCGTGTTCAGAAAGGTATCATCTATCTGTCACCCTTTTCGGATGTTTATGCGAAATAATTGCAGGGACACAACTATGATTCATAGCTATGCCCCGCTCTCTTGAGTCCTATCCTCTATTAAAAAGCAAATCTGCCGGACAAAAAGAGAGTTTGACTGGTCAGAAGTAAAGTACTTAATACAAAAAGACAACCGAGTTTGAAAGTGCAGACGGAAATTTCGGTTCTTCATAGGCTTTCGCTGTTGGGGTCCTCGACAGTTACAAACATAATATTTCCAAACTGTCGATGAAGGCACCTGGATGAGATAGAGCTTGTTAAGTGAGATACAAAACAACTGTCGCTTTTTTATAAATATGTAGTACTTTTCATCTTTTTCCCACGTTTCTAACATTTGTATCAAGTTAAACTTTCTGAGAGGTTGTCACAGACGAGGCAAAGAACTTCACATATTACATGTACTCTTGCTCCTTTTTTCAGGAGCTTGTAAAGTCAACAAGTGGTTTGAAGACTATTTTGCAGAATGCAACGACTTCTACTCGATGATGAGGGAAGACACAAAATTTTATGCCACTGGATGGGAGAAAGGGCGAGAGAAGCCCGCGAGCAAAGCAGAAGGAAATATGTTTAGATTCTTGGCGTCAAAATCGGATCATGCGCACACTTCTTGGCAACACATGAACGCCTTCGAAGCGCATCACATGCTGCCAATTATTGGGACATTTTCAACTTACAGCGGAGGTGGCTATGTGATGAACTTGAGCAGGAGTTTGGAAGAAGCGAACGTTATTGTAGATCGTCAGCAAGTGTCCTCGTGGTTGGACACTTACACCAGAGCTGTGCACGTCGAATTTGTCGCGTATAATCCCAGCATTAATATGGTTGCAGCAGTAACTATTACATTTGAACTGCCACCTATGGGTGGGGTGTTCAAAAGTGATGAAGTGTTTGCAGTCAGTATGTATGGCTCCTTGAGAAAGCATCCAGCTGCTAGAATAGTTGGTGAAGTTATAGCTTTCATTTTGCTCGTCGTCATGATATTTCGTGTTGCCCTTCTGATATTTCACGACAAGTGCCGATACTTTAAAGACCTCTCTAAAGTTTTGGACCTCATTCTAGTGTTAACGGGTGTTGTAATCGTTTTTCTACGACTTCTTAAAGAAGGGTTCAAGAAGCTTGCCACGGATCAATTCATTGAGGACCCGCATCAATTTCTAGATTATTATCAATGTGGCTTTTATGATGAACTAACTGACTATGCCTTCGCCTTCCTCAATTTCATTGCCATTGTGAGGTTTTCGGTTTTCCTCCAGTTTCTAAGCTGTTTGGATCAAATTTTAACGACGATCGCAAAATGTTTTTATGAGCTGCTTGCATGCCTATTTGTGTTCTTCTGTCTCATGATGGCGTTCTCTTCCTTGTTTAGAACTGCTTTCAATACTGATAGTGAGGATTTCAAGGACTTCTCCAGTTCACTACAAACCTCCATTTCGTACATGGCTCGAATGGTTAGATCCGATGAGGGCGCCAGTTCGCATACGATTGTAAGAGCAGTAGCCTTATTCTCGTGCTGTTTGACTTTGATCTTCTTTTACCTAACTGTAATAAGATCAATATTCATAGTCGGTTACAGGCAAACATTGATGGAAGATCGTGGAAAAGGAAAAGAGAAATCATTTGAAGCTGGGATTTTTGAAATATTTTTGGATATGTTCATGGATATGGCAGGAATGGAAAAAGAAGACGTAATTATGGAAGAGGAAGATCCTGAGAAAACTAGACTAAGGGCTCAGAAGAATTACATCCATAAAAGTCAGTTTGTTCGACTCCAGAATTACATAAACGAGGCTTACACAGAGGACTTTGCTGATGATTTAAGGCTTTTTGAGGTAATGCGTGTACGGGATGATTGGAAACACAACGAAATTGAACCCAGCGACTCGCAAGCAAAAAACATTAGTTCGAGTGACGAGGAAGCAAACAAGCTGGAAGTTAGCGAAGGCGAAGAAAACAGACTGAAAGATGCAGACAATGATGGGAAAAGAGGAAAGGCCCATGTCAGATTTAACGTTCCTATTCAAGTAACTGATGAAGACAATACTTCAAGGGATGCAGGAGTCAACAGCATGTCTATCGCACCAAATGAAGAAGATAGACTGAAGTTACTTGAGAAACTGGTCCACGAGAAAATGATAGCTTTGCAGAGGCAACAACAAGAATGTTCGGCGGGCACTCTGGAACATGAGATTCAAATGCTTGCCAGATTACAAGAGAGAATCGATGCTAAAAAAAGGAATAAATCACCAACTTTGTCGTCCTCTGAAGAACACGTTAACAAGGAAAACTTCAGTTAACATAAAATAACTTCGAATTGGTGTACGAGTTAAAAGACTGGAGAAAACAGACACTGCATGCCTTTGCTTTTGCTACGAGCGCAACCGGCTTTTGCTACGAGCGCAACCGAACTCAAGGAATGACCACAGAAAGTCCTTATGATTTCCATTCCGCTGAGGCTGCAAAAACTCCACTTTTTTCCCTTCCGGTTATCGGAGAGATAAACGTCAACGACCGATGTAAAATATGTAATTGAACAATTTAGGTTAATATATATATGTATACGTAAACAACAAGGTAGATATGGCCAGCTAGTTCCTTCGTAACACTAAAGTAATTAAACACTGTTATGTAACAAAATATAACAATCGTTATTCAGTGTGAAACTGAATGTATGTACAACTCTTTCTTATAAGTCTCGCGTCCTTTCTCAATAGGGACTCTGCAGCCTAGAAACGATATTAGTAACGAAAATATCGAGAAGCAGTGGCTCGATTTTCACCAATCAGTACTGAATTCTCTTAAATAATAAATAAACTGGTTTAAATTTATGTAATGAACGCTAAAATTAGCTTTCTTTATTGGGTCAATAACTAGTGTGGTCGTTGTTACGTTATGAAGTCCTGCAATGTCTCAAAGCGGAGTTGCATGGAAAATTCCAGCTTTATAAACATGCACGATTAAAGTTTACCGACGTTGTTTGACAAATCATTCATTTCGTTACAGTATTTAGAAACGGGTGCTTTTTGAGGAGGGAGGAAAACTGAAGAAGCTGGAGGAAAACCTTCGAACCACGAACGATAATCAACAAACACTCAACAATTCGGCGCTTTCTATTTCTCAATACTGACCGGCCAGACCCGTGCGTTTGTAAGGGGACATTTTGAACGACAAAATATCGAAAAGTGGCGAGCATCATTTTTAAGCAATACGAAGGACTGGCATATAACCAGTCCTTCAGACAGGTGTGTTGCGTTTGCGAACTGACGGGTCAGGTCAGCCAATTCCGACAAATGACCAGAGACGTTATCCATTTAGTAAGAGTGCTGGGTTTGAAATTCCGGAAACGTTCCGTAACAAATGAAACGACTCCTGGGAGAAGGGCCCCGAATTCATTTTCTTACTTGCAATCTCACTGGCAGGTAAAAAAACCCTAACGTGATGGCGCATGAAGCCAACAAAATGAAACGGAATTTGATGCAAATTTCCGCTCTAACGAAAACAGTCGGCGAGTACCTCCGAGGGTGTTCGGTTTATTTCGGAATATTTCCATTATATCGTCGTGACCCATTTGCATTTCAACTAGTTGAACCAAAAATTTTGGCTAAAACAAAAACGCCCCATGACCCTCACCACTGCATTGGTTCGAATGTATGAAGCCACCTATCCTATGAATTGCTTTAATACAAAACATATTCCGCATTATTAGACACAATGGAATCCCACGCACCGTCCTCACCTCGGCTCCAGAAGGGAAGAAAAAGAGGAGGTAGGGGGAAGAGGCTTGGAGACGCACGGCGAAGAAAGGGCTACTGTGTTGAGGCAATGCACTGTTTCACGGGACAGAGATCGATTCAGGGAGCTAATTTTCCCGCCCAATTCCCCATACGAGGAGAAGGAACCCGATGATGATTAATACAAACAGTACTTAGCATTCATTCCCACTCAGAAAGTTTCATGAATCAGGGTCCCGGATCTTATGACGCCATGGGTTCCGTGAGTTTTTGACACTTTTAGCCAACATGGCTGACGATTGTTTTCATGCCATGCCAAAATAAGCTGCTGTTAGATTCTGTTCTCTCGTGGCTTCGCCATTCCATGTAACTGATAGTCATTTCAAAACTAGTCACACAGAGCCCTAACTACTCAACGTTCATAATCAGTTAAAAAGGAAGCTTTAAGGTCGAGATTAAAGTGAGATTTGCGCATTGTGGCTGCGAAAGTCATGCTCACACCAACCTCGTCCTCTACCTGCGGTCTTCGAGCGTAAAGTGGCGTCAGCAACGTACAAAGGCGCAGTTGTCAAGTGGTTCAGGCGTATACTTATGCATCGCGTAGTGAGCAACGGCCAAAGTCGTACTTGCTGCAACGCCTTCAAAAAGCAGACTGTTTCTTGCTTTTGTAACAGCAAAGGGGAGCAGGGGTTGATTGATTATTCTTTCATTGAAACTAAGAAGAAAACATCATTAAACCAAATCTGTCATATTTTAGTGAACCTTCACCCAAAAGTACAAATACAACTTGAGAAATGGACTGAGACAATATCTGAGAATCAAAACTTGTCAATGCCTCCTATATGTTACAATATTCTACAAACTTACAGTCATTTTCTTTCCATACATATACATTAAAACCTACCAGTTACAAGATCACCTTACAAAATTTAAAAACCCATTCATTTGTAACTGGTTGCAACGTTTATATATTCTATAAGAAATTATTATACAAGTAAAACGGACAAATAAGAATGTCTTCATTCGCATATTCAGTGAAACCTCGTTAAAATAGTAAAAAAAGAACTCTTCGTTGCAAGAACTTGATACGACAAATTCTCGTTAATTTCCAAAACGGAATTATAAATATGCTACTGTGATTTTAAAACTATGTGGAGCTGCACCCGCTCGCTTGCAGCTCTTCACTTTTCTTTTGCTCGCCAGTCAGTCAAACCAAAATCAAATCAAATGAAGCCTCAAAAAGTACCACATCATATATACAACATTATGAAGGCTAAAACAGATCCCACTTCCTTGTCATCTTTGATGTCACAAGTTTTAAACGCACGTTCTTCCAACCCTTGACTACAACAGCAATCAACTTGCTACCTCTTAACGACGAACTTATATTCCATAAATGTCATGTTAAACCTTGCCACTTCCAGTCCCGCAATTTCTTGTTCTTTGAATTTTCGCTCTGTGTGGAAAAACTAAGACTAACCGAAAAGTAGCGAATTTAAAATTAATTTTTGATTACAGGTTATTGATCACTCTTGTCCATTTTCTATCAGTCCTTACAGCTACAAAAGAGTCATGCTATAAGTTGTTTAGGCTTCGTCAAAATCACACAGTGAGGCAAAGGGCTCTTGCAATGGTTAAATTGTAGCATTGTATCGACTAAAACTGTCAGACATTAATTTCAGTTTCGCCGTTCTCGCCTTCCCATTTGAGCTCCTCGCTCATATCAAAAACTGCTCCGTGTAGGGTAGGGTGGCTGAAATATGGATTTGAAACGTCAACAGACAGCTCCCGTGACCCAACTTCATGCGACAAGGTCAAGGATACGATTGGTCGAGACTTGTTGATTACCATGACAACTTGATCGCCATCATCTGTCAGGATACAGCTGGAAACAGGTAGGTCTGGGGTGAACGAAGCAAGGAGTGTACCGGAAATCAAGTCCCAAATGCGAACAGTACGATCGCGGATAGCAAGAGGGGCGTAGGTTAGGGCTCGTTTTCCATCTTTAGACATACAGACACCCTCCACAGGCTCCGTGTGTCCATTCAGCTGGTGTTGAAATTCCCCTGTGACCAAGTCGTATACTCGTAAAGTCTCACTTGTGCCAATTCTTCCCGC
Organism: Pavona decussata; assembly: GCF_977016875.1. NCBI lineage: Eukaryota > Metazoa > Cnidaria > Anthozoa > Scleractinia > Agariciidae > Pavona > Pavona decussata. The sequence continues at coordinate 2,406,187 of NW_028145496.1, forward strand.
CACCACGATTCGCATGCTCAGAGATGAGGACGCCACTTTCCAGACATTCATCCCCTGGCCAATGATGTGCTTGACCTTGCCAGTTTCCAGGTCCCATGTCACTACAGACTTGTGCGTCTTGTCCAGCTTCATGACATCCACAAGGTAGTGGCCATTAAAACTTATGTCAGCAGTTGTCAAACGTGGGTAATGACCGCTGATTTCTAAGGTGTAACGCTTAGCTTTTTCTCTCAGGTCCCAGACGATGAGAGGAGCATTCTCACACGAGCACACCGCAACCAATCCATTACCACTGACCATAACTGTTTCAATAATAGCGTTCTGGCCACCTTTCAGCTTGGTTACAAGTTCTCCTGTTTCAAGAGAAGCGAGTTTGAGATACAAGCGGTCTTTAGAGAGAATAAGAACATGCGTTGAGCCCACTAAAGCACAATCGCTGAATTTCAAACTCGTCGGCACAGCTCTTGGACTCTCGGCAAGACGTAGGGCCAGATCTCGACGCTTGTACAGGGAGCTCGCGTGCCGATGAACTTTGTCTGTCTTGGCAGGAAAGTCGGATCGCATGTGCTTGATAAGTTTTCCTTCTTGGAGGTCGATAATGGCAAGCTTTGTTCCTGAACGAATTACAGCGCGAGTGTCATCTACAACCAGAACTTCATCTGCATTGGTGTTGCTCAAGGTTCGAATGACTTGACATGAACTTGTGTTCCACACACAGATAGGACCAGGAGTCTTGGACTTGGTGATGACCTGCTTCTGGACACTGCTCTTGATCAGCACAAGTTGTTGAATACTGTTTACATCCTTGTTGTCTTCAAAGTTGACTTCAGAACCTTCCTGTGGCTCCAGGTCCCAAACACGTGCCATGAGGTCGTCAGATACCGTCAAGACCATCTTCAGATCAACGCAGGTCACTCTTACAATGGCGGTGGTAGGTGGATGCTTTAGCATTTGCTTCTCTTTAACAGCAGTTTCCAAGTTCCAGATTGCGATATCGTTGAAACTGCTGGTACACAGCAAGTGGCGGCCATTGTTGGTAACAGTAGGGAACAGGATATCTGGTCCTAGCACGTGAAGACACTTGCCTGATTTCAACTCAAACACTCTCACACCACGGGACTTTTCTGTCGAGACTACAAGTTGGCCTCCGTGGAATGCGGTGAGAATTACATCGCTGACAACATCAGCCGAGTCCTCGCCACAGACCTGAATAGCGAGACGAATGTCTTTTGTTTGGAGATCATAAATTCTGGTGTAGCTAGAACGGGAACTAGCAAGGGCAACGTTATCTCCCAATCCGGCAACTCTGTCATGGAGGAACGTCTGATCGGCGAAGTCTCTCGTCAGTGTTCCATCGTTGAGGTTTACAAACTTAATGACGTTGTCTACAACAGCAACCAGAGTGTCACGAATTCCCGCTACTGCGATCGGAGCAGGAATTTCCGTGCTGGGAATTTCCCAGACCATTTCTCCTTTATGAAGGTTCCAAAATTGAATTGCTCCACTACAAGACGCAACAGCTAGCTGATCTTCAAGACAAAAGTCCACATAACCAATGGCTCTGGAAGTGTCCAGGGTTTTCTCGACCTTTGCACTTTTGACGTCCCACAGGGTAATCAATTGGTCATGTGACCCATTCATTGCTTTGGTGCCATCCTGGCTGAGGACCAAGGAACCGTGAAGTCCTGGGAGCGACTGCACCAGTCTTCCTCCTGGTCGTGTCAGACAACGGATGTTGGGGATCAACGCTGGATTTGAAGGATGATGCGCCTGACGTAACAAGCGTGCAATGAACGGAGATGGGGAGCGAGATGATGATAGGCGCCCAATGAGTTGTGATGACAACTGATCGGCAGACACGTTTAGAGCTTCCATTGACAGTTGTAATGTCTCAAAAACAAGCTTGACATCTTGTTCATCTGGTTTGACAGCTAAGGCTTCAATAAAGTCATCCATGACGTCATGTACTGAAGTGGCTTTAAGCTTTACCAAAAGAAATTCATAGTTACACAAGGCACTCTGCTTCAGTCTTTCAAAGTCATCAGACATGAGCAAATGATACGGCAGTTCGGTCAACTTTCTGTAGTTAAACACATCATTACTGAATTTCAGTGGTTGACGTGAAACATGGCGGTCTTTTGCATTCCCCTTGCCGTCTCCTTTCTTTGCACCTTGTGTCCAACGTCCTATAAAATAATCTGCTAACTCGGAATGAAAGCGTCGGAGTTCATTCTCGTCCGAAAAAAGATATCTCTCCATGACAGCATCATGAAATTGCTGGTGTTTCCAAGTGATCAAACGAACGCCATTTTCAACATGCACCGCTAAGAAGGCCTCGATATCAGCCTTGATTCGAGCCAACAACGATGGAGGCAGCCGTCGAATAGGTGGAGTCCAATAGCAGAAAACTTCATCTAAGACCTTGTCATCGCAGGACAACACATCCTCCAGTTCTGATTCGCTGATGCCTGTTTTAGAAGCTGAAATATACGTCAACGTGTGTTGCAATAACGTTCTCCCATGCTTGCGCTCTAAATTTTCAAATAAGGAATTGATCATCTGACGAACTGAAAGACCAAGAGTTGCTTCATCCACAGTTGAATAAGATTTCCATTGAACGGCCTGTTCAAGGACAAGCTTTAAGTAAAGCGGAGATGGACACTGTGCAACCTGTTTTAGAATGGCACTTTCTTGTGATGCCGTTAGCTTCCTCTGGCTGGTATCCAGCTCCAGTTTAAGAATCTCCACTACTGCATCATCAGTTAAATCAGGAACCTCTAGGAAATAGTCCTCAGCGGGAATAATGCCCTAAAAAATTAATAAAACAACAGGAAAGACAAGATCAGAGGGCAAGGCAATGTTCAGTTTACTTTAACTATTCCGGAGACATCCCAAATTCAGAAACTTCCCAGTCACGTGCTGTAAACCAAATACCTACCTTAAGAAACGAAAAGGCCTGGTCTCCAGCTAAACAACTGAGAACAATCTTGACATGTGCAGGGAGTTTACTTGGTAACCATGACAACTCTCGAGCCAGGTTATAACTGCGAAGGCGGTCTAGTGAATCCAGAAATAACACCAATGGCTGTGAAGCAGAGGCCTTTAGAAGAAGGCTGTGGAATTCTTTCACCAGATTTTGGTATTCCTGTGGAGATACGGCAAAAAATGATATTGTTCTCAGTAGGTTACAATACGTTGTCCTATAAATAACTTCAGGACACATCTGGGGCCAAGCAATGAGTCCAGAAGGGAGCTGAGGTGGGGTGTCCAAACTTATGGGGTTGAAAGAAATGTAAGTTACTATCACTAACTAGGCTGAGCATACAGCAGCTGAAGTTGGAAAAGCCTTAGCATGCCTTAAGAGTATGACCTTCACTCTATGCACATAGACTAAAGAAGGAGCTACAGGTAACTCGCACAATCTTTACATGTCCACTTCCTTTGATAAAGTCACCTTCACAGTTGTCAATGGAAATGTTTCCTTTTTACGTAGGACACACTGAAAGCTACAGTAATGAAACCAAAAATCCCCAAAATGCTCAAGCTAAGTCTAGTTAAGCTAGCTGTGTCTTACACAGCATTGTACATGTAGCTCTAATATACATCTAAGATTTCCCTCATTTTATCTTTTGGTTTTAAACCTAACATACTTATAATTAAAAGTAATGAAATGGGTTGTCCTGTAATTTAAAAGTCTTCCAACAAACCTTTGGAACATCCTTGGAATCAACTTTGAACACTGCACGCAGCTGATGGCAGAGGCTGTGGAGAAGCTGATGAACTTTTGATGAACAATGGGTCACTCCAATAAACCGTACAATGACTGTTACCTCAGGCCCAACCCAGGATGGACTTGCACTGGCTGCCATGGCAACTAACGATGTCTTGCCAGAACCTTGCTGACCGTGAACAACCAAAGGATAATTCCCTTGACCAGTAATGTAACTCTTAAGCCTGTCTAACGATTTACTTCGGTTGTGCAAAGAGGAACAAAGCTCCCTACAGCACAAAGAGTGTTGGGCAACTTCTTCAAACAACGTGTTCTCAAGTGCTGAATTTTTTCCACCCTTCATCGCCTTCTCAATACAGTCTTTCATCATTTTAAAGGAATCTTGACACAATCTGTCGATGTAATGATGGTGTTCTTCGCTTGAATGAGAATCAACACCATTTTCCTGCCACTTGATGTTGTAGGAAACTATGTTGCTCTTGTCCAGAACTTTGGAAATTTGGGTTTCTTTTAATGATTCTAGAAGTGTCTTTGCTGTCTTGTCCCACTCTTTAGTTTCGTGTTTACCATGTGATTCATGTGTAAACTCCTCAATGTCCACATATTTGGCAGCATTGTGGCTTGTAATGTTGTCTTTCATGTCCGTGATAATACGATGGAACCAAAATGCATGTAAATTTGATTGGTCCACTTGCAGAAGTCCTTGTTTTATCTCCTCTTCTGCGTCTACAGAAAAAAATGAAATAAGTCTTAACTCTATTGGCTGTAAAGGATACATGCAAGCAGGATGGTAACTCACCAGTAAAGAGATACCAGGAATTACAAGGGTATTGAATATGGAATTTTTCTGTTACAATTTTGTCTTTTAAGACTACCTATTAGTAATGGTAGTGAATTTAAACATGGCAAAACATTTTAGCACAAAGCAAATAAGCACAAATGTACGCAACTTTGCGTATGTATGCAAACGTTTGTCCGTGTCCCACCAAAATGACTGTCTTCCTCTGATCTAACAACTGATGGGGTAACCTGACTACACAAGTTAGTTCTTCACTGTTCAAGTAAAATTAAAAGCACTGACTTGACCAAGGAAACCTACCTGACTGTTGATATCTGTGAGCTGCTTCTTTGGTGAGAGCTTTTACAGCTGCCTTCCTCAAAACACCCTGCAGCCTGAGGAATACCTCCCACCACTCTTTTAGTACTTGCTGTTTAACTTCTTTACTAGGTGGATTAACAAAGTCTGGAAACTGCGAGCTGATTGGCTGAAGAGTGTACTCCGGGGGGATTGCATTGTCATCACGTTTGAACCAGGACTGTAAGATGTCTTTGTCATCTTGATCTTCAATTGCAGCCGATAAAGAGTCAAACTCATCAGCAGGAATGCTGTGTGGGAACGGACGATAGCCATACTTTTGACATAGGAATGTCTGCAAACAATGTTAAGTATTAAATATCAATAATTATTGTCTAAGGCAATTCATATCCTTTAAATAGAAGAAAGACCCTTGCAGTTATTTACTTTATTTATTTACTTTCATCCACAGTTCAAATAAATTATATGTTTCATATATTCATAATTATCAATTCATATCTATCAAACCAGAGATAAACCTTTCAGAAATTAAATTATACTAAGTATTGCGGTATATTTATTACCAAAGGCTTCATTAAAAATTAAAAAGAAGATAAAGAACCTTGTCGTCACACAAACGTTAGCTACTTGTACCTGCTGAAATTTGCAGATGCCCATTTACCTTAGTTAGCGTTGTGTTCTGGCATCCAGCAGTTCTGCTGGTTAGGTTTTTCATTTTCTAATACAACTTGTATTTTTGGGAAATAAAACTATGCCAGTTTGGTAGAAATTACTTTTTACCAATGTGTACTCCAAAGACCTCAGTTGAAACAAATAAATTTTATCATGTTTTTAACAGGAATGCTTCAACATGATCCATGATAATGATCAAAATATAAAACTACTTGCATTGTCCCTGTAGTACGCACACTGTATATATATTGGACTGATCTTGTGCTTCACTCAAAAAAAAGAAATGAAATGAATTTCAACCATTTCCATTTAATGCTTTTCAAACCTACAAGGCTGGACATCAGAATTTTGTCTCAGTATCACTAATAACAATATAACTGAAGCCTTACAATATGGCCAATATGAACAATATGACCACCTCTATGTTGCTGCAAATTATGGGAGAAACACTTGAAATTTTTTTCTTGAAACTGATAAAGTTATCCCTAAGTGCACCCCAAACTAAAGGTTCCTTAAAATGTTCCCTTTACAGTATATCTCAGAGCCATGTCTATGTCTATAAAACAGGCCAAATCTGCATTTTACACGGTTGAGTTACATGCCATAATCTAGAAACAAGTCCCCTATTTTTCCGAGGGATTTTTGAGACTCCTACACTTCCACCAAACTGCCGCCATCTTGGTTTTTAGCAGTGAGTGCAATCTGGGGAGAGTGTCTAAACTACTGAGGGGGGGCCCCAGTCAGGGTACATTGTGTGTGGGATGAAGGGCAGGAAATTTTTTCCTGCCTCTCTTTCCCCCCACCCCTCCCCCATGGAAAAATAGGGGACTGTGAACAGTCTACATAGAAACTGGGCTGCATTAAAACTGCATGTTTTAATTTACTTCCCTAAAAGCATTATACATGTATGAAACTATAGTCCTTGGGTAAACATAGAATGGAGAAGGACCAAACTAATGCTGCAGCTATACCAAACGCTTCTTACCACAAAGTTAGGACCAGTAGAAAGTGCTTGGCATGTTCTGAGCTCCTTGAGTGAAATATCACTGATCATGTGATCATCTGTGCATGGGTCACAAACACCCCAGCGCATATCCACAACGTGAAATTCATAGCCTCGCTCATGACAGAAGTCTCGCAGTTTGGGGTAAACTCTGCTCATCAGTGCATTTCGCTCAACTCTTGTATCTGTGTAAAAATGTAGTGAACGCTAATATGTTTGTAATAGAAATTGACTTGGTGACCAAGTTACTTAACTGAACAATGCATGTCCAGTTGACTACATGCAGCTTTGGTTGGCAGTGGTGGTACTCTCTTATTAACCAACTGCCTCGCTTAAGTGGAAGGTGGGTGCCTGGGGTACCCAGGGGCTTCCACTGTGGCCAGCCAGCCCCTAGATAGAATACTGCCCCCATGGCTGGCAAATCCATGCAACCCAGCCACAAGCCCCCATTCCAGGCACCCGTCACACTAATGAAATGTTCAGTGGAAGGAAGAAACATGGGTGGGGGGGGGGGGGAAGGTGCTAAAACGACCGCTCCACACATCGCTATACAAACACTCAACTGAGAACTACAAGATCCTAGCTATGTACAAAGGTACCACGTATCATGTGAGCCTACACTTATGGGATTGACTGCTTGACTGCTAAGCTAGTGGTTGGTTAACTTAGTTAAATTACATTTAACCAAATTATAACTAAGCTATATTGGATGTGTTTCCCTAATTAGGGATGGTATGGTTTTGGGCTGTTTAATAGTCTAAATATGGGTATAGATTTTAACTATTTTGGTTTGAACAGGCATCTGAAAATGGACTTGGGTTTTAGAGGTCACACCCTGGATGTTAAAAGAGTGGATAACTCTATCCAGGGGACAAAAGATATTGGCTGGAGTACATTTTCTCTGCTGGATAGCCATTTACCTGCTGTATAGATCAGAGTTGTCTACTCTTTGAACAACCGGGGCCAGGTCAAAAAAGAGGTTTGGATTTTCGTACCCTAGGGAATCTGAAAATGGGTATTGAAAACCTATACATTTTAGTCTGAATAGGGTCAGGGTTTGAGAAAGGGCAGCATACCTCCCCTCCCCCGCCCCCCCACTAGAGTACATGTAGTTGTAAGTAGCAGTGTGGCATGGCATGGAGTGCTCATATCATGGTGGTGGTGTTTCTGAGGCATTTCTCAGATTCCTGTTTGGCATATGGCATTTTCCTCCACCACCCAAGACAGTGTGTTGATTGCTTGGGTGTGACTGGGGCTCTACCTGGGTTGTGTGGAATTGTCAGTAATGGAGCAGTCATTTTACAGGGCCAGCTGACCACAGGGAGACCCCTGGATATCCAAGACAACCATCTTCCATTATGCTATATGTGAGGCAGCTGGTTGATATTTGGCTGAGCTGATAAATGATAAAAAGAACTATATTTTCAATTGGTGGTCCAAAAAGACATTCTCCAGATGTCCACATACTTGGTGCAAAGCAAGTTGTTGTTTTCCCGAACAGCGTCTGGTCATCAAGCCTATGCATTCAGCTGATGTAATCAATCTAAATTTAAGTTTTTTTTTACCTGTAAATGTTGAACTTGTGAATATTCTTACAATCTTGGCCAAGTTAGGAATTTGAACATCCATATTTCCTGACAACACTTGTTGATACAGTTCATCTGAGGCAGAATGCTTGTCAACTGACGCAGCTGTTGTTTCAGCCTTCACGAGATTCATTGGTACAATCTCTGGTTCTGAAGTCTTCCTACCATCGGGGCAATCACCTCTTTCTTTTGTTTCTGAGGATGGATCATGACCATTGGGCAGATGATTCTCCAAGGGATCAAGTGGATAAATGTTGATATCTGGCTCTTCACTATCAGCGACATGATCTATTGGGCAAATATCAATATCAAAGTCATTCTCCTTATCTGTTACTTTGGTCCCATTTGGAAGATTCTCAGTAGATATTCCATCGACTTCCTCTGATTCCTCCCTATCCTTCTTTCCAAACAACTTTTTGCTAAACTTTGAGAATCGTTCTTCCTTGTTCTTCTTCCTTCCACAAAGCTCATCTAAAGAGGAACTTGATCCAGGGGCAGATTTATGATACACTTCATGCTCAGGTGTTTCAAATTGTGGAAAGGACAGATGAAAGTCCTCACTTGAATCTTTTATTTTCTGAGTTGATGAAGCTTTTTCTTCTTGAACATCTGCTCCTAAGGGCAGTGAAGTATGGCTGCCTTCTTTATCACTAAAGAGAGTTTGGAAAAAAAAATCCTTCAATAAGGAAAATTTGCATACAAACAATGTCCTTTAAATGCCCAAGTTATATGTATATGTTGTGGTTTAATTTTTTTTTTGTTTTTATTGTCCTTTGTGCAGTATTCATTACCATAATCTGAGAAAAAGGGAAATAAAGATCAGATTGGTTTGAAAATATTTAAACAAAAAAAAAATGTGAACCACAACATAAATACCCCCCCCCCCCCCACTTCTGATAGTAAAAGAAGAAAAAGAACAGTGGCTGATATTGGAGAAGGACCAAGGAAGTCTGGATCCCCTTTCAAATCAGAACTTGAGCACATCATAGACCTATTTTATTTACCATGACGCTTATAATTGAATGCTTATGATTCTCCGAAGGTAAGCAATAATTCCTTGTTTTTAAACCTCAAGTCAACTGAATGGAATAGCATTTCAAGGGGTGTGTGGAAAAAAGCCTTACAGTATGCAAAATAAAATGAAATGGTGTACAGAAATTACTCAGCACATAGTTCTCACTGGAACCCCTAAATGTTCAAATATCACCACAAAAAACATTATGCCAAAATGGCTCCAATTTTTTATGTTCTTTTGTCTAGGAAAAATATCCTTTTGATCTTTTAACTTAAGAACAAGGTAAGAAGGGCTAATTTGAATACAAACAAAAGAAAGTTAAAATGGTAGCCATTTTGGAATAAGCATAATTTTATTTATTAAAGTTTAATTTTTCCAAATTCCCTATATTGTAATTGGATTCCCTTTCATAACATTTATAGACACATTTTTGGACACCTCAACACCATAATAAAGGTTTAAATACTGAGGAATTTAAAAAACCAAAACATTTGACCTATTGAAAGATACTGGTGCAATATATGCGAAGCATTTTAATCTCTTTTGCTTTCGCCAGGCTATCCTTGGAAGTTTAAATCAGCTACTGCCAATGGCAGTCTTGTTTGAATAATCATGAAGTACAACTCTCCAGTTATAATTGCTGTATACCATAAAAATCACAAACGAATTAAGTAAAATTGATTAGAAGTTTAATATAAACAGTTGCACTTGTAGGGTCAACTGAAAATTACCCGAGATGAGAGATTTGATGTAATCCAACCTTTTTGAATTAAGACATCCATACTTTGAACAAAAATTCTCCATAAAATTTAAGTTTAATGCTGCAAATTTATAAAGCCTCAGACCAAAGGATGATATTGACACACAACTCTGGATCACATAAACCAAAAAGCAAGTCTCATCTCACACTAAGTGTTTACGTTAATCCGGATGTTAATATAGCGTCATACCTTACGAGGATGTTAAACTGAGGTCATCTCTAAATTTAACTGGCGCACACTTGAGCCAGTATACAGAGGGTCATATTGGAGGTACGAGACAATAAAAAAATAGTTGGATAAAACTAAAATTTATTTCTTCCCAAAGGATGATCATTTTATTGTTTTATACCTCCAATATCGCAACTGTAAAAACCTTGTAGAGGAACTGCTGGGCATGTTGATGGAAGGTCAATTGAATTTGCAACAATTAACAGCTCCAAAATCACCCTCACTCTAAGCCCACCCCCTGCTTATTTGGTATGATTTCATTTCCCTTTTGAAAAAATATAGATGCAATTTTTTACTGGTCATTTACCGACAGTTAAGAGGATCAAAATATATTATTAGAATGCCCCACAACTGCCTAATCTACGAGACAGAGATTCCAGCCTGAACTAAGCAGAGAGAGAAAAAAAGCTCTGTCTCGCCTGACCTATCTCCATCCCTGGCACCGCAATTAGCTTACTGTACGGTCGAACGCAATTAATATTTTATATTGTCCAAGTATCATTCGTTCTAAAAGTTTTATGTTTTATAATGTTTGAAAATCAATATGACCTCAAAACACTCAACCATGATTCGTTTAGTTCTGGTATTCCTGCTTTTAGAAAAATATGCTTAAACTTCTTAATTTAGCTTTCGATTATGATTGCTGACAGTTTTACCGTGAATACTAGCTAATCAGTTTTATTTTATGGATCAGCTAAATTAATTGGGTACCGTGTTCATCAACAAAATACCAAACAGGGAAAAATCCATGTCCCGCAATCTTGTGGTTACTTGGAATACCGCGACACACAGGCAGCAAAATTCTTTAAATGGATTTCATGATCCCAGCAAAAAACATATTGAGCTTAAAGCTTACATTGGCTTCTTAAAAAAAGGAACATGAGCTTAAAGACATTAAGATAAAGAAGACATGGTTAAGAGACTAAATTGACACTATAAGGCGATTTTCATTCGTAAATTTCTTCGATCTTACCTCAAAGTTGGATTTTGTTGCCCTGCTTCAAGTTCTGCTTTCGAAGCTCTTGGTTTCGATTCACAGCACCCCATGTTTCCCATTTGATTGATTTTCAATCAACACGGGCTCGCTGGCGGTTTTCAAGCCATGTCACACAACAACAAGTATCTCTGCTCTTCTGAGAATAGATAACTGTCAAGCAACAATTATTAGCCGTACATTGTAGACACAATAGCAGCGAATATGTCAGCTCTTTTGTCCTCTCTGATCTTAGCGTTCGCGGCTCTCTTGGAATGCGTCCTTTATTGCCCGGTCGTGTCGCCGTCGTTTTTACATGCAAATCACCTCTAAATGAATTTCGCGTCCGACAAGCAATCAGATCTAAGGCGTGAAATTATTAGCATATTTTCGACCAGAGGTGAAAAAAACCCTTACCACAGATTACATTCTGCATAAATAACTACCAGACGCACCTTCACATCGGTACAACCATAGATACATCGAGATATAATTTCTCCCAAGCTACACTATATAAATTTATTAAGTTGCTTGGTAAGAATTACGACATCAATCTCGAACACAAGCTGATCAGCGGCTGGCAGCCTCGACTTCATTCATACTTGAACAAAAACATGGCGGTTTGGCGCGAAGGTTATAGTTTATACGTTTCGTTCTTGCAGAATTAGTAACCGCTATTTTAGATCGCTTTGTTGTAAACAGCAACACTCAAAGCTCAACTGTTTTAATGGATAATTCAAATTTCAAGTTGGATGCTGGATATTGCACGAAAACATAGCCATGGATTTAGACTTCTCGCAGGAGTCCCTTGCTTTCAGTGACATTGCTCCACCATCTCATGTCAGTGGTCTTGAATCGTTTTCGGATTTCGACGCCAGTGAGTGCAGCGAGGTTTCCTTCGCTGAAGTTGTGCCTAACAAAGGCGAGGGCAAAGATGAAGTGGCTTCTGTTCGGGAAGATGCCACTCAAGCTAATATTTCTACGGAGAAGAACCAAGAGTCAAGTGGAACAGAAAGGTAAGTGTTGTTGATTGTATGTCACCAACTTAGTGACGTCCTTTTTTTTTGCGGAAGTCTTTAGACTAGCAGACGCAGAATTTATTTCATGGGTTCATCAGTTTGAAAATTTTGCCTCCTATAAATTACTCGACTTCATCAATTGCTTACTTGACTTAATTGAGTGTTCATCGAAAATTAGGCTTAATTAAGGAAAATTAAGAACCAGCTAGCAAGGACTTACGTTTGACATTTTTTAGGGAGCTTTGTTTAATACGTACTAAAAATATTATTGTCCAAAACGAAACATGAATCTGGAGTGATATAAAAACAAAACCTTTTAATGCATTTTTAGAATAATTTTTAGAGCACTGAAGCAGTGACAACTGTTACACTCTTCCTCTTGAATAAATTGTTAAATTAATCCACTTCTTCTTTCATAATTTTAAGCTTATTGACAACGAAGTTAATTCCATCAAACACGCCTACTTGGTTTAATATTTTTTGGGAAGCAAAATGTTGTACATATATTTATTGTTTGAGCCCAAAAATTGCAAGAAGGCAATAAAAATCACATTTCACTGCAAACTGGACACTTGAATAATTCTCATTTTGTTGAAGCACATGTAACCATGTTATGTTGAATTTCACTGACTTGATAATTATTTTGGCCTTATCTTTCTCAAAAACTTTAGCATAAACCTGTGAAAAAAATCACAGTTAGAATAATAAAAATTCAGGGACTTACAAGCAAACTGAAAAATCTGTTTTTACATAAGACGGTTATATTCTCAGTGCTTCAGTTGTTATGAAAAGTCATAGCACAGGGCTATTGACCAAATCATAATTGATGAGAAAAACTAATCCTTTCTCATTTCACAGGAAAAAATTAATAAAGGCTGTTGCTAGCACTAACAAATAGCAAAAATATCCAAAGTTGAACCTCGATTATCCGGACTATTTACTGAGGTCCCGACAAGTCCGGATAATCGAGGTTCGACTGTAATAGCTTAAATATCTTTAGATGGTCTGCATTAATAGGAGAGTTTCTAAAAAGGAAAATCATGACCTTTCAAATTGTACTGTGAAGATTTTACTCCATTTTAGTAAGATGATTTTATAATTAAGCAAATGAAACAAAAACAAAAAGACGAAGAAAAGAAAGCTTCTAAGATTTCAAAATTAGGTAGCTTTCAGGATCTAAAATTTTTTTAAAGTGTTACAAGCTTTTGATTCCTTCGCAGAATCTTTTTCAAGTAAGTAAGAGGTTAATTTATGTCATGTGAATGAGGTGATGTGAGTTGTGATAAAATGTCCAAAAAGACAAAAGACCACTCTCAATATTGAGACAGCAGCTACATGTACGAACCAGCAGCGGTCTTTCTGGACATCTTTTCATGTAACTTACACCACCTCAACTCACATGACATACTGTAAATTGAACTCCCTTGAAAAAGATTCTGTAAAGAAATAAAAATCTTACAACGCTATAAAATTCTTTAGATCCTGAAATCTAATTTTGTTTTCCAATATACCACTTTATGTTTATCATATTTTCATTGTCCAATGTACTTCTTTATTGTTCTCTTTGTAGGTTGTCTTTAGGACTGCAGGGTCTCAATGCCAACAACATCAATGAATTCCTTGAAGCCATCCACAATGCAGAATCACTAGGTACAATGAAAAGTAGACTGCGGCTTCCTCAGTCTACATTTACCGTACATGACAGAATCACCCTTGTATATTCAACCTTCTGGTAATTTCTATTGCTTGTGGTGACTATGTCCATCACTTCTCCCATCTGGATGTGATTATAATTCATCACAGGATCCATAGTATGAAGTGACTAAGTTGCTCTCACTTTTATGGGATGCTAATCCATCACAGGATTCCTAACACGAATAAGTGACTAAGAGTATTACTTGCTCCCCCAGGATGAGATGCTAGTGCATTACAGGGTAATCCCCAGCATGAATGACTATAGTCCATCACAGGGTATTTTGTGATGAAGTGTTCAACTATGGGTATTACTACTCTTCCCTGGATGGGATGCTAGTCGACCGCAGGATACCTAGCATTCTACTAGGTTTCCCATACAGGACTGTGATACCCATTTATAAACATAGGAAATGAGAGGCAATGTGAAGCAACTTTAATTTCTTGCCTAAGGAAACAAGATTGTAACTCTGAAAGGGAACTTTCCAGCTAATAGGGTTTTTAAATTGTTTGTAATCAGGAATTCCATCATCCAATAGTGGGAAAAGCTTGGCTGGGGATGAGAGCTCGCTTGGCATTCTGCAGTTAGATAACCTGCCAGGTAAAATGATTATTGTTAACATCCTCCATGAATTTGTCTTTGGTGTGACTGGTTGAATTTAATCATGAGGAGCCTGAGAACTTTACAACCTTGTCTCTTCATTCTCCTCTCCCGGTCTAATTCATACCAGTAGGTACAGGTTATATTGGAAACTCTAGATATGTTACGTGTAATCCAGACTTGAGTTTCTGACATGCTTGAAATACACCGGGGGGGGGGGGGGGGTGGTACTCCCTTATATGGGCTATATAGGTACATGTATGTGCGACCCCAAAGGGTATGGTTTTTCTGCCACTTTGGTCATAAATAGGGTATCAATTTTAGCCATTTTGCCGCCATTTTGGTGATAAATAGGGTATCAATTTTTGCACTCTAGTCTTGAATTCGTTATCTTTTTTTTATTTTGGAAGAAGCTATTTCTTCATCATGATGTTTTACGGCAACTGTGTACATGCTGCAACAGCTTGTGATGAGCTCCGGTCACGCGCTGGGCTCCAGGGGAGTTTTGAACTGAAGTTGATCAGACACTATCAGGTCATAAATGGGGTATCAAATTTTTGGTCAGGTCATAAATAGGGTAGGAAAAATCGCAGGTTTTGGTCATAAATAGGGTAAGGGTTTTGGGAAGCAGGCCACACACCCCTACCCAATTTTTTTGGGAGTACCCCCCGTCCTCCCCCGGGAAAATACAGAAGACTGCCTATGCACAGATGTAAGTCTCTTTAAACTGATTCAAAAAGAGGCAAAGGTAAATTAGTTTCTTTTTTAGGACGTACAGTTATAAAGGACTAGGAAAAAGCTGTAATTTTCTGTGGTTCCTTGTGATGTGTTCACATGGTATTACACTGCTGGGTACTTACAGTGTTGCAGATGTGTTATAATATGTAGCATAGGTTAGTGGTATGGATTATCTAGGGACATAAAGGGATATTCTGGTATGTCACCCAGATGAACTTAAAACTTGGTTTACTGTTTCTTCAGGTAAAGTTTATTGTTTTATAAACTGTGCTGTATGAATTAATTGATTGATTGATTAATCTTGACAATGTTTTACTCAAATTTGGTGCTACCACTTTCATTGCTGTTGTTTTGGCAAAAATGCTAAGAGGATTTCAATCACAATAGAGACAATAGAGACAGTGCTACTGGATCCTTGTGTTGTAGAGAAATAATAGCTTCAGGCTTTATTTGTTGAGAAAGGATAATCTAGACGGATGTCATTGCCAAGATAACCAAACTAAAATAAATAGTTAGAGTGGGTTCTCTTCACTTTTTTCTCTTTTTTTTTTTTTTTTTTGATTCTGAAAGAGTTGTCCACTTCTTTTTATCAGATTTTGGCGACAACCTTAATTCACACACTTCAGAACAAGATTCCCAGCCACTGGAGAGAACTTTAGTTGGCAACGATGATGAAGAAGAGGATGAAGTTGTTATTAATCACCATGATGCTACTGACAATCTTCAAGGAGAGGACATTCCGTTCACAAGTGAATGCGGCAATGCTGCAAATTTAACGCCGCTTCCTGACAGAAACACATTGGTGCAATTTGAAGAAGAAAGACCAGATACTGGTATGATTGTACGATATCTTGATTACAGTTTGTAAACACTACAAGACTAGGAATCAACCTTACCTGTACTCTCTGAAATTAGTTTTCTGGCAGGTACTTAATTCCTTGCAGTTTATGGACCCATTTTTTTTGCAAATTATATGCCTTGTTCTCATGATTTTCAAGGAAATTCCCTACAATTTTGCAAAAACTTGACATTGATTTTCGTTAATTATTGTTGGATGTCAGACAATTTCAAAAATTAAAACTTCAGGAAGTATGAAGGGACAAGGTTAAGGACTACTGCTCAACCTTATGCTATGACTCTGCTGAGTAAGGAGAATAAAAAAATGACATGTAAATCTCAGGCCCTTTTTGGACAGTGATGTGGGTCTCAGCTAATGGGAAAAGTTAGACCAAAGCAAGTTAACTGTGGCATGGGGATATGATTTACTAAACCTTTCAATTTTCAAAACTAACATTAAAAGAACAGTGCCAGTTGATTATGAGAATTGTAACAGTAAAAGAATGTTTCTTTCTTGTAGGCAAGGATCCAGACACATTTTTCAGTTCTCACCAAAGAGAAGCAAATGATGGTAATGAAGCCATTAATGAGGAGCCCTTACGCTACAGTTATGGCCAAGGTACTATCAATAGGCCTTATCATGGTTTTTGACGCCATTTTGACGAGTGGGCAAACAGGCTTGAAATAACAGTGTTTGTATGGAAATCCGATGTCAAATAATTTTCATAAAACATCACTTCTGAAGAATTCATGAATTGGAAACTTTAGGCCCTAGGAAAAGGATTTTAAGAAAAAAATTGGAGGGATGTAGCTTTGCCAGAAAACGTCCAGTTGTGTTTTGAACTTTCCATACATTTGTCTGTAAAGCGAACCAGCCGTGAACTGCTACTAAAAATAGTTCATGGGAAAAAAATACAGGGAAATGTATGGAAAGTTCAAAACACGACTGGACGCTTTCTGGCAAAGCTACATCCCTCCATTTTTTTTTTCTTAAAATCCTTTTCCTAGTGCTAAAAGTTTCCAATTCATGAATTTTTCAGAAGCGATGTTTTATGAAAATCATTTGACATAGGATTTCCATACAAACACTGTTATTTCAAGCCTGTTTGCCTTCTCGTCAAAATGGCGTCGAAAACCGTGATAAGGCCTATAGCATTCTCTCAAAGCCTGTTCCACTTTTAAAGAGTATTTAATTTTTTTTTGTACATACAGTAAACTATTTTAAATGTTATAATGAGGACTCATTGCTCATTGCCCAAGGGAAATTAAGGGTTAATAGAGGGGCACATGATAATGGTGAGCCTTGGTTCTGATTAGGAGGACTTGAAATTCTGAGAATTACTCATGTACATTATACCATGCAGTTTACACTGTTATATCTGGCAAAGTAAGGCCTGAATTCAGTAGTTTAAATAGTTGTAGGCCAATGGACCTTCCCTTGGAGAATTTGGAGTTTGTCTTCCATTGGGGACTCAGAATTTTTTTCTGCGTAGTCTCATGCTTGCAAGAAGGTGAATAGAGTTTACTTATCACAGAACTGTGGTGAAAATTCTACATCTTTCTCTGTGTCATCATCCACACCTGCCTGTCTTGTTAAAAGACTATATGGTGTAGCACCATGGCAGTCAGTTTCTGAAACACCTCTTGGAAAATCTTGCATCCCAAACTCTCCCATGAGAGATGAAGCAAAATGAACAGAGATGGCACATGTGCTGGTACCACCCACCCCTTTCTTTTAACCCCAATTTTTGGGCTTGAAAGTTGTGTTGAAACGACTCTGTCTTCCTTATTGCACTGATGACCAAGCTTCCAAGCACCTGGACTGTGGGTACTGTTGCCAGACGGTTTCAGGTCTTTCTCATACAAATTGTTGAATTGCAGAGGACCTGGACATGATGTTACAAGGTAGATCAGGCAGTGGTGATGGTGGCGAGTTGATTGATAGAGTATCTCTGACTTCCAGTATCAGCTTTATACAATCACAGACATTTCCTGAAAGCATATTTAGTCAGAGCTTTAGCAGGTACAGTAAATTTTGTAATGTGCACTGTTGGTGTTTGATTTACATTTGTCTTGTCCGTTGACTGAGTTTAATTATGTGAAACAGGTTATTATTTTAAGCCTGGTGAATGAATGAGAATAATGTATTATTCAGTGAGTGACATGCAGATTCGGAAAAAAAGGAAATCCATGTGCTCCCATTAGGAGTTCAACCAGGGGGTCACCAAAGAATTTCACAAAACATTTGAACATGTGAAAAACAAACAAACAGGCAAACCAACAAACAAAAACTAAAACAAACAGCTGGTACAAAAAGTGTAATTTCTTCATAATGGCTTCAAAGGTCCCATTAAAATTTTTTGAGCATAAAGACATAATTTTTTGTGGTCAAAGCAGGCAGGCAAATCTTGTTCAAAGCTGATCAGTTTGCTTGGTGCTGACTATTACTGAAACCCCATTGACTACAGTGCATATATATTGACTATACGCTGGAACAGAAGAAAAGTAGTGAGTACTGTGAACAAAACAGTTCCCACCCCAAACTAACTAGCAGAGACAAAGGCAAAAATAATAAGGATGTATATCTTCACTTCACTATGTGAAAACTAGGCAAGATTAAAGAAATGCTCTTCATTCAACTTCCCTTAGTGTTGCTTGGAAGGTCTGCCAGTTCACCATCATCCCTTTCTGAGGGTACAACAATACTGACAAGGTGATGGGGGAAACGTAGGATGTTTATTTAAGGGGGCCCTGTCACGGCAATTTCTCTGTGTTGTGGTGAAAAGCACTCAAATATTTGACAAGATTCCTTTCCTCTAACATCAAATTGCCCATTATTAGAGCACTGAGAATATAACACTTAATGAATTTCTCCTGGAAGAACTCACTATCATCAGTTGTTTGGTGATTTCTCCAAAATACACAGGAAAAACTTGAAAAACATGGCCGATTTTTTCAAGTTGCATTCCATTTCAATCCTGGCTATCTGCAGCCAAAGGTACCAAATATTGGTTTCTGTGCACTCATGAGGTAATTGTTAACAAAGCTGAACCATTATTTTAACATTCCATTGATATGATATTTTGGTTGTTCAAAGCGACACTAAAAATAGGTGACACTGCCCCTTTAAGAATTGTAACAATTGAGTTTATGAGTCTACTTACAGTGCCTCAGAAGTTTTGTCTGAGATTCTGGTCATTATACTGTACAGCCATGTTAAGTGTTCCCACCATTGTTCTTTTGTACCAGTAGTCGGGGTCTTGGCAGTGGGATGGACTCGCGTTCTGAGAGTGATGGTCATGAGGAGAATGAAGACAACACTCTGTCTCTTCTGCATGCTGCAGGAGATGGCAGTAATGGTAGTGCTGGCCGTCCTGGTCTTGAAGGAGCTAATTCTGATGCAGAGGACACACCCAGCATTGGTGGACTTCCCTTAGATACAAGCAGCAGACTAGAAGCTCAAGGACTTGGTGAGTTTTTGCTTGCATTGGCATGTACAGTAAATTGTGCATTCTTTAACAATTACTGGGTAAGGCCCATCTGCAATGGACAAGTGGTTGCATTTGGCATGGCAGAAGTTTGAATTCAAGGTCTCGTTCAAGCCTTGCAAGTCTCTGCTGTCATGCTGTTTGCTTAGGGAAGAAATATGCTGTCCACATTCTCTCTGTATGCAGGTGTATAATTGGTATCAAAAAGTTCTCAGGAGAGCTCCTAATCAAAGGCTCCTGTGAGCCAACTCGTGAATGCAGATGACACATAGTAATTGAAATTTAGACGGCTACGGAAACTTCCTCAAAAGCTAAAAGAAATTATATCTTTGCCCGATACTGTAACGAAAAATGACCATTCTTGTACTATTAAAATGATTGTCAAATTATTCTGTACAGATTGAATAAGCCGATTATTCTGATGCGCCGATTAAAAAAAAATCACGTGTTTTTTTTATTCAAAGTTCATAGGAGCACGCCATGTGCAGCTACGTCATGCAAATTCGTGTCCCCGATAGTCCGGGGCTACTGGATTTCGCGATCGGGCTAGTGGATTCTAACCATCACTTGCCCGATGGCCAAGTGAAGTTTTTTTGGGAATTAAAATTACAAAATTACTGTAGGGCAAGCCGATCTCACAAAGGAAAAAAAATGTTCAACAAAGTATCGCATTACATTTCATGCCCGACATAAATGCGTGAAATTTTTCCTTTGGAGTTCAGTCCACGCAATCCTCAAGTAAAAATAAGGAACTATGACAAGCTCTTGCTAAATAAGAATTATTTATCGACCGCGTCCTTTTGCTTTCCCATAAATTTCCAGTTGTAAATTTCGAAAATGAAACATTTTTTCCCTGTGAAACCTCTATGAAAGCTGACAAGATCTTAAAGTGTTCATTTCACCAGAAATTTGCATAATTTTGTTTACGACGTCAATGATGCGTGACATGGCACGTTCCGCTTTCGCGTGAAAACTGACAAATTAAATTATTTTTAATTAAATTATTTCTAAATTAAATTATTTTTAATTCTTAAAAGAAACCGCACTTTGCAGAAAAAAACGAAAAAAAACCTATAACTTTGCTCAGATTCAACGAAAAACTCCATTCTTACACTGAAATGATTGTCAAATTATTCTCTACAGAATGAATGAGAGAATTCTGACGTGTCGTGAAAAAAAATTTTCACGTTTTTTTTTTCACTAATTGAGTTTACGACCCCGGACTTTCTGAAAAACTGAAAAAACTTGTAACTTTGCTCAGATTGAACGAAAAATCTCCATTCTTGCACTAAATGATCGTCAAATTATTCTCTACATATTGAACAAGAATTTCCTGATGCGCCGTGAACAATAAATGTTCGCGTGTTTTTCCCACTAATTGAATTTGAAACTCACTCACTGCGCACGCCCGAAAGTTAACGACAAAACCGACCGACCGACTGATCGACCAAGTCAAAAGCCAGCTATCGCCATAACTCGTTCATTGCGCTACGCGCATTCACGAGTTAAAAAGTGGGAGATGAACCCTAAAATAGATTGGGGGATAGACGTGGTAGACTACTCAACTGGCCTGTCATTTGATTGGTAATTTCCTCCCTAACCAGCTGCAAAATTAAAGGTCTGATAATTATAATCAATATGATTTATTTTTATAATGACTCTATGTTCATTATAACCACCTTGCTCTTTTTAGAATTGCGTCAGTCAGCTGAAGGTGTCGATGTTCTTCCTGATGTTCCTGGCGATGGGGGAGGAGGGGGTGATGGCAGCAGCGGTAACAACAGTGACGCTGACGACGGGGGACCTGCAGGTTAGTACACTCACTCTAACTCATCAGTTCTGATGGGAGTGCTAACTACTGGTAAAATAAGACACAGTACATCTTTGATTGTTACCTCCAAACCGGACCTGTTAAACATACAGGATGTGGTAATGATGGGAATTTCAGACCACATTTTATTTTATGCAGCATTAAAATTTGAGTGGATTGATAATTATTATTCTCATTGTCCCAGGGGCTGCATATGCCTCTTCAAGTGCCAGTGTATTGCCACCTTCAACCTTTCCTCCAACTATTGCATCATTTGGATTCATCAACCAGTCCACTGCAGGCGACGTGAGTTCTGCTTTAGGTGTCAGTGATGGCCTGACAGCAGGGCGTGGCTGTCCAGTGGGTGATGCTGCTGCAGACAGGTCCCCTGTACTAATACATAGTCCTCCAGAGCAGCTGAATGAGCTCCAAGACCCGACAAGTTCACCATATCCTCTGCATTTCCAGGCATCATCCACACCCATGGTAACCCAGGTACATTTTGTACATGTATGGCTCTCTTAGGTTATTTAATTAAATTGAAAGTTTGTCACTAGACACATTTTGTTGTTCATTTTTCTTGCCACAATCTTCTTCATTGACGTCACCAACATCATCGCCACTGTAGTGGTTGGGTTTATCATCATGATCATCGTCATTACCACCGTCGTCATGTCATCTTCACCTCATCATCACCATCAGTGACAAAATGGCCCCTTACACCACTTCCCATCGCACTTAAGTGTGAGGCACACCTACTGTGAGCATTTGGTTGGCCTATTTTTATGTGAACTCAAAATACTGTGATGACAGGAAAGGGCTAAACAAAAATTATAAAATTGAAAACAAACAGTCTTAGAGTTCCACTATTTTGTCTGGTATTGTGGTATAATTATTTAATTTTTAATCATGTAACTGCTGACATTTATAATTTGTTGCTAAGAATGTACTTAAAAGAAATAAAAAAGAAATAAATGACTTTATTTAAGTGTCGAAGCATTTAGCGCTGTAGCACTAATTGGGGACACTGTAAACCAGTGAAATAAATATGCCACCTAAAAATAACATTTGTTAAAAATCCCTACTGGTGGGAGGCAAATCAGTTGGCTATTTACAAAGCGTGGCCTTGGAGCAGGACTTGAAGCTCGGGCCTCCAGATTACACATCCAGCACCCCTAACCACCAGGCCACACTGCCTCCCACATTAACGCCTATGTCGCAAATGGAGGTTGGGTGCCCAGGAGCCAGGGGCTGGTACCGCCAACCCAAACCCAGGTAGGTAGAACACCCCATAAGCCTGCCTTACCCACAACCCAGCCACGAGCCCCGCCCGCAACCCAGCCCCAACCCTAGCACCCGTCACACTGAGACAAAAAGCTCAGTGGAAAAATAATAAGTACATAAGACAACGAACTAACCCTAACCCTAACCAACCCCCAACACCAATCCCCAACAATAACAAAGTAACACTACTGGGAGGGAAGGGAGGGAAAGAAAAGCCCAACAAAACGCGATAAACTAGCCACGCCACGAAAAACGCTGAGTAGAGTAAATTTCCGAGCACGTGCAAAGGAGCACGCCTAAACTGCAAGAGAATACCGCTGGCCACGCAACTGCCTGCAGACCTGAACCAGGCCCGAAACAATAATGTAACAACAAATGCCCACACGCTAATGTGCTACCCGTGCTCAAACTACGCCAATAAACGCTAACGCCTCGCTACGCCACGCCACCACGGAGCAAACTTGCTCCAAGTCGTTAACTAAGTTAAATTACATTTAACCCTATTTGGTAAAAAAAAAGCTTTAGAAGAAAAATGATGTTGGATATTAAGACGTAATTTATTATGGTTAACTGCAGAAATGATTGGTGATGATTAACTTTGTTGCCCTTTGATTGTTGTGCAGCAATATAATGGACGAAGTATTCCTGATGAAACTTCAGCACTGGAGTCTTACTACCTCATGGCACACAACCCTCCTAGAGATAGCGACACTCTGGTTAATACACCCCGCCTCTCATGGGTTGCAGATAGCACCTTTCATATGTCACAGGTTTGTTTGAGCCCTTTTGGTACATTGTGCAGAGTGTAAGAGGCTGTATCACTAACTTATTTTGGGTAGGAACTTTGATACTATTCAGCCTGGTGGGGGAGGTATGCTAAAGCTATGATCCTAGGCTAGGGTCCCAGGTCATTTCAGACTTACTTCCACTATTTTGTCATTATGGGAAATAATTTCTTGAAACTTTCACTCGTATACATGATTGGAGAAAGGCAACATAGAGGTAATTGTACAGTATTGCCATGCTAAGAATTGGATGTGACTGTGGAGGCCGGTACCCTAATTCACAACTTACACGTAGACAGATTTAAGATGGGGTGGGGGGGCAAGAGCTGGTTTTTCCATCCCTCATTCATTTGAGGTTTTTTTTTTTTTTTTTTTGATAAATAACAACTACCATTCAGTTTATAATTATTTTCATAGGTTTTTATCAATAAAAGCAGAACTTTTTGACATTTTTTCTTTAAAGTAAGCAGGTCAATTTTCAGTGCATGAAATAGCAACTCAAAATTTTATTTTTTTGTGTATGCATTTTTAGTTTTAAGTGAGCTATTTTCTTCCAGTATTTCATAAGGGTAAAAAGAATCTTGGTGTTAATGCTGTACATACTGTTTTTCGTAAGGTGAATGATGTTATTTTGTTCACCAGCTGCAAAGAGGTAGACCAAGTAATGCTCTTACTGAAGCTGAGTCACTGAACTTTGACCCTCCTACTGCGACTGCCTCAGCTGGCCATGTTGCTTTATACGACAGCGATGTGGTATGTCTTAAACAAAGTTTTACTCTCCCAGTAGAGTTGCATTCCCCACCCCCACACCCTCCCCTCCCAGCCCACCCCTCACCAGAGGTGCAGCTTGGTTTGGATTTGAAAAAAGTTTGCAATAAACAAGAACAGCTACCATTAACTGGGAGAGAAATCCAGTAATCTCTATCCTGAGGTGGTGGTTTTGCAACAAGTTCTGGATGCCCCTGATTGTTTCAGATGAGCATCAAAGAGCTCAGCCATAAATTTGCAGTTGCCATTAGGCCTTCTCCTTCATATGGTTTCCGTCATGATTCAGCCTTTTTAATATCTAAAAACTTCATTCTAAACTTGCGACCTGGCCACGACATTGTAATATGAAGCAAGAAGCTAGAGGGGTAACACATTTTGTCTAAGAAGAAGATATGCAGCACAGTCTGTAAATTGTGGACTGAACCACAGTATGTATTCTCTTTTTGTAAATAACTACCTTAGTGATCCTCGCTGAGTCAACAGAGGCAGAATCTCGATTATTTGAACCCTCGATTTTCTGAAGCTCCTGATTCTTCAAAGCAAAAGTTGTTTCCCTTGGATTTGCTTCGTTCAGATTTTTACCTCCGATTTATTGGAACTCCCGATTTTTCAAATCAAATTCAGTTTCCCTAGGTGGTTCGAAACATTGCTATGCGACTGTAAACTGATGTGTTCTTTCTTTTGTAGACACTGGTACCAAGTGACACTCCTTTTGAAGCCCAAAATACCCAACACTCAAGACAGAGATCAGGAAGTTGGCATGCTGAAAGATTAGGATCATCTGGAGCTTTATCAGATCACAGTGCTGACTTTTCAAGCAAGCTTAGCAACAGTGCACAGTTTATGATTGGGAGTTCAGCCATTGATGATTCACAGCTCTGGAAGGTAGTGTGTTTGATTGTTGCTGAGACATACAATTTTGTTTTTAAGCGTGCTTGCTCTTTTTTTATTCCACAATAATATAATAAATTTATTGCTCTTCCTTATGATCATCATATCAACTTGTACTGTTGTATGTTGTCATCGTCATTAGCACTGCCCACCCTAATCTTGTTTACTGTTACAATAACTCTACACTCACAGTTATCGCCATCATTTTTATCATAATTGCTATGATACTTGTCATTCCTGTTTTCGTTATTCAATGTCACAGATATCATCATTGTCACTGTTTCCCCACCCACCATCTGTCATCATCGTCATCCTCAATATTACTGTTTTATAGTCCTCTTTATTTATTTATTTATTTATTTTTTTATTTAATTCAATGTTTATCCAGGGGCATCCAATTTAGCAGAGCTAGTTTAAATGGAGCCCTGACACAGCACAAGACAAAACATTGAAACATAAAAAAACTAGACAAATAATTAGGTCATAAATGCAGCATGTACCACAGCATGTATCTTAAAACATACCAGCAATGGGCAATTTTGCTGCATACACACGAGAATTTGCCACTTAGTTCACACTAATTTTCCTTGAGAACCCTTTGGACTCAGGGCTTTTTGTTTACTTCTCCTGTTATGGTATAAAGTGATGGTATATATATGTATACAATTGTTTTGTTACGTTGTCTACTAGTTACTACAAAACAGTTTGAAAGGGCTGCCCTAGAACTGCTTTAACAGAAGGAGCATATAGTACATGTACATGTAGAGTTCAGTACATTGCCATTACAATCCTCAACTCTTAACAGCTTGCTTGGCTTATCCACGCTCGTAACAAGTCTTTTTCAACTGATGTTTTCTTGCTTAAACTTCAACTCCAAGCATTATCTATTTGCATAGTTCTATCTGCTCCAGGTATGCATAACACATTTTATTTAATACATGTAGTCAACACCAAGAGATAACGAAGAGGAAGCCTTGAGGGCCACTCCAGGGGTTCTGTTCCAAGGACATCAGCGGCCATCCACAGTTACTGGTCAAGTAGCTGACCATAAACAGGTACGTGCATGACACTTGATTTGGCGTACAGTGGCTAACAAAAGTCAAATCGGAAGTCAAAGATGAGTGACTACTGAGCAGTATGGTACTAATGCCAGTTGCCCCCTTTTTAGGGCTTATGTTACCAAGCTTTTTATCAAAAGGGTGTTCCAGTATCCTACATGAATTGGCAGTTTCCTGTATGACATTTGTACTAATGACAGGAAAAAACGTAAAGCTAATGTAACGTCTCATTAAGTGAAGTGGTCCACATGGCCATAAGCTATGTCAGTGTCAGTAGCACGAAGCAACAAATGGTTGTAATACTTCCCCATGGATGACATGGTGCACTGTAGTCCATAGCAGGGCTACTCCCAGCAAGAAACAGTTTTAAATTGTGCACACCTGGATGAAGTGAGGCAATGTTGAATAAAGGTTCCTGTCCAAGGAAAAAATACATAGCTGGTCCAACCATTTCAGCTGGTGAATTGACAGGCAGACAGCTAATTTAGACAAATCAAATCTTCTGTAAAAACACAAGGTGTAATTTATCCCATTTTGAATGTGTAATTCTCGATTCAAACGTCTGTCATTCCAGAGTAATTCTGGTACATTGGAAAGGTCAGGTGATGGAGATCAATCTACAATGTTAGCTTCAAATGGGCCATCTTGGAAAGAAGGTACATGTCATAATGCTGTTCTGTTTTCACACAGTTACTGTCACTGAATTTGACTGAATTTGTTTACAAATTCCTTGATTTTCTTAACCCTTTAACCCCCGATAGTGCCATATGGCACAAAATGCAATTACATGCTCAATATTCAGTCAATTTGTGTGAAATTTGCACAACTAAAAGATCTTGGAAAGATCTGCACATGGAAGACATAATATCATGCCCCCTCCTATACAAGACTTGATTTACCACCCCTGCAACTTTTGGAACTTTTTATCTTTGTACTTTTTAGGCCAAGTTAATATCTGACAACAACCAATGCACTGAGAGCTGCAAATTATGCTATAGTTTAGGGACATACCCAATCCGTACAAGGAACAGGACAATTTTAAACGTTTTTATTTTTTTATTTGAGCACTTGTCAATTCAATCTGTGACCTCCTCCATTTCTTTTGGTGTGATTTATAGCATACCCCAGAAAACACCTTTCAAATGGTATATTTGTAGTTATGTGGCCTCCTGGTTTATAGTTACCGATTTAGAGAAATTTGGCATTTCCCTCGGGGCTTAAAGGGTTAAAATATGAGAGCAAGTCCTCAGATGTTAGGGAATTTTTCAGGTGGTCGAAATATTACAGAGATGACACAAGATAGAACCTTAACTCCTGAAGGAGCTTGGGATGGACCCAGATCATCAGCATTTCCTTGGCCTATGAATGATGGTGGACATGATCCATTCAGCAATGAAGGTTTGTCTTTTACTGTGCTTTCATTGATACTTTGTCTTTAAGACCATTGATTTCACTTACAGTCAAGAACTAGGTTGAGACGACTAATGACCACAAAGGAGTCATTCTTCCTAAGTGCGACATTGATTTGTGGTAAATTAAATTCCATTTGTGAACATGTTTACTGATCCAACAGTTAAGGGGGGGCTACACCCAAACGCCATTTTTCCGCCACTTGACATGGCTTTAATGGAAATATCTTGTTCATGTTTCAAGCAATCAAAAAACTCTATCATCATCCCGTGAATCTGTGTTGTGGGGTGATTTTTGGGTATATTTGGGAGGAGTAGTTTTTCTAGAAGGATTGGCAAAATTAAGAGAAATAAGAAATATTTGAGATTTAGAGAAGTTTCAAAATTAGAATTTGTAGTTAATAATTAAGAGACAGACACCAAGTTAGTCCACAAGCAATCTGGGCTGCTCTTGGGTGGGTAACAACTGTCTGTTGGTGTTCCAAAAATCATTTTCTTTCTTCTATCTCTTCTTAAAACCTCTTCCAATTTCATTTCAAATTTAGGTGTAATCCCCCCTTAAGCATCTTGTTATTTTACCTTGTAATAGGATATAATATGCTCTACTTTGGCATCTTATTTAGTTTTTCCTGTATGCATCATTTAACTAACACGGCCTTCCTCGGGGATAGTACCTTGGTAATAATGAATGGTGAAAGGAAAGTTCCTTGGAAATGTTTACGATAGGATTGATTTAAAAATAAATATCAAAAAGTGTCAAAAATGGTTTTGAAAGAAACACAGATGCTTCAGGTATATAACCCTTCTTCAGTGTGGAGAAAGCCATTTATTGTACATAGTACATTGCTAGTGTGTATAAACATTTGAAGTTGAGAAAAAATGGTAAATTTTATGGTACGTCTTAACATACTGCATTTTTGGAAGTGGTATA
This sequence comes from Pavona decussata, assembly GCF_977016875.1. Taxonomy (NCBI): domain Eukaryota; kingdom Metazoa; phylum Cnidaria; class Anthozoa; order Scleractinia; family Agariciidae; genus Pavona; species Pavona decussata. Next base: position 2,434,562 of record NW_028145496.1, read on the forward strand.
GCTTAAATGAAAAATATGAATATAACAGTAAGTTGTGATATTTCGGGACCAGCTCATGAGGCATTGGATTTCTTCCATTGATTGTAGATTAGCTAACAAATAAAATCTTTGTATGCCTGATTTTAAGGTGGAAGAGAAAGTACTGCTGCCTGGTCATTTCAAGTTGGATCTTTGGATCAACAGTCTTGGCCTTTTGGTGGTGTTGGTGTACCTGGTGAAGGTGCCTTTAATGGTGAACATCAAGCGCAAGTGTCTTGGATGCAGTCTGACTATAAATTTGAACCACAAGGTACTCAAACAAATTTATGTGTAGTAAAACCTGCCAGTCTTTGAAGAATTTTGTTAAAAATTTAAATTCAATTTACTTTTTTTGGGGGGGGGGGGATCATGCATTTAGGAAGGCCACTTGACATTTTCTGGCTGAAAGGGCGATAACTGTTACAAACAAGTCTTGTAAGGCCAGTTCTAGATTGTAAATGTATGGTCAAAGCTAAGCACTTTGTGATAAACAGGTTTTCATTGAGCATACAATACATGTAAATTGTGTGGCTGTTTATGATAGTTTTATGTTACATGAATTGTGTAAATTGTTGTATTTCTGTGCTGTGCTCTAATGTGCTTTTTGTGTTGTTTTCAATATTCAGGAAATCCTTTGGCCGTTATCGATGCAGATGAAGAGATTTTTAACAAGGAGCACCAACTAGAAATACCAGTAAGATTAAGTCAAGTTTTTTAAGTTTTTATGATTGCAAGTGTAATGGTTCCATTTAAGTAATACACTTTCATAGGTAAGCTGTATTCATTGTATCATGCCCAGTTCAAGTCTCTAACCTGTTAGCTTCATTTCTGCTTTGTAGTTACATGTAGAACTATAAACCAGGCGATTATTTTTCTCATAATTTAGTTAGATCAGTGATCACCAGGGACTACTTCCCCTACTTGTTTCAGCAGTGACGTGGCTACTTTATTTTTCCCTACCAATGTGTACTGACGAGGTGTAGGAGATATTTTCAATGGCTTTACTTTTTCGACCAATGACATATTATTTGAATGGGGACAAGTTGTTAAGACTGGCCAGCTTGACCTTACAAGTTATTATAAAACTCTTTATGTTGGCCAGGTGGGATCAAACCTGTCACATTCTGAAGTAGCAGCTAAGCTAACCAACTGGTGTTATTCTATGTATGAAACGTTTCCCTGTTATCAACATTGTTTTAGTCTCAGGCCCAAATAAATGATGTCACTAAGCTACATGACTGGACCATTCCAGACAGCCAGTTCATCACCAGGCCATCCCTGCTTCAAGTTGTGGGTATCAATGACCCCAATGACGTTGGTGAAGTGCGGATCTCATTTGGTGCATTTCTGGCAGCAGGGTCAGAGGAGCTAGGTTCTTTGTCTCGGACAAGTCCTGACAGACCAAGGGTAAGTCAACAAAATCTTGTGACTGGTCAGTTGAGCAGTGTCATTTAACCATTGGCAGAATGGCATAAACAAAAGGATCCACTGTGATTTTCATAGCTGACTTCTAACGCATGGTGATGAATAAGTACATGTAACAGTAAGGATGTTGATCTTTTTTCAGACACATTCATCCAGTTGAAACAGTGTTCCATTTCATGATTTTTTTTCTCCTTCAATGTGACTCATTTTACTTCTTATAACATTGTTTCAAATACCTGATAAAGCCAGCCGCTTGGGTGGATAATTATTTGTTTCGCAGGAACTTGGGAAGCTTGGAGACATCTACATCTATGGTAAACAATGTTTGGTTTTCTCAACAGAGTTGATTTGGTAATTTGGCCACCATAAGAATTCGCACTGACGTAGGGCTAACCCTCCACCGTCGGCACTCAAATCTCTATACTGTGGCCAAATTACGTTATCAACACTGTTGATAAAACCAAACTTTGTTTCCACTGTCCACCGACTCAGCACTAACCCCGTTATCTTATTGTAAACATTCCCTGATTGGCTCCCTATCTGTAAATTTTGTTTCAGACACTGAGGGTGCTGGGATCAGTGATTAGGTTGAATGTTTTAGAATAAAAGCTTATAGTTGTATCTGTGCCTATGTACTAATCACTTGCTCAAGTCACTTTCCTCTCCACTACAAACCAAAACTGAGAATTATAGTTCTGGAGGAGTGCACTAGTTGTGATTACCTGTGTCAGGGAAGTTAACTCTGCTATTCAGTTTGGTCATGTTTCTACTTTTTGTTTTTTATTTTCGTTAGCCTCACTTTGGAAATGACAAACCTATAGTGACACCTCCTCCCCAGGGTGCAGTAAGAGACATCAGTGAACTCACAACTTCAATGGACAACATTTCCCCTGATGGTATTTTAAATAGAACGTCTGCAGATGGAAGTATGAAGGAAGTAGCACAAAAGCCACCTACACAGCTAGATGACATTTCTCAAAGACTGCAGATGCAGGATCAACCAAAAAGAAAGGAAATTCCAGGAGAAGAAGCAAGGAATCTAACCAATACAAAATTGCAATTAGCTGGTTCTGCTTATGCAGACATGCTTCCATTTGAAATACAGAAGTTAAAACTGGATGAGCAGTTCAAAACTGATGCTCCAGTGAAGAGCAGAAGTAGAAGTGTAAGCCAGACTAGCTCACAAAGCAATAGCAGTACTGGTAGTGTTAAAAGTGTCATAAAGAAAACTGATGGACAAATTACACATTCTGGTAGGAGTATTGGAGGTAATAATCAATCTAAAACTAAAGAAAAGAAACATTCACACAGAAAAGAAAAGCAGGAGACTCAAAAGATTTCAAGTCACCCCCTTGATGTGTCTCTACAGTCACCAGTTAAGGCCCAAGAATTTGAAGAGTTTTATAAGCATCCAGGTAGGATAAGCTCTCTGAGGAGGTCTTCTTTTGGAGATTCCAGCTCTACATCATCATTAGAAAAGATGACTCAATTTATTGCACAGGCAATAAATGAAGATCCAGATAAAATAAGAAAGAAACTTGCAGCAGTTGAAAAGAAAAGGGCCAAAGTCAAGAATAAGAAGAAACAAGCTCCATCTTCTGAAGTGACATCAGCAGCTTCTGAATCTGGACCCTCTGGCTTTAGCCCTTTGGCATCCAGCAGTCCGCAGGCTACAACCTCACCAGAGAAGATGACATACAGTCAAGGGAGCCAAGGGAGTCATAACATTTCTGACTCTCCGTATGGAATCTCTAGTTATACAATGGAGAATAGTGTATTTCAAACAGAGGGTAGTGTGTCTATGGTACCTCTGAGTCTAAAAGAGCTTGATTCCAAAGACTTAACAATTAAACAGGATGAATCAGTGCCTTCTCCTAAAACTGGCCCTTTTGTACACATAATTCCTCAATTTGGTGACACCTATACGTTGCGAAGGGGTAACAAGGTAGCTGAACAACAGCAGCATGTTCCAGTGGTTGATCCAAGGAAACAGAGAACAAATGAAATTGAACAGAAACTAAATCGTTCAGTTCCGCAGATGACTGATTCATCTGCTTTGTATGATAGGGATTTTTCACATCCTCTACCAACGGGGCAACTTCATCCTTTAACTCAAGAAGTAAATACTTCACGGTATCATTCTTCTCCACTTAGGCAAAGACTTGAGACATCAGACAGTGCTGTTGGAAGCATGTCCACAGCACTTACACAAGATACTACAAATAGCAGGCATTCATGGCCAGAAACAACTCCTAGTCGCCAACATAAGCAAAAGGACTTCTTACAGCTAGATAATGACAGGCAAAACACTAGCCAGCCAAGCAATAGTACCACAGCTGATGGACTTAAAACTCAAACAGCTCCAATGAATAAATTGCAAGCAGCAGCTCACCTGGGTAGTACTAGTGAAGGACCACCCTCGGCTGTGTTGCTACATGGGCACCAGGCAGGCAATTTTATGACTCAAGATTTTTCACAAATGTTTCCTCCCTTAAGTATTGCTCCAGGTATTACGTCCTTTGGCAACCCCAACCTCGTACCACACTTGTATTCAAATAATATCAACGGCTCCATTGGAGTACCAGGTATGATAGGGCCTATTCTTGCTGGAAATGGTTTGAATGTTCAGACAGGTGGTGGTTTATCAAATACTACACCTACAGCATATGATCCAAGGATGGTTGCTCAGGGTTCAGCTGTGTATCCAGCTCAAGGCCTTGGTTCCATAAACACTTTTCATGGTCATGTTCCATTTGTACAAACTGTTTCAGCATCTGTAGGACCAAAACCATCAAGTTTAACACCAACCTATGTCCAATCGCTCAGTGTTGATATTCCTCATAGCCTTGCCAGCCAGCAAATCCCCCTGCATCGTCAATCCAACCCCTCAAACCTTCCAGTCTTACCAACTTCATTTACCCAGCCAAGAGTTCCAACTTCCATACCATACCAGCATACCCCACCTCAACAGATTCCTAATGGTCTTCTGCAAGTGAGACCAGATTTTTCTCAAGGAGCTGCAATGCCACCATCAACACAAGTAATAATTCCTGGGGAGATTAAGTTCCCTCAATTTTGCTGTGTGGGTGTATTGACAGAGACAGTTATTCCACTTCATAACAGCAGCAGTCGATGGATGCATTGTGAAATACGTTCCATTTTGTCCACTGCTAATGGTGTGCAGGTAAGAGTTGTGAAGTGAATGCAATAAAAGTTAGTGATGGGATGTTGGTAAAGGGTAAGAATTTTAAAGTTTGGGAATGGGACATTTTTGCTGTTGTGAATGCCATTACCTAACCAGTTTTTCAGCCAGAAAATTTTACTTGAGGTCCAAAGTGGCCCCTGAAGACCTTTTTAGGGGCCAATTGTTTAGGAAGGGGGCCAATAAATTGAAAGCTACAGAAGGAAAATTGCATCAGGGTACCACGTAAAATAAAGCAGTTTATTAGGATCTATGATAAAATTTCAACGGTTGAATTTCTGCATGGTAGAAGCCAATAACTCATTTCTGTGGTCAGTGCTCTCAGCGTGGCTTATTAGCGACAAAGTTCTGGAGTTCGTGCATCCAGTAGTAAAAGAGGACTGTTTCCCAGAGCTGATACACAGTTCACATAACATTCCCTTCTCACTGTCGTGTTTCAACCAACTAGTCGTTCAACCACAGAGTATTATTAATCTGATTGCAATGCGGGATTCCTGCAATGGCGCAGTCTGGCAGAAACACTGCTAACAAGGAATGCATCAAAATAGTCCACATGTCTAGTGCTTAAGGTTTTTGTCACTGGATCATGCATTGAGAAGATATGAAATCCAGTATTCTCAACCTGAAAAGTGATGTGGGAGTGCTTGACTTCTTCCAAGAGTGCTAAGACTGATATTAATTGAGACATTCATTTTGCTTTGTTCCCTGACCTTTAGGTTCTCAGTAGTGCAAGTGCATTTTCACATCAACCAAAAGCAATCATAGCTCCACACACCACAGAAAATGTCAAGGTAATGAAATGTTAATATCTCTCAGTTAAGGAATGTGACATTGTTAAGATATCATTACGTCATTGTTGAGACGGCTGGTTTGCTTTGTTGTTTTCAGATAAGTATTGAGCCCCATGATGCTGGTACATTCACTGCTCAACTACAAGTGTATTCTTTTCCAGTGGTGTGTGAAGTGCCACCAGCAGCACATAGTTTGGGGCCTGTTTTGGCATTGGAGGTTGTAGCTGAAGAGCCTAGAGTAGAGGTATGTTAGAAGGATTGACTTTACGTCTTCATTTCAATGATTGGGGTAATGAGTGATTTTTGTGAAACAGGTCCTCCTGGAAGATGATAATACCATTCACTTTGGTGAGGTTTTGCTGGGAGCAAAGCAGTGTCGACCTATCCATCTGATCAACAGAGGGAGAGCTCAAGTACCCATCAGAATCATAATATCTGCAGTAAGTTGGTTAACTACCTTTGGAATAATTTTGTCATTACATATGCAAGTGAAAATTATTATGCATTTTTGAGGTATAACTGGGACACCGTAAGGTTAAAAGGGATACTTCATACCAATTAAAAGTAGTATTTAAAATGAGGAATTAAAATGTAGCTGGTAGAAAGCATTACCACATTGGCAAGTAACATTTATGTCAAGTCCTTGGATTGTATGTGGTACACTGCCCAGCCCAAAAGGTATTAGTACATATAGAACTGACTTTATTAGGAGCGACTGAAATGTAGCTGGCACACCACAGAGTCCAAAAGGTATTATTGCATGCACAACCTTCATTTATTAGCAGACAGTGAAATGTAGCTTGTACACCACAGAGTCCAAAAGGCATTAATGTAAGCACGATGAAATGTTGCTGGCGCACCACACCACTGGATACACAACTATAATTTATTAGCAGGAAGTAAAAGGTACCTGGCACACTACATAGTCCATAAGGCATTTCTGTATACACAGCTAACATTACTATCAGGCATAGAAGTCTCTTAGTGGCACACTTCAGAATCCAAGCGTAACTATTACATGCACAACTAACATGTATCTGTCATGAAATGTATCTGGAATACTGTAGAGTCCAAAAAACATTGCCATAATTCACATGTATGACTAACATTTATTTTCAGTCATTGAAATGTAGTTGGCACATTGCAGAATACAAAAGGCGTTACTGAAATATTTATTTTATTGTGAGTCACTGAAATTTATCTGGAGTCTAAACGTTATTACTGCATGAACAACTTAACATTTATGACACATGAAAATATAACTGGTGCACTGCAGAGTCCAAACGGCTATTCTTCATACTCCCCGCGTCATCTTCATGTAGAATTAGAAAGGCTGGTTAGATTAAGCACAGTATCCTTCATCCCTGTTAAGTGGCATAACCGATGAGACTGTGAAAGTATGTGCAAAATGTTTGTTAGACTCTCTTCTGATTCAACATTTTTATTATTATTATTACTTTTTTGTATGTCACCAGAATAGTAGTGCACTCCTCTGTTTTGGTTTTGCGGATGCTGATTACTCACCAAAGACTGATGTTGTGAGAAGTCCTGCTCCTCCTGGCACTAAGGGAGCAGCATTGACGATCCACACCCTGACTCTCAAGGGACGAAAAGATCTAGTGAGTAGAACAGAAGAGCTTCTTACATGTGACTTATGCAGAACTGCAATCCTTATACAGTAGTTAGGTGCACTATAGATGTAACTGAGCTGTGTTTAAAAGAACCTCTTTTGGTAATTGACAATCCATAACTTCACTATTCAGGCATATAATGGTGTTGGTGTTCTACTAATGGCAGTAAATATGTTATAAATAATTATCAACTTGATAGAGGATTCTTCTGTGTTTGGTTTGTTGGCCAAAAAATGTATGTCTAACTGTCTATTAATACTTAATTGTTGAATGGATATAACAATGATATTCCTGTGGGATATGGCTGATATGAGAAAGTTGAGAGACATGAGCCCTTTCACTGCCAAAACCCCTGAAGCTATCTGTTAGCTATGCCATGCTGACAAGTCCTAATAACCCCAAAATGGCTGTCCATGGTCGCTAACCTGCAGAATTATTGTACTCAACCACCGTTGCATTAGTGTGCATGTTTGTGGCTGTTAATGCTCAGTCTTTATTTGAATAAGGAATATAAATGACAGAGGCATAAATCACTTTAATTCTTGATTTAATTGAGTTCAAGTAATTATACATTCTCATGTTTCTTAACCCTGAAAAATGTGTTGTCTTCTACAGACCTCCCAAGTAGAGCCCACAATTGTGCTACTTCTCTTTCAGTCTCCAAAGATTGGATTAAACAGTAAGTTACATGAAGATCTCAATAATGCATTGGTTTGTACCTTACACATATTTCTATTGACATGAGTATTTTTTAGGTACCTCATCAACTGGATCACCAGAGGAATACATTGCACGCCTTGATGTGGAGATTGACAGTGCACAACAAGGTGGGTTTGGATAGGGCAGGCTTGGATAGAAAATGTTTTATTTCAGCATTTTGGCTTGTGGAGGTCATCAAAAGAAATCATATGGTGCTCAGAGAAAGACATTGACATTCAAATCCTAGCAGTATGGATGATGTTTATCACATAAAATTATTTTGATGGCCATGGCTCCCACAAGTCTCCTGTAGCTCAGTGGTAGAGTATCTGAACTTAAGTAATTACAGGAAGGTCAAGATTAGGTTGGACTCCTGATAGGAGCACTCGGATTTCCTTTTCCCGAAGATGCCTGTGTCACCCACTGAGTAACACATTCTCCAAAACCTCCTCATAAAAATGAGCAGGAGGTGGCTGGTTGGGTGGATGAAACACTGGTGTCTCTGGTTACTGATTGCCCTCCCCTCACAAATTTTTCACATACTTTCTAAGCATCCTTAATGTAAAGAATTACTTTTCTTCTTCTTGTTGACGCAATTTTCAATGATATAATGTAAGCTTGTCAATAAGCAAGCTGCTGCTTTTATAGGGAATAACCCATTCGCAAATGAAAATCAACAGGTTTTGCAATGACCAGAAAGGTATAGGACAGGGCATTTTGTTTTACTTCTAAGAAGCAAAAGGACCTGACACTCACTTTGTGGAGAGCTGATTGGAATATATTGATAAAAATTGCAAGTTGCTTCCATTTTGCAGTTACTGGTTTTGAGGATTTCACATCATCCGTACATTTCATGTTTGAGTTGTGGTTTGTTACTAACCAATGTGCTCAAACAGGTCTTGTAGCACCAAGTTGGCTACTATCATTTTATACCCAAGAAGGGCCAGTGGAATAATTGTTTTATTAAAAACAACCAAGAACTATTGCTAGATCTGAGTTTGCTTTGCAAGAACAACCAGAGAACAATTTTATGGTTGCTATTTCTCGGCGTGGTATAATGGCTCATATACCATAGCCCGCTAAGCCGATCAAATCCCTGGAATTGCATTATACAATGATCCAGTTAATAATAACCATGATACCATTCCTTGGAAGTCACTGATTTTGCATTAATTGGATATGTTAGGTCCTACTATCAGCAGTGTTGCTCTGAAAGCCATTGAAGGAACTGTGAGACTCCACACTCCTCATAAACTACAGGTCAGTTGAACTGGTATTTAAACTGACAACTTTCTACTTGATTGATGAATGCTTCAGTCTGGTGAATTTATTCATCAAGCTAAAACATAACATCTCATTTCTTTCACACATACAGTACCACTCATTGACATTCACATCCTGGCAGTATGCAGGATTTGTGTCGCATGACTCCTGTAGTTCAGTGGCAGAGCATCCGAACTAGTAACCAGTTCATTGATTTGACTCCAGTTGGGAGGACTCGGATTTGCTTTTCCTGAGTATACCTGCGTCACTGACATGTCATAAGTTTATTCACCAGGCAAAAACATAGCATGACACTTCTTTCACAACATTCTTCTTATTTCAATGGTTATTTCATATTCAAGTTGATGTAATGCACAATCAGCAAGCTTAGGATAGGTGTAATTTATACAGTCACAGACTTTGATTGCCATTATTATAATTTACTGTAAGCTAGTTCTTATATGGAGATAATTTCTTATTTATGAATAGCCATTGTTTGAAACTGAAGGTGCATTATCCAATTAATTGAGACTAACTCAAACAAACTTAGTTGTCAGTGTCTCTCATGGTCTATCTTACATCTGGTTATGCATATGGGTAAAAGATAAGTCATGAATCAGTCAGCTTAGCATTTTTTCAAGATCTGTTAATTTGAACCAGTTTTTTAGGGATCTCTTTTTTCTGTCTTGTGCTAGATGAATTATTAGCTTACGTTTGCATGTTAGCTGACAAAGAATTGTTTAGTTGATGTTCAGGTTTAGCGATTTCCATTACTCATGTGTTGAACACTTGTTTGTTCATAAATTGAAGAAATAGCTGTATATTCATTGAAGGTATTGACTCTGAAGAGTTCAGTTGGTAAGAGTACAAGCTGTGCAATTCCAGTGAAGAATGCAGGAAACATCACAGCCAGAGTGAAGCTAAGGATTGAAGGAGACTCACAACAATTCTCTGTGAAACCGTCCCAGCTGCACCTTAAGCCTGAAGAGGTATGAGTTAAGCAGCTGGATACACTTGCTAAAGATCGTATTTACCTTGCAGTTCACTGACGTAATTGTTTCTCTCCCAAGAGCATCGAAAGTCCAAATACATGACAAATCAACAATTTCATTGTAGGAAATAGTGAAACAGAAATAGTGCCTCCATACAAAGGTACTACCAAGGAGCTTCATTTAAACTATCACACTTGAGGACTTTGCTCACAGCAATAAACGTTAGAATCACTTTGTGCACCTTAATAAACAGTACAAGAGGAAAGTCATGTTCATTAGCTTTCATTTGAATGATCACATTTAAATGTTTTGATCTGCGGACTGAAAACTAAAATCCCTGTGTACAGCATAAGAAAAACATTAACACAGGTAAGAACCCCTCTGTAGTTTGCATATGAATGGTCACTGTCTAAGGTTTTCATTTGCAGAGTCTAAAAGTCGAAGCCTCCTTAAACAACATAACAAAATATATTATTAATAGTAACACACTCAAGAGAGTACTGCATAGAGTGATTAATCATAATTGGCATAAAAATCAGTGAATCTCTAAACAGAACATATGTTTTCAATCATATTAAATTAAACAGGGTCTAAAGTCTTAATTAATTGTTTGCATCATACTTTGAACTTCAGATTTCACTATTATACAAAAGGTACAGGTACAGTTTAAGGTCTGAAATCTAAGACCATTAAACTTCAAAAGGTTGATGTATTAAGCCATCCCTGAGCTTCTAATGTATCAGTTTTGTTTCTGTCATAGGAATCAGAGGTACAAGTGATGTACCAGCCCAGAGAAGCAAATAAACAAGTGGAGAGGTAAATTCATTTAAGGGAAATGTTTCACAGTCATGTTCTTGTTTGTTGCCAGATAACTGGGCATTTGAACAATGGTATATGCCTGGCTCTGTCACAAAATGATACATTGTATTCAGTCAATCACCAGAATAGGGTTTTATAGAAAACCACCGGCATAGAACCTGTGACCTTCCACGCACCAGTCTGATTATCTAACTGGGGTTGTGTACTAGTGAAAGCATTATCTGCCAACCAATGTGGCCCAGGATTCCCTGTCCTTCTGTGGGTTGAGTCTGTTGTTGCTTCTCATCCTTGCTTCAAGAGGTTTTTCTCCGGGTAGTCTCAGGCTTTCCCCTCTCCTCAAAAACTAACCTTTCCAAATTCCAAACCTGCAACACATAAAGAAAGAGGCCTTGAGAGCTCTTAAGTGCTCCCTGGGTAAAATTAAAAAAAAAAAAAAAAAATAGCTGTTGTGCCACAGTTAAACTCTTTGAGATGTAAGTGTTCTTATTGGCTTCCAATGTTATACAAGTTCCCTACACTAGAAGAGTCAAAATGATGTAGCTTAGACCATCTAATCAGTATGTGAAAGGTCATGGGACTAGCTCATGTTAGGAACTCAAAATTGTTTCTTTTTCTATAATAGTTCCATGTTCATGATTAATTTATTGAACACATCTCACTTATAAAGTAAATGACATGAAAAAATTCATTGCTTACATTTTATGCTGTACGTGGTCAGCTACACATAGAGCTTGTGTGTTTGTTTTAGCTTGGTAGTTCTAGCAGTCCCAAATGGTCCAACATATGAACTGGTGGTGAAGGGATCAGCTTTACCCAAAGAAGATGACAGGTAAGCCAATGAGTTGCCATTTACTAGTTGCCGATATGGAGAAATGAGATTGCTGCATTTACAGTAGGTTCATGTGTGACATCCGTCCTGTGTGCTGCCAAGGTGAGCAATTTAGACAGCATCATGTGCCTTCATTTATCACCATGGAGGACATTTCTTAGTGGTATGCACTAGACTTGTCACACGTGAACCTAGTAGATGACCAATCTCACTACTAGTGTCCTGGTAGCTACAGTGTACGTGGTTATAGCATCTAAGTAATATACAGTAGGTCATGGGTTCAACTCCCACTGGGGACCACTTTTCCTCCTCTCAATCTCATGCTCATGACGTGATGAGCATAACATGGCTGTTTTAAATTTACCATTATTCTTTATTCATGACCCACAGTCAGAACTCAAACCAATCAGGTTGTCAACACTGCTGAATGTGTGTTGAGCAACAATTGTTGAACAGCATTGTTGAATGGTGGACTATTTGCTTTAGGTAATATTATTATAGTATTATGAAAGGTGTTTGTAATGACTTAGTGCTGTCTTCATCAGGTTTACCTTGCTGAGCAGTAAGCCAGTTCTTTGTTGGAGTGGCGTGGCACTAGGATGGTCGCAGTAAGTACTTGCAGTCATGTAACTCAACTGTTCATTGTTTACCTCGCCTCAACAAATTTTTTGTCCAAATTGCCTTGATTGCTTAATTCGAATTTGCTCTTAAAACAGTGAGTATGTAGGGCTACTTCAGATTTGAACTGTGATTTCAGTTTTAGTACTTGCAATCAACATAAAACTGCCATATAACTCAGCTGTTCATTGCTTACCTCACTTAAAATTTTTCCGCAAATTGCTGTGATTGCTAAATTTCAATTTGATCTTGAAACAGTGAGTATGGAGGCAAATTTCAGATTTGCACTGCAATTCCAATTTGAGCTTCCAAAATCACTGTTATCAGACATTGGCCGACCATAATTTTAACATGCCCAGCTAATTCTTGATGGTTTACATGTAGAAAGATTACTTAAAATTTGCCTAAAACATGTGTTTACTAGTTGCTTTTGCTTTAAGAGCAATTCTCCAAGAAAGTGAAGCAAAGTTGGAAATGAAAATTTTTAACCCCCCGTCATTTTTTGTGTGGAGGTAGGTTACCTGGAGGGATGAACAAAAACAGCCATATTTGGATCGGCAGGTGCGTCGTTGCCATGGAAACTGCACTTGATCACGTCGGCCTGAGGTCTATGCTTTGACCGAAAAATTCACTCTCAAATAGTAAAAATAAACGAGTCTGGTTCTCGAGTACATGTGAACCAATTCAATTGAAATTCATACAGATGGTAGAAGCACTCTCCCAGTTTATAAAATTTGCTGTTAGAGTATTTTGGGTTCTATAATCAAGAAGACAATGTTCGTATTACTATGTTGCCTGTCAGCCATTTTGACAAGAAGGAAAAACAAGCACAACTATATTCGTTATTTCTCCGAAAGTACTCTTTCCACATAAACCAAATTAGCAGCAGAGCTTACATAGATATTGAAGTTTATAAATATTATAAAATCTATTTGGAGAAAATTATATTCTGGCCATGGGTGTTGAAGACATTCGAGGCAAGTTGCAAAAAATTGCAAAATTGGAAATGTTGAGGTCTCCAGTATTTGGTTCAAGCAGGCTTTAGATAGAGAATATCAGATTCAGAGGTTTTTTCATTCATCTTATCTGTTATCTACATTTGATTGATTAGGTTTTGGCCAACGAATTTGATGAAATATAAATTAAAACAAAGCCCACCTTGCAACTTTTGGGAATTTCTTCAGGATGCTTTTGTCGTATAGGATGGGTCTCTCCTCAGTTTGTTCGCTCCATTTTCTTGACAAATCTTGCACAGACTCTAGCGGAAAGGACAAATCTAACTGCCTAGCCTCGCCGAACATCTACTTAATAGACCAACGATGATGATGCATTAACCCGAATAACGAACAGTGGAACAGGTCAAACACAGTCGTGTGTCGAGTATCGAAATAATTCATCAATACAATCCATCCAGGAAGTTAAATAGATGCATCAAGATCACAGCTGAGCAAATGCATGTCTGCGACGATTCTGAATAAAGTCTTTGGCTAAATTGAGCCGTACATTCCGTGGTGCATGGTTGAGAAGCGAAGAAATCATTGTTTACGACCTGTTTACGACCAAACGTATGTAGACCGGAAATGCGAGTAGCAAAACTGCTGACCGGATGTAGTTTTAAATGCGATGTACGCGCTTTTTGATTGTTTGTTTGTTTGTTTGTTTGTTTTTGTAGCTTCGGCTAACTGTCGCAATGGCATTATCTCTTCTTTAGATATTTTTGGTACAATATATCATTTATAGGGGGATAAAAGGACGACTTTTGATCCGCTTTTATGACTGTTTTACAGTGGTGAATAAAGAGGACAAAATAAAAGCGCTTCACTGATCATTTTACGGAACCACATAAGCCGCCCATGTTTCCTGGGTTTGTTTGTTTGTTTGTTTTTTTAATTCCAGTGCTTATTGGATGTTAAGGATGGCCTGCATGTAAGATACGTCGCTGATCTGGGGCATTAGCGTACACATTAGAAGTTACGAAGTTGGAATATTTGACCCACCTCTCCTCCAGAAATAAATAAGTCCTCTCCAAGCCGATAAATTTTCACATTCAGTACCTAATACCTGCCCAAATTTTGGCATTTTCTCTGTTTATTTATTTATTTAGTTTTTGCTGTTGTTTTTTTTTTGGTGGGGGGAGGGGTGACCGGACGTAAATTTGTGCCGTCGATCAAAAACACTGTAAGGGAAATTTGCATATCGTCGTGCGAAGGAAAATATCCTGGTTGGGACAATGGAAAGTTGGTCTCTTTCAAATCCCAAAAGGGACGTTTCGGTTTGTGAGTGCAATGGAAACAATATAAAACTCAGTCAATGTCAAAGGGATATTTCCAGGCACGTGCAAGCCTACGGACTTAGTATAAACCGGCGTGATGAAATCAGCGACGAAATGGATCTTATTCTTTGCCGTGCAGGTAAATAAATGTAACATTTCACGCGCGAATTTTTCATTCTCTTGTCACGAATAGTTTATCATAACTGAATTTGTAATTGCATTTTCACAGTCTAAAGAGCAATCTTTTTGATCATGCGTTCAATTTTCACCCAAGCCTCAGTTCAGCTTCATTTCCTTTGTTTTTGTTTTCATTCGGTTATTCCTTTTTTTTCTTTTTTTGGCTTTCTTCACCATTGCCATTGTGAAACACCCCCATTTCAAGAGGATATCATTACACATACATCCGGTGTTACATCCCATTACATTGTGTTACATCCGGTCAGCAGTCGTGCTTCTCGGACTTCCGGCCTATGCGTTCAGTTTATTTACCATTCTTGGCTTGTCGACTATCGCAATATCTGACTCGATTTTAGCCAAAGACGTTACTTTGGATTGTTCAAAGGCATGCATTTGCTTTGTACATCGATCTCGACACATTTACTTTACTTCCTGGCTGAATAATATTGATGAATTTGGGTGCTCGACGGCAGAAATCGCAAGCATTACGACCATGTTTTGGAATTTGTCAACTATTCTTTGTCAAGTGTATGCGGGCTACTTGTATCATCATCCCTGGTCTGAAACACAGCAAACTGGATATTCGATGGGAGTAACTGTTAGTCTGCGCTAGATTTGGTCAAAAAGACGGAACGTGCGTGGAGAGAACCACGCGACGAAAGCATCCTCAGCTGAAGAAATTCCCTAAACCCTCAAGGTAGGTTTTGTATCAATTTATATTTCATCAAATTTGTTGGCCAAAACCTTATTTACTAAATGTAGGTAGCAGGCAAGATGATAAAAGATACTTTTGAAGCTGATTTTCTCTCTCTAAAGCCTGTTTGAGCTAAATACTAGAGCTCTCAAAATTACCAATTTTGCAATTTTTTGCAATTTGTCCCAGGTGTCTTCAGCACCCATGGCCAGAGTATAGTTTTCCCCAAATTGATTTTATGATATTTATAAACTTCAATATCTATGTAATCTCTGCTGCTAATTTGGTTTATGTGGAAAGAGTACTTTCGGAGAAATAACGAATATCGTTGTGCTTGTTTTTCCTGCTTGTCTAAATGGCTGACAGGGAACATAGTAGGACGAGCATTTTCTTCTTGTTTATAAAACCCAAATTATTGTAACGGCGAATTTTATAAACTAGGGGAGTGGTTCTAACATCTGTATGAATTTCATTTGAATTGGTTCACATTCACCCGAGAACCAGACTCGTTTACTTTTACTTTTTGAGAGTGGAACTTTTGCTCAAAACATGGTCCCAAGGCCGACGTCATATAGTGCGGTTACCATGGCAACGATACATCTGCCGATCCAAATATAGTTGTTTTTGTATATCCCCCAAGGTAACCTACCTGCACACAAAAATTGAAGAGGGGTTTAAAATTTTTCATTTCCAACTTTGCTTCACTTTCCTGGAGAATTGCTCTTAAAAAGTATTCAATATACAAAGTCATGCATCTCCATCTTTACCTTTCCCACAAGAACCCTTTGTGTTTTGAGATTTCCTCCAATACATTGCAAAAACCCAATGGATTGTATCCTGCACAATAAATCAAAGAATTGTCCAATCAAAATAAATCTTTGGATGCATAAGTGCCTTGCTAAGAAAGTAAAATTATCTGGTGGTAAAATATACCCAGTTTTTGTGATTTGCACTTTAACAAGAAATGATAAAAAGTTCATTTTATGTTTCCCTTGCTTTTGCCTTGTGACAGGCAACAAAAGGTCGTGTTAAAAACAAGCTCTACTTCTCCTGTAAAACTTCAGCTGCTGATAGAGGGAAATCACTCAGATTTTCAGGTTTGTGTGATTTGTTAAATATGTTGGTGTTGGTGTTAGTGTTCATGAACAGCACCTTTAATCATTCAATCATTTTTTTTTTGTAATGTTAAGTATTTCTGTGATACTTTACAAATTTTATACTACCACTGTTTTTTATTCTATTACACAAGCTGCCACAGTCAATCTACATCATGCATTACTAGCATTTTTGAAATTTGAACGGAGTTTTGAAATTTACTTATCAGTTTTGAACATCGCCAGCAAGATTTCAGAGTTCCTGTAGAAATTACCCTAGTTTATTGACAGTGTAAAGCTATGACTTTTCCTTTACATTACAGCATAAAGTATTTGAAAAATAACAATCATTTCTCAAGTATTTTGAATTTTTTTGCTCAGTTAATGCGTCTTTTTCAGAAAAATTTTTTAAGATTCCATTCAAATGCCGGACATTTCAAAAAGGAATTCCAATGTTCATTTCATTTCTTGGAAAAACTGGTCATGTGTGATGTAGACTGACTGTAAGCACTCGACTTATACGATTGTTCATTTGTATAATGTGTATTACATGAAATCTGGAATGAAGGGAAAACAGTGATTGATAAATAATTATCACTGCTCCTATTGATATTTACATGTTAGTGAAGCATGAAGGAAGTATATCCATGACACTTTGTTAAGTGTTTTATTGGCCTTGACTTACCAAAAGTTTTACATTATCAAAGTCCCAGCTTGCAAACAAGAAGTTCTTTAAATTTTTTTGCCTACTTATCGTTAACGTTCAAAATATGTTTGTTCCTTGACTGAAGTAACACTTCATGCTGTGTTCTTTACTTACGGTAAGTTATCAGCCCTCATCGATTTGTTGTGCTCATGTTCATAAGCATGATATTTAATCTATCAGATCCAACCAACATTCAGTTCCCGTGATGGAAGTCCTGAACATCATCAAGCAACTCTTGAACCTAAGGTGCGTTAATGTCCACTGCTTTGTCTCAAAAAGTTGACAAATGTGTATTTCATAATTTATTACAGTTATTTGTGTTAGAGTTTTTGCCAGTGAGTTTCCATTTGTTCGGTGAATGTTATCCAGAATCCTTTTTTATTTGTGAACTGCGGTTTGTTGAGAGATATGAATATTCAATCCAAGTAATCTTAGACAAGAACTAGCCTTTATATGTAGAATAACTCAGTGCAACTGTTCAGAGACTTTTTTAAAAATTTAGTTTCTGCTGTTTGCATTGATCCATACTTGTACACATGTCACTAGAGTGCATTGTGTTCCAGGTACCTTTCAAAGTCAGGGTGTTAATGAAGAATTTTTAGGGGTAAATAGCTCTGATTCTCTCTAAATCTTCTTAAAATTACCATTCAATTTGCTAGGTCAAGAAGCCAGCTTTCTTGATTTTTTGACCTGAGACCCCTCTCTTATCTAGAACACTGTGAGTAGATACCAGCAATTAAATAAAATCTCCCATTTAGCTGTTTGAACTAGTCAATCAATCAATCAATCAATCAGTCATACCTGCTTAACATCTCTGCATTCGTACAATGTTTACTTTAGATTGTAAACAGCTTAAAACTGAAGAGAAACATTTTCCTGTTATTAAAGTGATGAAAATGTTTTAAAATCATGAGTTGACAAGTTTTATTCTTCTATCCACAGAAAGAGCTTCCAGTCCATGTTAGTTTTACACCATCATCTATGGGTCTCATCTCCAGTTCTCTTGTCATTAAGTCCTTAGCAGGAAAAACAAACTCAAAGGTGATATATTAACTATTAATAAAAAGTGTAACAAACTGTTATATATCCTCGGTGCTGTTAATAGTGATTTTGGGAATGCAGCAGTAGAAGATAGTGCATCCTAGCTGGCTTCCTCATGAAAGTTATATATCCTATGGTGAAACGAGAGACTAGAAGATAGTTAACATACATACATTATGGTTTTATAAGTAGAGAAAATGTTTTTTTTTTTTTTTTAGAATTCTGAAACTTGACACTAACATAACAATCTTTGATAAAAATTGCGTGAACTCTGCATTAGCTTTTTAAGGTCAAGGGAAATGTTCAGCTTAAGACCACCCCTTACCACTGCTTCTACTGCAAAATAAATAGTACAAAGGTACAGATTCCTGATTCATCGGCCGGGGTCTCATGCTAGGGATTTTCTCTCTTTAGATACCACTTTATGGTTGTGGTGGAACAAGCCAGCTTGTGTTAGTGGACATACGACAGCTCAGTGAAGGATATGTTTCCAATATTGGGGAGGTATTGTATGATGATTATACCATTCCTTAGCACAATGTCACGTTTTGAGGCTGTCATGACCCATTATATTTTGCTAATGTTGAAATTGTATTGACTGAGGCAGTGATCATTCTTTCTCACGTTAGGTTTCTCTTGGGAAGAAGAATTCAGTCAAAATAGTTGTCCGAAATTCTGGAACTAGGGCAGCTTTTGTCAAAGCTGTGTGTTACTCAGGTACATAAGCAAATTAGTTGTTGAATTGTGTATTAATAATTCCCATTGTTTTATGTTTGTGTTTTGACATGTGCCTGTCCTAAAAACATCTGTTAATGGCTGCATTTTGCCTGCTTATTTGTATGTGATTGGACGGGTTCAAAAAAAGTTGTTTGGCTATAATCAAGTCTTGTAAAGGCTGGAGTTGTCTGTTTAAACTAATAATAATGCTATTAGCACCTGTCTTCAGTTGATGACTTATTTAAAACATCAACAAAATGGTGAACAAACTTTGATTTCAAACAAAAGAAGACAAAAGTCAGACTTCAGGACCTGATTCTGTCCCCCCACCCTGCTGAATTCTCTAATCCAAGGTTCACCCTTCTTTTGTAGATATCCACTCACTTCAACAGTATCCTTCCACTCATTTGAGCATCCAACCAAACAGTTTTATCCTCTCTGAAAGAACATCCAAGGTAAAAAATTGTCTTTAAAGAATTTATTTAATAATTTGCTTTTAAATTTGCAGCCAAAATTAATTTGCCATTACTTATTAATAATAACTACATTTACAAGTCAGAGAAATTTTATAGACTGAGAGGCATGCTAGCGAGGACTTAAAAAAAGCTATTAATAATTTATTTAGCTCTTTACTATTTGCAGGAGGTAACAGTTTGATTGTACATGGTCTTGTTATGAGTTTGGTTAAGGGCGATTTAGATGGTACAACTTTTGCTTATGACTGTGACATGCAATTTCTAGAGTGTGTGCTGCTCGCATCATGCAAAAAATTGCACACAACTACCATCACTCAACTTTGCCCATACCTATGATTGTCGTAGGATTTTAAATTATGTTTTAAAATCCTACGACATTTTTTGGTGACGTACACAACAGTTGTAAGCAAGTTGTAGGTTTGATTTACATGAAATAACCTGTGTTGTAGGCCTGTCTAAGCTTGTCTCATACGAAAAAGTTGTACCGTGTAAATCGCCCATTACATGTCCTACAGGCCATTTTTACTTACATCATAATCACTTGACTGCACTTAACTTGTGACGTTTTTGGGACCATGAGTCACAACTTTACAATATTTATGGCACTTTTTCTTTTTGCAGACCCTACTGATTGAATTTCAGCCTTTGGAGAAAGATGCCATTAAATGTCGCACTTCTGTGAATTCTGTGGCAGCTGTTGCTTTTTACACTGGGGATGAGTTTTTGAGGCGGCAATACAAAAAGTAAGGTTTTATTTGTTTTGAGCATCATTCCTTGTTGAGGTACATTAGAGTAGTGGTTAGTGGGTTAATCATCTCCGGACCCACAGCATGGTGGCTTCCGTGTAACTTTGGCTATGATTCAGTGATGACTGAGAGTTACTGTTAGTTTTAGCACGGCACTACATAGTAACCAAGAAAGCATAATGTTATTGACAACCACCATATATTTACTAGACCTACAAAGTATTAAACATTGCACTTATTCTTTGCCAGAAATCTCCAAAGAAACCCCCAACAGCTTCTGTCAGAAGTCAAGGAGAATAGTCCTCTTGCAGGAATTGATTTCACCACAGCTTTCCAAGATGAAGACAAAGTGATAGAAGGTATTACAGAGATCTCCGTAAGCCCCGGCGACCGGCAAAAATCGCCGGCTAGTCGTCCTGGGCGTGCCGGCTACTCAGATCCTATTAAAAATAAAAATAAATAAAACTTTGTTTTGCATCCAACTTCAACTTTTCCATTTGCGACGCGTACTTTCCCTTGGGTAAATACATCACGAAATAAATAAAGTTTTCCTTAAAGAGCCAAGTGTCCAAAAATGTTTTTGACTGAAAAAACTTGAAAGTTTCGTCGAGAATTTTGCCACACCATCGCTTGAATTTGCTTGCAGACGTCGAACGAACGTTCAGCAAACGAAACAGGCTCAGATTGCGAGGCAGCGGTTACTGCCGAAAAGCACTCCATATCAGACAACATACTATGTATTCCAACACTTGCAAAATGCGAGCAAGCCAGAGGCGCATGAAAGGCACTTACGCGCCTTTATAAATTCCTCTGCCGGCTACTCCATTTTATTCTCCTTCTACTCCAAGATTTTGGGAGAACCCTGGCATTAATGGGGGCTTTTTAGGAGCTCATAGTGTACGTTCTCTATGCTGTTAAGTTGGAGACATAGAAGCTTATTGGAGTGGCCACATGCAGCACACTTAGTGAGCTCTTCATGGGAAATAGGGGGAGGGGTCCATTGGTGGTCAGTGAGTATATTTTTAGTGGCAGAACTCTTTCATTGGTGTAAATAATAGTCCAAGCTTGGGAATCACTTGAGCTACTTTGCAGCAGATTAGAAAATGACAGCAATGGAAAGAGCATGTTGAGTTTGACAAGATGACCAAATTTGAGACTCCTGACCTTAATATGAGCCCACTTTTACTAAACTAAGCTGGAACTATAGCCCTTCACTAGCACTAGTGGACTGCAGTTGAATAGTGTCAAGCACTACAAACATGAACCCAGGGACTTTAATGCCTTGGCCACACTTCTCGCCGTTATCCATGTGCCGGGTTTTGGTATGCTTTTCACTCTTGTTGAGAAACTTGACTTGAATTTAATACATTAAGCTGGAACTATAACTGCAGCTCAGTGTGCCAACAGCCAAATTGTATTTTGAAAAATACAAGATGAAAACTTTAGGGATTCCCCAGTGGAATTATGCGTTATTATTTACAAATTGCAGTAAATGCAAATCTGGAGACAGTGTACTAACTCATTCAATTAAATTGCTTTTAGTTGCAAATGCATCGCTTTGTGGAGGTTGGGTGCCTGAATTATTCAGGGGTTTCACTTTTGGCAGCCTGTCCCTAGATTGAATAATGCCCTTGTGGTGAGCGCAAAACTGAAACCCAGCCACAAGCCCCCACACAAGGGAACAAGCACCCATCACACTGACCAAACAGTGGGAAAAAATTAAAAGAGGGAGGGGAAGCTGGGGGGGGGGGGGGGGGGGGACAAAAAAACACCATCCAAAATTCTTTTTTGCGCTTAATGCTGCAGGTAAACCTCATGCTGCCCAAGACACATGCCACATGTACGAAGTTAAAAACTACTGCATGTGCACCTCAGGGCTGACTGCTGACTGCCTGCAGACATACACTCGATTGCAAAAACATTGATACGTAACAATCATAAACTGTGAACGATGAGACCCAATAGCTTTATGGGTATAAGTGTACTAAATTTATTTGCATATTAATGTTCTATTCTCGTGCGACGGCTGATGATCAAAAATTAGTTGCACGTGGTGAATGATGGAAACTGTCCGAGCTTTCCTTAAAGTGTCCAAGCTGGCCAACAAGGGCCAATTTGAGTGATATACAATTCGCGATTTGCCTAAGTTCAAAACAGGCAATGAACTTAAGCAGTATTGGGAGAAAATTATTCTGAAGAATGAAGTCAGCACTATTTTTTATTGCAAAGAACGAGAATGGTAAATTATTGTTTATGGTAATGAGGTTATTGTTTAAACACTACACACAAACCTGTTGGGTCTCATCGTTCACGGTTTATGCTTTTTAGGTGTCAACGTTTTTGCAATCGAGTGTACTTGGCACTCTTTGTTGTTAACTCCTTTAAATTTGCATTTAAATGGGTTATTAAGCTCATTAATTTTAATGATCCAAATGAAAGAAATGCTTCTTGATATATTTCTACCAGAAGGTAACCTTGTTTTGTAAGTTACCCATGAAAAGTATTCCTCTTGGCCAATTATTTGTACATGGTGTATTTTTAGATGTGAAGTATCCAAAGGTTGCCAGCTGGGACACCTTTTTCCAAGGCTGTGTATCCAGAGTGCTGTTGACATTAGTGGGATCACCACCAAGCTCAGGTCCTGTCAGTAAACATGATCCAAACACTTCAGTGGATACTGTACCAGTCTCTGATAAACCAACTGCTAAAGCTCAACTGCCAACTTCAGTCACTAATGGTAATTACAACCTGTCTGTTGGATATTTAAACTAGGGCATTAATTTCATTTCAGGGCCAGGTTTTGATACTCCAAGCTTGACACGTACTTAAATGTGTTCTTAGTGTCTATCTACCAAGGGCATCAGGGTATCTGAAAATGATGCACCGTGGTATTCAAAAATAAATAATAAATAAAAATAAAATCACTTATAGTGCTCTGTGTCCACTAATTGCTCAAAGTGCTGTACAGCAATGGTTAAACTATAAAATACAAACTAATAGCTATTATAATGAAATTAACTAAGCTACAAATAAGTAGACATCATAAGCCAATTTAAATAAGTATGTCTTGAACTGGTCAACAGGGGTAACACTCCTGAGTTCGAGAGGCAATTGATTCCATAGCCTAGGAGCAACTACAGAAAAAGCTCTTCCTTTGGTTTGTTTCCTTGAAGGGGCGACCGGCACCATTTGCAATGTCTTTCATGGTTGGTTGAGAGGACAAAAGAACAAACAACAGAACAATGCTTTGAGCCCTAAAAAACAATGCAGGTGCAGAGTGAAAATAGAGCTTTTGAAAGGTGCAGGTCTACTGTCCTTGAATGAATAAATGAAATTTACTCAACATCGGCTCTCTCCGCCATCATGTAGATATTGATGGCTCAATGTTGGCAACTAGGAAACTGATAGGGTCAGAGGATACATTCAGAATAAGTGTGTGGATGTGTTGCTGCAGCCTGTTATGTCACTTCTTTGGGATAACAGTCTTGGAATTATCACACATTTTTTTGCACCAACACTGCTGTTTGTGATTTCCCAACAGGAGATCCTGCTGATAAAAACTGGGAAGTCATCCCTGACTTTCTTACTTTGACACCTTGCAAATCAAGTATGTACTAGACAACTCTGTAATCACAAAGATATAAATTAACAATGATATTGCGTCTTATATGGCTATATATGAAATATACAGCTGAGGATTCACTTGTTATCTTGCATGAGATTGCAATTTCAGTTAACCAACTGCCTCAATTAAGTGCAAGGTGGCTGCCTGGGACATTCAGGGGTTTCCGCTGTGGCCAGGCAGTCTTAGGTAGCATACCATACACATGGATGGCAAATCCCCACAACCCAGCCATGAGCCCCCATTCCACCGTAGGCACCCATCACACTGATTAAATCAGTGGAAGGAAAGAAAGGGGGAAGGGATGGGAGGGGGAAAAGGTTTGCTGGTAAAACACTGAAGAATACCACTACACAGACTGCTAAATCACACTTACAAACACCCAAGGATAGAGCACCATGCTACGATGTATCAGTGACGTGCTATTGAGCCTGCAGTCGTTAACTAGACTGCTTACTGCTCTGGTTAAAGAGACTGCTGACAGCTGCTAAGCTTGTAGTTGTTAACTTGGTTAAGTATTCATTTAACTGCATGCGTTGCCCAGCTTTATGAGGTAGAATGTCATCAGTATTTGTAAGACTGTTTCATAGCAGAAAAATGTTATCCTTGATTACAACAGTAATGAAAAGCATGAGTTACAGCGTATGTTCACTCTTAAATTAAAAATTGGTCACAGTTTTTCATTTTCTTCAACAGGCCTTTTGTTGCCTATAGATTGTTTGGAAAATAAAACTTTTCACTTCTAATCAGCAATTAATTCATATTTCTTATTCCACACTCTGTATTGCAGAGAATGATAGAATTGGCAAAGGTTCTGATCACCTGAGAATTGTCAACTTTTCACAGCATTCAGTGGAGTGAGTTTGATGAAGTATTTGGTTACTTATAGTATGAACAGCTAGCTGTCTTCTTGAAGTTGAACTGCACTTTGATTTCTGAAATTGATGTATAACATTATCATTCAAGTAAGAACCTTGTAGGAATATGTGGGACTCTTTGGGTTGCTCTTTCCAGCAGCTGATATTTTATGTCATTGGTCTTCGTCAGTGATTGTTCTGTAGTTTAACTGTGTCATCGGCCGGGCCACACTGTTAGTAGAGTGCTGTATGTCAAGTCTTGATTTATGTTGCATATAATACAGTCAATAGAATTACAACCATAAAGAATAATACTTGATATTTACCCACACTGTTTTGTATAATGTTGAAAATTGGCATCCTGAAGGAAAATAAATTTGCAGATTTTTTAATTTCAGCGTCAAAATATGTGTGATTGTACAACTTAGTTTTGAGAGACATTGTCAGCGTTGTTCTGGATACAGCTGCATCGTTGATTACAGTTCTAGTTGGTTACAGTTATTGTGAATGATGTATTTTGCAGATTTGAATTCACTTGGCCAGCACATTCTATTGTTATCACTCCTGAAAGAGGGGAAATTCCACCAAGGTAATTTGGGTGGTGTGTACATAAACTGACTAAATATGAATCATGATGTCAAGATAAAGATAAAGATAAAGATTTTATTGAAAACAATACATGGCAGTCAAGGGCTGAATTGCGTACCGTTAAAATGTAAGTAATAAAAATTACCTAAATATGTAATAATGCCATATTAAAGTGCTATTAAGTTCGATTCAGTTCGAAAAGCTATTTACAAGATCTAAAATTAATTCATACAGTATTTATATTAAAACATGATTCAATAATAAAACTATTTCTTGCACGTTTCGTGTTTATTTTTGGAATGTCAATAATAAATATTTAAGTTATTAATATAATAGCGGCAATGAATATTAAGGAGTGCTGTAGTCTTTTTTTCTCCAATATCTCAAACTATTCTGTTGCCCAAAGGTAACAGCGACAGCCTACATGTATCTGATAACAGGGTGTCTTGTGTGCACGAGGAGTATTTCAAACATATTCTTAAAACCTTCTAACTAACCTCATTTGTTGTATCTTCTCAGGAGTCAGGCCAGGGTGCTGGTTAGTGCCAAGGCTCATCCCTCTAATGCTTTCACACATCTTCCTTGGGCAGGCACCATTTACTTAAAATGTGATGGCACGCAGCAGGTCTGTTTTTTATGAGTGGAAAGTTGCAAACCATTCCATTTTTGATGTAGCGCATTTAAAACAACATACTTTTAGAGTTCTTTAATTTTTGATGTTTTGTTTGGGATGAATAATTTTCACAAATTTGCACAAAATTGGGAAAAACTTTCAACTGCATTAATTTATTTTATGAGCTGGAAACTCTGAGATATGCTTTACAAGGTTGGTTGCTATTAAAAATAAATTAATTACTAAAAGTAGATTAAAGGAGACATGGGCACACTAAGGTTATTTTTTTAGCTGTCTTGGATCTGGGAAATTTAGGATGTCCATACGTGTCTGTTGGTTAAAGTCAAAAACCAAACCATGGTATCGACAAACCGTTAAGATATGCAGTAACCTAGATTGAAAGTTTTAGACCACTATTGCAGCATATGACTTTGTATTCTCATCTGGTAGTCTTTGGCTGACTTACTCCTCCCCCACATACTACTCATCAGTACTCACTTTTCTTGGGAGACTAATTGTTTCTTGGTTTCTTATTTAGTCAATCCGAGTACAAATCAGAGAGGAACAGGTTTTGGAGAGTTCTCCAGTACAAGCTGGTGCGATAAATTTTCAGTCCTTACCCACTGCAGCATCAGGAGGAACACCACTTCCATCAAATCACTTACCACCCCTTAGAATCAAAAATAAAGATATCATTTTTGAGGATACACTGATTGGAACAGTGACCAGTGAGTTGTAGATTTTTTTGTCTTATTAATCTCCAAGCATAAAACAACATCCATGTGGAGACAGATTGGTCAAGTGGGTAGGGTGCTAGAACTCAATTGGGAAGGTTGCAGCCTTAAGTCTTGCTCTGACCACTTCCTCGAGACCTGAGTTCAATCCCTAGCCCACACTTGCAAAAGAGCCAACTTCTCCACATCCTTTTGGTGAGGATTCTTGATTTGTTATGATCCATTTGTAACATTTTTATTATAATCCCAGGAATGCTAACGAGAGGGAGAGAGTTATTGAATAATGATGGTGATGAAGATGATCATATTTTTGTTATTTTTGTGTGTTGGTTTTCCTTTATACCTGACAGAATGACATGGTGTCCAAATTAACCAGCCATTGCTAAAATAAATTGAGACCACAAATGTTTGTTCAGGCAATATGGTGGTCATAAAATGGGCTGGACGTACAGGGCCGTTCCAGTGCTGTACCTTCAATGGGTGTTAAATTTAGCACTATCATATTTAGAAAATTAACAATGGTTATGACCATTTGGCCAATTTTTGCAGCAAGTGTGTGATGTTTCTTTTGTTTTAATTACCTTTCAGCATCAGAGATTTCACTCACAAACACAGCACCTTCTGAAATGACTTGGAACTTGTCTTCTGTAGCACCAGCTTATGTTAAGGTTAGCCAAGGATTTGTAGGATTGCAGATTTTATTTGCACTAGATTTGTAGCTGGTGATCGGGAAGCCAGTCAGCCATAAATCATAAATTATCTATTTAGTCAACTGAAATACAATTAGCAAACAAGTTGTTATTTGCATCAGTTTGCTGTGACTGCATTCAAAACAGTTGAACTACGTACAATTTGTGTTCATTAATCCTTGAAATCCCTTACAACAAGAGTGATGCACTGTTGTTACAAATCTCAATGTTATTTGAAAATCTTGTCACCTGACCTGACTTTCCCGCCTCGTGAACTTGAAGCAATACTAAATAACTTACAACAATGTGCAAATTCACGAAATTTTTCATTGCACAAATTGAAGTGCAAATCACTGTGTACGCAATTACACATACTCCAAGATATCTGTGAGAAGAGTTCCTTAAGGTCTAGCCATGGCACTAAGAGGAGTGAAAATTCCTTATTCTCGGCCTACCCCTACTACATCCACCAGTGGTATTATTGGAACTCCCACCCCTCTGGAAATTTCAGTTTAACCCTCTGCTGTTCTCAAAAAACCTTTGCTTTTGAGAAATCCCTGTCCCTTGGAATTTCCAACAACTTTCTCACAGGAGGACAATGCATAATTATTCTCTCAGATGGCTATAAACTGCATTTTGGAAATGGGTTTTTTTTTTACCACAAACCAGAACTGCATGCTCTGTTATCACCGGAAGTCATTAATGTCTCAATATCAAGGCCATGGATTTGATTCCCGCCATGCAAGGTCAAGTATCTTGCAAGTAAACTTCTCTGTTACAAATAGACTTATGAAGCATTCTTTCGTTATAGATTGATGATACAGGAAACATTTGCAGGACAACGTATAATGCCTTTAGTGTTCTGCAAAATTCAGGTTCAATTCAACCACGAGCAACAGAACAGGTAATCAATGTTTTTTTGTAATCTAAACAAAAAAAAATATGATTTTTTCCTTGGTCTAATAAAAATAATGTTGCATGCTATAAACTGTAGAGTTATATAATATTATTATTGTGAGCAAAAGATCAATCCTTCTACAGTGGGTTTCAGCAACCAATGCAGTTGCAAAGAAGGATTTGAACCAATGTCCTTGTAATAACACTGCAGTGCTCTACCAACTGGCATACTAATTAAAGCCAACTGGAAGCTGGGCATTTTGCTATGAATTGGTAACAAATCAAAACAAACAATGTAACAATTTAATTAGTGATGCTAGTAACATCAGTACATGATTGTTCACTCATGGAATTTTTCATGTTCAATTTACCTAACTGTCCCGAAGTAGAATCTCTATAATTGCATATGGCATGGCATATGTCATGATATTCAACTCATTAGTACAGTTTCTGTAAATTGTATATTGTATAGAGGGTACTTTGTGTTTCCCTTAAACGTCATGATTTGAAATAAGCCACACCCACTCTCTATCCGCCTCTCTAATAAACCCATCCATGTTTTGTTCATTTTTGCAGTATAATATTCTTATCAGTTTAGAAAGTCACTTAAAAGAAAGTTTCCGTTGATAAATCTTTTTTTTTCCAGATCTCAGTCAAGTTTCAGCCTCGAGATGTTGGTGAATATGAACAATCTTGGGATCTCAAGGTAATTAGTTAATCATGTCGCCATATTTGGAATAAATGTGATGGTTTATTCTCATTTGTTTTTATATTTGTTAGGCATTTCTAAATTTACAAGTAAATCTGCATTTTATTCCTTCCAGACCTCATCCAGTGCCAGTAGATCAAAACAGAAAATTTTTCTTCATGGTCAGGTACAGGGAGATTATTTACCTCTAAACACTAATAAAACATTAATTTTAGTGAAACTATGAAAGTATATATGACATTTTTTTTATTTGCTTGATCAAATCTTTAAGTTGTTCTTGTATGAAAATCTAAAAAAAAAAAAAAATTCTTTACCTATTTTTCTTCCCCGTGTTTGAGGCATATAAAAGTGCCAAATTTCACTTCCTGTTGGGTACAATATCTTGCAAGACTGGAGACTGGGGATACTAGGGCTACAGAAATGCTAAGTCTTACAGTTTGTCTATTCCTCAGTTGTTTCATTCTAAGTGTTCAGCTCTTTCAACAATTATCTGGTGGGACAGGGAAACATTAAATGATGGCCCACAATGTAAACTACTGGGTCTACCAGTAACTATGCAAGCCAATAAATTTTATTTATTTATGCCTGTCACTTCATGCTTGAAAAACCTAAGCCAAGTTAAACATTAGGTAATGAGTCACAAGACGCTGCTCCTCATCTGTCAACTCATTTTGACAACTCTGAAGAAAGCTTTCCCAAGCTTGCACTCTTCAAGTTTTGATTTGGCTATTCCAGAGTCTGCTCATTATCTTTTGTTGCAATACCTATGTAATTGACTGTTGTATTCTTCTTAGGCTGTAGACACAAGTGATGATTTTGAAGGACAACCCAAAGATGCAAACATTGTCCCAAAATCAAAGAAAGTAACCATCAAGGAACCTTTAAGGTGAGTGCATGAGCAGTGCCGGTTAATATAAAGAGCAGCTCTCACCATCGGACTGTTGACCAACTGTTACTGTTAGCTAACAATTAGTCAACACCTTCAATCGAGCTGGAAAACATTCTCTTCTCTCTCATATTTTGGGAAGTCTGTTGACCTTTATTTTACCAGGTCTGAATCAGTTGATAATCGAGTTACAATGGGTTCATTTTATTTCACACTATTTACACAACATTAACATAAAAAGTAAAGTATTACAACAGATAATTACAAGATAAAATTAAATACAGTACAAATTATAAAATGTGTGTGGTGGTCAAAGTAGCAAAGGCTTTCTAGTTGACCACCACGGGACTAAAATGTTGCTCATTAAATTGGCAAGCATAGTTTTATCACTTGAATTATATATCTGTTGATAGTTACTTTAATCCTGGCTTTATTGCTGAAGAATTCATGCTTTATGGTTAGTAAAAAAAATCGTTTATAATCACTAAAGAAAAAAACAAAAATAAATATTATTTTTGTTTTGTTCTGTGGTACAAACTACAAACATTGCATACTTTATTTTTTTGTAGATCCCCCAAGGGTGGCAAGCAAGCACTGTATGTTACAGAAAAAGTCCTTCAGTTTCCTGTTACAATGGTAGGGGAAAGGAGTGAAGCTAAAGTCAAGGTTTGCAATGGATCAGCAGACACCCAGTATTTGGTAAGAATGTGATTATTACACATTGAAACAGTGTTCATGGGTTCATAATAATGACTGTGTGAAGCACCTTCACAGCATCCAATGTCCTCTCCTTCATTTAATACCTGGCACACGTTTTGACTGAAATTGTTGGCCAGGAATCTCTACCGACTCACTGCTGCTTTGTATAATTATTATGATTTTCTAAGTTACTATTTATTGCTTGAAAGTGTTCTGCACCTTCCACTGGTGGCTAATATATACTGTTTTATTAAATAACTTGATCAGTGGTCTAGCTGATCTACTCTACTCAACTCTGCTCTATTCCATTTGATTTGACTCAACTTTACCTTGCCCTGCTTACCTAGTACCTACTCTGCTACTTTTCTCTACTTTGCTCTGCCTACTCTACCCCACCCTATGCCACTCCACTCTACTCTTCCCTTATCTACTCAACTCAAGTTAGGTTTTACCCTTTGCTAGTCTACTTGAAAATGCTCTGTTCTTTTTTGCTGTCCTACCCATCCCTTCTGTTGACTCAACTCAACCCAACTCTGCTCTGCACAACTCTACTCTACCCTACTCCAATTTATCCTACCCTTCTGTATGCTGTGCTACCCTACTAGAATTGTACAGCACCCCGTGCTTTTCTTCTCTACTTTGCCCTGCCCAGCCCTACCCTGTTTACCCTACCCTTGACTGCTCTGGCTAGCCCTACAAAACTATGTTCTGTTCTACTCTACTCTTCTCTAGTAAACCACATAAAACATTAAAATTATTTCAATCGACTACAATGATTAATATAAATTAATTAATTAATTAATTAATTAATAAACAAAAGAGATAACCACAGGAAAAAGGTTTGGACAACCTGCTTTTGGCATGTTCCTCATGCCTCTTCCTTTAGCTTCTTGACATCTCCCACCATTTTATGCTCTTGCAATAATGTTGTTTCTTTTTATTATTACTATTTTATTTGTAGTTAAAAATTCTGAAGTATTTTCCTATTTGAAACTTTTCTCATAGATCTGTTTCTTTTGGTTAAAGTTTATTGTTTTTCTTTTCTCAACACAGGCACGAGTTGCTTCTCCTAAGAGGCCCTTCTCTGTTAGTAATACAAAATTTACAGTCAGGTAAAGTTATCCCATAACCTTTCAAATATAAGTTTTCCTTTAATTTGCTTACTCTATCTTTTACGCAGTGATTCTTGGACCTTAAAGATATTGGTGCTAATTCTTTGTTTTGTAAAATGCAGATCATTACTGTTGTATTTTGTTTGTTGCGTGCAGCAGTTGGAATGAATTACTCAGCAGAACATCAATAGGTCAATTTGACGACGAACGTTTGTCTCCAGTAATTATTTTGTGTTTGTTATTTTTCAGCACCTGCTAATACTCTTGTTTTCATCCTGCAGGGCTGGACGATTTGTTAGATTACCAGTGCTGTTCTCACCCACTGAGCCTGGCAAATCATTTGAGGCGACATTAGTAATCACTGCTGATCCAGATTCTATTCTATCTGTAAAACTTCAAGGTTCAAGTGCAGATTGAGGAACTGTTTTCAAGTCCACAAATTACAAGAAAATTATATGTTAACTTATTTATGTTTACAGTGTAAACAGAGTTAGATATAAATGAGTGTGAGGCTTATTTTGTTTGGGCCACCAGGCTGGCAAGGCTTGTAAAAAGTTCTACAAGTTTCTTTGTGATAAAGAATGTATTTATTTAGTAATTTGGCCAAGCATTAGAATAGTAAGTCTACAAGCTACTTGTAAATTATAGGGTTTTATCAGTTGGTGACACAGGCATACTCAGAAGAAGGAAAATCTGAGACTCCCAACAGGCGTCAAACCTATGACCTTTTGATTACTTGCTCAGGGGTAGAGCATCCGAACCAGAAATAGGAAAGTCATACATGTAGGTTTGATTCCTGTTGGGAGAACCAGGATTTTCTTTTCTGAAATATGCCTGTGCCATGGGCTGAAATAAAACCTCAATCATTTATTCACCAGGCATTCAACATGACATCACATTTTTTTATGCTAGTAAATTATCCAAGAGAAACATCACAGTGTATGCGGTAATATATTATTATTGATTTGTTTAAACCAACCTGGGATTCATGTCACACTCCATGAAGTTGGGTCAAATTAATATAATAATTTATTTATATTTTTCCTTGTACAGAATATTTACTTATAGTTAAGTGTTATGAAAGAAAATTAACCTCCGTAGAGTGAGAAAGGTTATTATTGTTAACATGCAATTTAAAATTAGCTTTCTTTGAAAAAGGGAAGATTTTTAGCAAGATGTTATGAATTTCTCAAGTCCCCAAAAGATCATAGAGATGTATAAAGCCCGCATATTAAATGACGACACAAGATGAAAATAAAATTGTTTATTTACAAAACCATTGTGTGTGTTAACAAACTACAGTCATTCATTTTGTCTAATATTTCAAAGCTTTTTTTAAAAATTCACACATGCCTAATTAAACTGGCTTACAGTGTAAATCAACACACCATGAACATGATTTGATTTAAAAGAAAATTGACAATCCATCACCACAATTCATTGTTCTTCTTTCCATTCTTATCCCTTGAAGTGGACAGGTTTTCAGAATCTCATCCAAAGAAAGTTTTGTATTTTTTATTACAACTCCTATTTGAAAATTTACGGAATAACAGCAGGCAAGAAATAATCTTCAAATAAGAACACACGCTTTTAAGTTTGAAAAACATGTTTCTCGTTTTATGTTTTTCAAACTTAAAACCGTGTGTTCTTATTTGAAGATCAACTCCTACTTGACTTTGAGTCGTTTTTTTTTTCCAAGTTATTTGTTCTCATCTATTTTCTCCGTAATAAATATCTTTTCCCTCACGTCCATGGTGTTTTTGGATTTTACATGCAATACTACTCCCAGCAAATACACTGTATAACAATGAGCAAGCATTCTTGGGGCAAGCTCTTTCTCCTCATAGCTCACGAATTACCCAACAAAACAATCATACATTTTTGTAATGTGAAAGATACCAAAACTACATTGCTACTGGTGAATTAACAGACTGAAGCACATTTTTGTCAAGGAAGTTTTACATGCAACCCTCAAGCAGGGTGTTTCCTCTGTGAAAAACAAAAATGTCACTGCAAGTTCAGAGTTTTAAAACAGTTCCCACCCTTGTTTGTTTACAATAGCTGGGCAGTGATGCTAACGTACCACTGTCTTACCACCCAAGATATATAAAATTTTCCTCAAAGCATTCTCTTCATGTTAAATGAAACAAAAATTAGGTATATACTGTACTATTCAATAAATACAACTGTAACATCTACTACAAATATACAAAATGACATTTGTTAAAATACAAAAGGAAGCTGTACTGGGAAATCATTTTTAAACAAAAATTGTTTCAATGCTTTCTTCAATATGATGCAACAAAACGTCAAAGCTAGACTTTAATAAAAAAATATATGCCCAATACCTTTAAGAAAGTCTGACAACTTGTTTGCTGGATGGATCACATTTTGCTGTCAACTTTGGAACATGTTTTTGAGAACTTTCAGAAAACAAAACAAATTTTGAAGCAGTGTAATATTTCAACATACATCAGCATCAGCACTAAAGCTTACTTTAAAATGAAAAATAAACAACCGGTAATAAACAAAAAAAAACATGCATCTACAGTTGTTTTGTTTTCTAAACTAACAACCCCCAGTGTACTCAGGTACATGTATATTTGAGGCGCGGAGGTGCACGTTAGGACCTTTTCTTTGGGACTTTTTTTAAGGTTATAAATTCTCGGACACATTTTGGTAGGACCTGTCTTAGTGGAGACGAATGGACATTTGGGGGTACGTTCTAATGACCAATGGACTTTATGGGTCCAGTTTCAGTCTAATAGGACATAGGACTCTGGGGTGTCTCCACACAACTTAAGCCTCATTTGCACCTCTCTGTCTAATACATGTATACCTGAATACATGGGCCAAGGACTCACTTGTGAGAATAAATCATGGCAATCTGTTCTCAGCCTAAATGTTTGCATGTGAGACACAGCAGTCTACAGTCATCCATTTGATTCAAAATTAATTCACCCTTAA
Source organism: Pavona decussata (assembly GCF_977016875.1). Classification (NCBI taxonomy): domain Eukaryota; kingdom Metazoa; phylum Cnidaria; class Anthozoa; order Scleractinia; family Agariciidae; genus Pavona; species Pavona decussata. The sequence continues at coordinate 2,469,145 of NW_028145496.1, forward strand.
AAAAAATAGAAACTTGGTAAACTAATCTACAGCTTCTGGAGGCCACTTCATCTGTCCAAGGAATGATGACTTGAGCTTGGTGTATCTGCCATATCTTTCCAAATTGCAATTTCTTTGACTGGACCGCCAGCCAACCTCTTCCGAGGTCTTGGTCGGAAATTTTGCATTTGATTTGCCAACTGACAGTTGTGATGCAACACTGGAATCGATTGGGGGAAGTTTGAGAGCTTCACGTCTTTGTTTGACTCTCACTGCTGCAGCACCATTTTCTACACTTTCATCTTCATTGGCCAGCTAAAATAACAAAACAGTAAAGAGTTATTGATTATTGAAAGGTGTACTAAACAAAATCTCATGCAGTAGAGGCTACAGCTGTACGAGTAGTCCATTTTTTTCCCTTGGGGATATAGTAAAACAAGCAAGACATGCAAATGTGCATGAAAGTTGCATTTCCTAGAGGAAATTTCTGCACACACTTGTGTGTGCTTGCTTTACCATCCCTGAGAAAAATAAGCGACAACTCATGGTACTATCCTTTCTATGTAAGTATATGGTAAGTGTCTGTCATGAACCCATGGTGTTTGTGGAGCATCTTGTTCCACTATCTGACATTTTTCATATGCAGATACACTCTAGCCAAAGTTGACTCAGGTTTACAAGCAAATTTTTCAAGTAGGGTTATCCTAGAAGCCTACAAGCGTGGATACAGGAGAAAGTGTGACCATTTTTCGATAATGCATGCGCCATAAACAGTGATAAGTTCTCGGTGGTTGCATTTCCCCTGGAAATTTTTAAATTTCAACCCCTGGGTTTTCAAGTCACTTGACAGGCATTTTTCACACTTAAACCTGGGAATTTGCTCCAATTCTAAAAATATCTATTTATTGTTAAAAAAAATTGACCGTTTTTTGTAAAATGTTGGAAAACTGGTCTGGATAAGTCAAGCCCCACATGACTTTAACAACCTGCTCAGAGATGCCAACCTCTGAAGATCTGAAATCTACAGATTTTTTCTTCTTAGCATTCCCCCCCCCCCCCCCTTTTGATACACTTACCCCCCCCCCCCCCCCATTGGTACAAACTGGCACGAAACTAAAGCTTTTTTGTCCTGCTCTTTAATTGGTTGTCAGCGTTTATATCCAATCAGACAGACGCTTATATTGCATAAAAATGCTATGATGATAAAGGCGTGTTTTCTTTGGTTTCCGTCAAAGTTTGTGACGAATTGGGTATAACAGGTATGCAAATGTAGCCATAACACGATATTTCTTAAATTTATGGAACATTTGAGTTCAAATACTAGCCTATTATGCAAATAAAACGCCAAGTCGCTTTTATCCGGGAGGTTTAGTCACGCGTACGGGAGACCGGGAGATTCGTTCCGTATCTGGGAGACTCCCGGATAATCCGGGAGAGTTGGCATGAATGCCTGCCAAATAATCTGGCACAAATAATAAATAAATAAAAACCCTTAACAGCAGGATAAACTAATGGGCAATCTTCCAAAGCATAGCTAGTCTCTGATTAAAATAGCTCTAACAGCCAGTTTCTCCTTCCTTTTAAAGAAGAAAATAAATTTGAAAGTCAATCAATTTGAAGTGGAATTAATAGTATGGTTCAAAGTCGGCTAAAATCCCAGTTCCCAGTTTGGGGGGGGGGGGGGGGGGTACTCATGGTGCAAACACCTTTCTGAGTTTGGAATTCAAAACTAAGGGTTGGAAATGTTCAGGAGAACGGACTTGTTTGAGTTTAATTCTGGGCTACTGGACTCCTTAGGTCAGTTGTAGCCATAAACAGGGCTCGTTTATTGGTCTAACAACTTGACTTCATTTGCACCCACTCCTCCCTACTCCCCCGGGCTGCCCAACCAAGTTCGCCTTGCTTCAAAATTTTGTGAGATATATTAGCTGCCTATGGGAAATAATAATTTATTGACGGATACAAGATTGAATGACAGGCCTTTCCATATTTCCACCTCAAAATTTGATTTTCCGATCGTCACGTAAGGCGGTACACATCGCTTGCATGACAAAAAAACATTCTAGTGCTGGCGATCAACAAAACAAGCAACGATTCGAAAAGGACGAAATTCTTAAAGAGTCTTCTAGAAGCCAATGCAACCTGTCTGTCGAGCTTCAAAATTTTGTGGTAATTCCATCTCACAACAGCCAACAGGATTTTTCTTTGTTCAGATACAACAATAAACTCAAGCTTCTTGTCATTAAAAAATGGGCTGGTAAGTTAAAGCTTACTTACAATCTTGTATTGTCCGACGAGGAAACCCCAGTTTTCGGGCCATCGTTTCGCTGCACTGTGCTCATGTCCCACGTGGTCTTTCCTGTAAAAGATAACAAAGTTATTCCAGTTGTAAAAGTAAAACTACAAACTCCAACAGCCACATGAAACAACACGCGAAGCTCAAATTTAGACAAATCGAACGAACTTCGAACTAATAACAAATTGACTCGAATAATTAGAGCATTTATAAAATTTCTCACCAGATTTGGTCCTGATGGACAAAATTGAACCCCGCTTTACTTTTTCCGAAAACCATGAAAAAATCTGTCGCTCAAAATATAGAAACTGCGCCAAGATCTGTATGCAAGGTTCTTCTTGAAAGTGAAGTTTGCGGTGATTGGTTTCCATAGCAACCAAGTGATGCTGGTTCGCTTAGCGCATGTTGCTCACGTGTCTATTAATACAAATGCAAATTCTTTTGTATTCAATATGAAATCAGCGAGTGTCACAGCAATATTTCATTCACCTCTGACCTTGCGTGCATCACCACTCTATACTGCTCCGAAGCCATAATCGTGTTTGTTTCCCGTGTTTGTCTTCACTACTGATGATTTGACGTTAGGGGCGGATCCAGGAATTTTGAATAGGGGGAGGGGGGGGGGGGGGTCCAAACTTTGATTCAGATATGGTTTTTTGAGGCAAAAAAATTATCCCCTACACCTCCGAGTTCCCCCTTCCCCCCCCCCCCCCCCACGTCAGTATATTTTACACACTCCGTAAGATTCCCCGGTAGTGGTAAATTTGGTGTGCGCTGTTTCCAATAGTATTGCCATTCCTTTAACTCAGAACTGAAGTGCTGACGGTGTAGGTAAGTCCTGTTGCCAAAACTGTAGCTTTTCTGCTAGCCTGCAGAACAGGTGTTTTTTTTTTTTTTTTTTTTTTTCAGGCGAGCGGTGGCAAGCACGAGGTGAGCGGTGTAACCTTCTTCCGAAAACGTAAAAACGGTGAGCGTCAATAGAGTTTGAGTCGCAAAATGTATAGAAATGTATGCATAATTAATGTAGGGGCCCTTGTGGAAATCTTACCCAAAGCTTTCAGTAAAAGTCAATCATCCTTTACGTTCTAAAAGTAGTCTTTTTTTTACTGTTATCTCTCGTGAGACGTTCCGTGACGTGTTACACGACGCGGATGAAAAGGAAGCCGCTTTCGTAGTGGAGAACGCTGCAGCTTTCAGAGGAATGCATGCAGGCTATTATGAACTTTGTCCTCATTCATAACTTTGTTAAATTTCACTAGTATCTTACCATTGCATTTCATCCTTATCATTGCAAGGATTTTTAAATATTTACTGTAAACAAGTTAATAATTAACTAGTTTCTTTTATAAAAGCAAGTCTAAACTTATACATACAACTTGAACTGGTCATTCTTATCTAGACAAAAAAAAAATATGCTAATAACTTTTTAATGTTCCCAGACACCCGAGACAAGACACCCGAAAGTTTGAATTCATACAAAAACGCCTACCCCCCTCCCTCTGCTTGAAAATTTTTTAGGGTTAGGTGGCCGGTAAAAATTTGAGTGCTTGTCGTGAAACGACACTGAATCACGGGTTTTTATGGCCGCGAGAAGGTTTAGAATGATGCAAAAGAGAGGAGAAAGAAAGAGGTGAGGAGGAAAAAGACTGTACAAACTTTTGTTTTATTTTCAGCGGCAAGTTTAGAGCCGCAATTTTGATTTTGTACGAGCGTGGCTCGGCATAGGATGCGAAGTTTTCACGCGGCGTCTAAATTCACATGGTTCGCGTTTACTTCCAGCATCCACCGACTGCAAATCTTGTTATTTTTCTTGTTTTTCATTCTTTTCAGCCACCGCATTTTTTCGAACAAGCGTCTTAATTTCCTACGTGAATTTAAACTGGATTTATTGCTGCGCCGCTTGCAGTAAATTTGGAGTAAATTCAAGTTTTATTGAAGGTTTTCTGGTCATCTAAGTATTCATGATCTCCGCGGGCCGAAGGTTATTCGAGGTTGGGCTTTTTGCTTGCAATCAAAAAAATTATCTGCAGTCAACCTCCATGCTTTTCAAACCACCAGCATCGTGCGAAGATGATTATAATCGCCACGGCTAACTTTGCGTCACAAAACTTGATCATTTTTTTAAGGTTAATTTGCACTTCGCGTGGTCAACCGTTCGTTACAGTTTGAAGCGATAAAAAGAGACATTAAATTACAACAGTGGAACTGGAAGATCATGAATCAGGTTGGTTAACATATTTTCTTTTCGAATTTAAAGAAAGAATCTCGAGAATCTCCCTCAAAACTAATGCAAGCTAATCTTTCGACAAAAGAACGCTCACTGAAAAGACTTACGTCTGAGACTGTCAAGAAAAAGGCACTAGGAAAGTGATGGAAAGCAAGCATTCGACAATTGTGGCGAGTTTAGGGAGAGCTTAGTTTTACTGAAAGATCCTGAACCAACTGGAAACAATCAATTAATAAAAAAAAATCCACGTCTAAGCCCTGGAAAACAAGTCAGCATTAGCGCGCGCAAAATGTTTCTAAAAGTGACGTTTAGCTCGGCGTCATAGTGGGAGACTGGCAGAACGCAGTTGACAGAATTGTCGGTGGCAGCGTACAAATACTGTGACAGTTTTTGCGACAAATAAGCGAGAGAAATTGACAATGAAGAGCGAAGATTACGATTCAGGTTAGTAAACGTATTTGCACTTCGAATCAGATGCGCAAATCCAAGAATCTGATATTTTAGAGGTTAAAAGTACAACGCAAGAATTCGCGAGAATGTGGCGGAAGAGTTTTTTTATGAAACTTTGAACTACTAGAAAGAACTGGACAACAAATTAGTAGGAAATGTAAAGCTGCTATGAAAATTCAAGATTGATATGTCAAGATAAATTGCAGTGTTGTATATGGTAAGGAATTTAATTTAAACGTTTTGAAGCACAGAGTAATCACAGCCAAATGTTTGTTTATATTTTGGCACGAGCTCGGAACCTTGGCAACGCAAGTTTGCACGCATCATAGCAACCAATTACGTCATCACGGGGAGATCGTACGCTGCAGCCTCGTTTCCAGGCCACCCTGCGTATATCAAGCGCGCATGAGCTTCATGTCGGAGGCTTGGGATCTAACTCGATATCGCGAGGGTCCTGGGCGCGGTCGCGCACGCCTTCCCCAGTCTCTTCCATATCAACTAGACGGATGAGGTCTTAAGTGACGTCACATTCTACCAAGTGCCGCTGACGACTTGGACCGAGGCTCTATGAACTCGTTATTTCGTTAGCCCTCGCTCAGAAGACAAACATTTTTAGTTACGATCTTACTTTGTTAGAAGCTACGGCTTTTCCAACCTTAAATAATCCAGAAAGGAATCGCAAAGAATATAAATATTTAGCTGTTGTCAGCCTTTGGTAGAAAGATAAAACACAAGTTCAGCGTAATTTGAAAAGAGTCAAGTCCAAGCAACAACCGTGGACGATAATCCTGCTGGTATACGTTGGATCAATTGTTGATCTGATCGGCTTAACAAATACAAATGATACAAGAAGCAGAGACCGATACAACGTAGAAATACGGTTTAAAGATTACTATATTTCGGCTGGCCAAACCAGCCTTCTTCAGGTACATTGGAAATTTCCATTGGGACATACGCTTATATAGCTGACAAATATTTGCGCAATAGCGGAACTACGTTAAACTTAAGTGATTGACAGTATAAAATATGTTATTATATGTTATTATTATATATTATCATTATTTCATTTGCTTCATATTTTCTACTGTCAATCACTTTAGTTTAACGTAGTTCCGCTATTGCGCAAATATTTGTCAGCTATATAAGCGTATGTCCCAATGTAAATTTCCATTGTACCTGAAGAAGGCTGGTTTGGCCAGCCGAAATATAGTAATCTTTAAACCGTATTTCTACGTTGTATCGGTCTCTGCTTCTTGTATAATTTGAAAAACCGCCACTCGAAAAGCTGCTGGGTTATTTATTTCTTTTTTTTTCCAAGTGACACAACTCTTGTAGTGTTCAATACGTCCTTGTTTACCCAGCCTCGCCGTTTTTTTCTCTTTTTTAGAATCATTTAGTTCTTTGTTCGCTCCTCTTTGGAGCGAAAACAATAGTCACGAAATGTTTCTCATGTCAGTTTTATTTCATGTAGAAAATTTAAATTTTGTTCCATTTAGGTACAAACCGCTTATCCCGGAAAAGATTACAAAGCAAGATAGGCAAAGCAAAGAAAGAGGAGAAGGTAAGTTAATTAAATACACAACAAATAGCTATTGAGAAATTATAACAAAATTGTTTGCATCCCTTATAACAGCAGTAGCTTGCGCGTAACAAACAATTGAAAGTAACGTCCAAAAAGTAGCGACTTATGGCATTATGGATGACAAAATTCTTAAAAGGGGCTTCATTATCTTATGCAAGCCAGCACAAATATTTGTTAAACCTACGTTTGGCCGTTGAAAGTTTCCCAGTTTCTTGGATGTTCATTCTGCTTTGTGAGTCAGCCGTTTAATTTGCAGAGGTTCGGTTAATGACGACTGCTTGATTGCCTGCGCGCGCTTTACTGTGAAAAAGAAAAATGATAACGCCACCCTTTTATGTGATTTATATTGGAATCAGTTACTCATTCTTTGCCGGATAATGTAGAACCTTTTAAGTATTTTTTTCCTTGAAAACATATTTTCAACTGAAATAAACCTCTATTATAATGATGAATGAATTAACTGTTTTGCAATAGTAAATGATCTTGATTTGCTGGTAATAATGAACAGTGGACTTGAGCGATTTGGTGCTTGACTGAAAATTATCTTGCATTTAAAATAAGAGAATGTTCGTATCATGATCCCAAAAGTTCTACAGGAATTGAATGCGAATACCCATTTCGGTTTTATTCAGAGGCTCATAGAGAAGACTGAAGAAGTCAATCGGCAACTAGAGCAAATAAAGGAGTTCAAGATCGATCAGTAAGTACTGTTAATAGTGAAGGCACCGACTTATGGTGACATATGCATTGTTTGTCAAGATGGCATCCTCTAAATTCGTTCGGACCTGTATATCACTTAGCTCTTACTATTGTTTCAGGGTTAGGGTCCATTGTCTCTATTATTTTTTCAATACTGCGCTATTGTTAGTTTAGCCAATCCTGTGAGCCGCGTGAGAGCTACGCGTGTAAATAAAACAAAACTAACTAATCTGATTGGCTATCAACAGACATGATTTGAAGATTGACAGTGACAGTTTGCGCGTCTTAGCCTAGTAATAACGAACCTTGAAGGCACCCAACAAGCCAGGAATCTGATTATTTCAGAAACATTGTTTTCTAGTAACTGTCTCTCTTTTTGCGTACACAAAAACATTTGTTGCGGAATTATTTGTGCTTCCGAAAAATAAAAAATAGATTTTCTTTTTTCAGAAATATTTGTTTCCGGAACGAATGTTTACTCTCAAGTTGCCAATCCCATCAGAGAAACCTTTTGTGACGCCAAAGACGTGACCTCAAAATAGAAATTCGGGTTACGTAAACTATTTTTCAATTATCTCATCTGGTTCAGCTTGAACAATGTATGTGGCACATATATCCGCGAACTGAACTAGTAGGTCTTGATTCTCAGTAGCTTCTCTATACAGTCAAGCCTTCCCAAAGCCACATTCTTTAACGTAACGCTAGACCTTAGACCTGGCCGTTTTATTGGTTTCGACACGCTGTTTGGAGTTCTGATATTTTCTATATTATGTTAATTAATTTAGTGAAAACTAAAGGCCGACACAAGAAAATCGTCAGCGTTCAGCTTACACGGAGAAGCAATTCACGTCTAAATTGAAAGCGCTAATTTTATTTAAAACTGATTTTATAATGATGTTGCCATAGGGAGATTGATGCTGAGATATTTCAAGAACCATCCAACACAGAGAGGGCGAAGATGGAGGTATGAACATTTTAAGAGTTTTTTAACCTTAGATGTCGAGGTCTTTTCGAACAACCTGTGAGTCCCTTGAAACAGGCTGCCTGTGTCCAGAATTCTTGTTTGGGTAAATGTTTTTGGTATTTCAATATTTTTTTATTCTGTTTTCAGGCCGAGCTTCTTAAGTTCCATCACGAAAATGTATTTTATTTACGGTAGGTACAAAGCTCAGTGTTAATTCTGAAATTCCTGCAGTGAAATAAGCCTGGCTTGTAATTCCAGGCTTTGTACTACATTTTGCAAAATCACATTCTAAAACTTGAATTCTTAATTTCCTGAAGATTGCATTCGATGGAAATTTTAAATGGTTACGATTAAAAAGTACTTTAAAAATGCAATTTTATTTTCTTAGTTCACACGATTTCTACCCAACCCCCTCCAAATACCAAGGAAATTAGGTTTCTCGAGTCAGTTTTCAATTATTGACCAAATTCAGCTAGCTCTTTCATTTTTGTGTGACAATGGTAGCATGCTATATCTTGTAACCTTACTGGATTGTTGACTGGAGTAAATGAAATTTAGAAGTATTTGAGTGTAACGCCAATATATGGAAATTACCAAGTTACTGTCTGCGTACCGAATTTTGAGATTTAGAATTAGAATCTGCCTTCACTTGAAGCTGCGTCATGGTTTACGTCCATTATGACTAGCTCAATGTTTTCTCAAATGAAACTGCTCTTGTAACATATAAGGGGTGTTTACAAGAGATAATGAATATATTCGGTGGTTCGATCGTCCATTACATCAAGACAAGCGCCTAGTACCAGTGCCAAGAATGATGTTGTAGAATATATTTTCAAATTAAACCCTTTGTTTTGTCTTTATACGTTACGTTCTTCTATTAATGTCATGTCCTTCAGTTCTTTTCCTTCGCACGTTTTCTCCAACATTTTGCTAAGAGAGAGTTTTTTTTTCATGTTTAGAGCAATCAACGAGACATTCGTTGAAGAAGTGAATGGAGGACAGGCTGCGGTGAGTGGGAAGCAAATTCGTAACTATGGCAACCATGGAAGCACATTTGTACTTTGCAATGGCTAGTACAATGTTATTTCTGTTTCCCTGAAAATTTTTAGTCTGTGAAACTCAAGTAAACTAGGAGAGGACTTACTCATACTTGACAAGATTTCAAGTTCACACCCACGTCATGTATGAAATAGTCTATTATACACTATTAAAGCGGTCGCACTCTCATTGAAGCTTGTCCCATTTTGATCTAAAAGTACTGAATATTCTTTACACAGAGCCGTAGTTTCTCTAAATGTATGTTAATATATATACAATTCCTTTTGTTCCTTTCAGCTTGAGGCTGTAGAAGAGTTCCTTATCAAGAGGTAATAAGCCCTTTTCTAATCAAATCTTAAAGCCTGATCAGTCCTTTACAATATATATATATAGTGACGAGCACTTGTCAGAGATTTTTAAAGGAGCCTAAACACTAATAGGAACTAGAGTCTCGTTTTGTGGGCGTGGATAAAAACAATTTTCAGCTCTCAGGGGGAACTAACGGTGAATTGATTTTTTCTTAAATCCCTCAAATGTGCCGGCGTATCGCTAAGGTTAACAGTGATCCTTTTATGTTGAGATTTTAACACCCAAAACGGTATAAACTATGAACTATTACTCGCAATGAGTTAATAACGTCCGGATTAAGTGGGATATAGCATACAGGAAAGATAATTTCCACAAGCGTAACAATGTACGAAAGCCCAATGTAAAGTGAAGTAATCAATATTTTAGTCGAAGGAGGAGATTTTATGTAATGATACAACGACAACAGCAACAACAACAGTAAGTTTATTTTTTTCTTTTTTTTTTACGTTGAAAGGGAATCAAAGACAGGAAGTGGCAATGAAGACACCGTAAGTTAAATTTTTCTGGTTTAAACTTCAGGCATGAAGTCCCAAAAGTACCGCTTCGAGGTATCTTACTTTACTTAATCCAAACGGAGACCAAAACAACTTTATTTATCTGCAGCGAGCCGGTAAAAAGAAGAAAAATAGAAGAAACAAAAAGAAGAAGAAGAAGGCGAAAGTCGATAATGAGGAGGTTAGTTGAATGACTGTTAGTCAATGATGCTCCACACAGTTTACTGAGATTTTTATTCAGCCGGCACCGACAGACTTTTTGTAACAGCCGATCACGTGACAAACATTGCGAAATCATAAAGTAAAAGCTTTGTTTTTCTTGAGAAATGATTTTATCAGAAATAGAACAAGCATCTGGAAGTGAGGCAGCCTGCCAGTTTTCAATTGCAAGCTAATATTCTAAAAGGGGGATTTCTATGGCCATTTCAATTTAGAAGAATGGGAAGAGGAGGCCTTATGCTTCAGTCACGATACGACAGCTACAAGTTCTACAATAAAAGTAACGTGACAAATTGTTACCCACGGCCTACGGAGATGAACTCTTTGTAGCTTAAAATACTGGCCTAGATTTCAACTTTTTATGGTCACTTCAACATCTTTATTATTGTTGTTGTTGTTGTTCCTGATTTAATTTCCTTTCCTTTCTTGTTCTTTGGATCTTTAGGTTGCTAAGCAACAAGACATCCAAATAGCAAAGTGAGTTTCTTAGCGATAGAATCGATATATTAGTGACAGAGTCGATATTCTAGCTATATCAAAATATTACCTATACAATCGATATTCTAGCGATAGAATCGATAAACTACTGAATAAGGGGTTTCAGAGGCCTGTACAGGCCCCGCGTTTATGCTGCCTAGCCAGAGATGTTAACTCTCAGTTATTCAATTAATAAATTAAATCAATAAAATAAATTGCAGGTCAAATTGTATTACCTTTTATTTCTCGGTAGAATCGCGGAGAATTTGGCGGAGAAGACCATTTCTGAAAGTTTGGAGGAGGTAAAAAGATTGTTTTAAATAAGCTTATACTGTTGTTCATTGAATGTCTATCGTGTTGATGTGTTATCCAATTCATACTTTTCGCTTTCTTTAGCTTTAGAAACCTCAGTTTCTTTGGCCTCAGCATCAGTCTGTTGATTTGATACTCGTTGCTGTTTTTCAATTTTCTTAACTCATTTTTATATTGTCATGAAAAAACTTGCACTCGGTACTACTGCCAATAATGATGTTTTTGGGTTCGCTTTTCAATAATCACAATTACAAATGGTTCACAAAAATTAACCTTTATCTATATATTTTCGGAAAAATTTGTAAAAAAAAAAAAACTTGTAAGATATAACTGGTCGGAGGTGACTGGTCCTCAATGTGTGACACATACTGATGCTTAGTTTTGTTTGTGTGTTTTACGATCTGCCATGTTTCGTATTATGCGGGCAATGTGTTCTGTTTTCCTTTTTTCCATAAAATGTATCTTGATCCAATACCCAGCGATGAGGAGGGAAATTGACGAGTGTATGAATTAAAAAAAGAAAAACCAAAACGAAACAAAAAACAAAGAACATTTGCCGATAAAGAACAGAAGCACCAGAAAATCTAAAGCAAGTTATTGTCTTTTCATGTTCATATAGCTGGAGTCTGAGGAACTCGCTAAGAGCCTAACTAGCTCTCCTGAGAATCATCAATTGCTTAGCGTCCAGGAAGCAGTAGAAAACAAGGAAGAATCAGAGCCAGATTTGGAGCAAAAGATGGCGGAACAAGATTGTGAGCAAAGAGATACCCCACAGAACACCCAACATCAGACAGAAGAATCGATCGAACAGATCAAGATGCTGCAGGAACAGTTGCAGGAGGTTGGCATCTCTGAATTATTGAAGCTTTTCCTTTATATCAGGATTAAAATTTCGTCTGCACACTCAAATTCATAACCACTTGCTACAACACAATAACTGAACAGTATCACAGGAAAGTACTCGGCACTCAGGAGCGTTTAAACAATAAAACACTGTAAGAAATCACCGAAAGACTGGAAAGTTTTGAATACTGAATCATAGCTCGAATTAAGTGATCACAAGGAGTGAAAGTGAGGACTGTATTTCAGCAAAAGTTGAGATTGTCTTGTCTGTGAAAATTTTGTTTATAATTTTGCTTTTGTTTGAGATGTTGTTGAGATTGTCTCTTGTGATAAAAATCAACAACAATGCTATTCTCTTTAATTTTTTAGAGAGATGCTACTATAAAAACACAGCAGAATGAACTGGACAAGGCATCTAAAGCCCTCTCAGACGCCGAGTCACTCATACGCGATCTTGAGAACCAAACATCGGCGAAAGACAATACTATCACTGAACTGTACAGTCTGAGGGAGAAGGACCAGGAAAATAACAAAAACAAGATGGATGAATTAAACCAGGCGTTAAATGAGAATAATCAAGAGCTACAGAAGAGAGATGGAAAGCTAGACCACATGACTGAAGAACTTGAGAGTCTGAAAGGTGAGCTGGAAAGATACAAGCTGAGTACAGAAGAGATGAAGAAATATCTCGAACAGGTTCAGAGGATGAACGCTAATGAAGTTGAAAGAATTCATAAAGAACACCAGAAAGAGTTGCAAGCCGTGAATGCAAAACATGTTGCCGAATTGGAAGATCTAAAGTTGTTGACTAAAACACAACTGGATGAATCAGGTCAGGAGATGGCAAAGCTGAAGCAAGTGTACGACAGTGAGATGCATGAGTTGAAAGAGTCGCTTGGCGAACAGACCACAGCCAACAAGGATTTGGAGGAGCAGTTGGCTACATTAAAAGAACAATATGATAATGCTGCGGTTTGTTTGAGAGAGACAGATGCAACCTTAGAGAGGGTCCAGTTTGGGTTGAAAGAGCAGGAGGCTTCTCACGTGAACCAAATCAGTTTGTTGAGAAGCGAGATGAAGAGTAAGGGTGAGCAAATAGCCGAGTTAAAGGACAAGATAGCGAGTGAAGAAGAAAAGAACTTGGAGATAACCAACAAACTTACAGAAGAGAGAAAGAAACTCGTTAACGAGCACGAATCACTGATAGGCGCCCACAAGGTGTTGGAACAAAGGATTGCCAGTTTATATGAAAACCTTTCAGATGTAACCGATGAAAGAGACTCTCTTTTTAATGAAGTCGAGTTGCTGAGAAACACTCACAAGGTGATAGCACAAAGCATGGATCTCTTGGAGGAAAGCATTTGTCCTGTTTCCAATGAATTTAACGGAGAGTCGTCACTTGTGGAAGATTCTATGGAGAGGCTTGAATTTCGGCAAAGTGCTGGCTTTACTGAAGGTACAGTATTATGGTTTAAACTGAAGGTAGAGTACATCTTCAGCTCAATGTTTCTCCTCTTGCTCGAACGAATATTCTTAGAACGTTAGCCTGTAAGAAGACGAAAAGCAAATTGCGAACGGCTTCTACGTCCATTTAAGACCCTCAAAGCGCTGAACATACTGTTTCGTAATAAGCGGTCATACTTCCAAACGCCAATAGACTAAGTTACGCGGCAGTGCAAGTGCTTCATACTTAGAACAAACAATCTGGACACCCTTCTTTTCATAGTAGTAGTATTTTATTTAGTCGCATTACACAGAATGAGCAATCGGAGCTCGTTTAAAGGTGCATTTGCAAATTACACGTATACTAAGAATATTGAACAACGTAGAGAATGCAAGTTAACATAATGGATGATAACCCATGTAATCATTTTAATAAATCAATTGGATATGTTCGCAAACACTGATCAAAGCCGGGTTGTGGTGGCGCTTTATTGTAAACTATTTGACAGAGCAAAATACATCAAAACACCCACAATTTTTTTTTTACCAAATCTATTTCCCTCTCAACGGTAGTGGCAAATCATTTTTCAATCATTTATATAAACGGCACCAGGTTTGGCCTATAAACGTGGAGGTTGTACATGGAACTCATCGGCCACGATGACAGGACCAGCTCAAGAGGTTATTTCGCAATTGAAATGTATGAAATGTCAAAAATTTAAGGAAAAACAAATGAAAGAAAATCACAGCTTTCAGTTTAAGGTGGGATTGTCTCATCGCCCTGTGCACCAAAGTCGTATTTTTGGTGTAAAATTGGCAAAACTAACTTCTTCCAACGAGAGCCATACAAAATATACCCAAAATAATAATTTTGACGTGGATATTGAAATTAAAATGTTTTTATTATATTTGTTTTTGTTGAAGGTGCTCCAGACCAGGCAAAGTTGATAACGAAGCTTAACCAGATACATGAACTACTGCAACACAAAAACAAGTTGGACGTTAAGCTGAGACAAGAACTTCAGGATACTAAAGACGAGCTTGAGAAGGAAAAAGAAAAATTCAGAAAAGAATTGAAGGAGCGAGAAACAAGAGAGCGTTCTCTAGAAGACAGCAAAGGAAAACTTGAGACACAGCTGATACAAATTGAGAAAGAATCCTATGATTTACTTCAGGAGCTGTCCCTGTTACAGGTTTGTATCCTCTTGTACAAACGTTTCTTTTTTTGAAAACTCCGAACGATTTGAATGCGATTTTAGTACATTTACTTCTTTACCAGGACCACAATCTGCGATTCGCTAAAAAATAAATAGTGAATACACACCTAAGAATAAACAAAAAGTATAGCAAGACAGATAACGAAAAATTGCCGCAAAAAAATATGAAATAATGGAATAAAAAATAAGATAATACGAAATGTACAACAAGAAATGTATGGCAACTCCGGAGACGAAAAACTGATTTACATTACTCAAGCAGTTTAAGGCCTGGGTTTGAAGGGTGTTCAGAAATTATGAATGATCCCCTATATCTTCGGTTTGTCTGCCTAGAACAGGATGAAATTTTCCCTGAATATTAAACTTGATGTTTTCTTTTGCCTTAACGTATAATTTTGATCACGTGACACATCACGTGACCAAAAAATGAGAATTTCGTAAATCGGGGATGTGGCGGCCAATTTTCTTTATAAAGATAACTGAATTAGTGTTTTCGAAGCAGATTTTAAATATTTAACTTTCTACGTTTGGAATGACTGTCCTTAAGTTTTTAAATTGGAGAAATTAACGATCAAAGGTTAAATTGTGGACTAAAAAATGACCTTTGCCCTGATAATTTTTTTCTGGAGAACAATGGACGATCATTCCAAACGTGAAGGGATGGAGATATTTAATCTTTATTAGAAACGCGTTTTTGTTTGATGTTATCTCTTAAAACCGTCGCCTACCTGTCAAATCTTTGCTTTTTTCACAAAAATGATCACGTGACATGTCACGTGATCTATAGCACTACTTATTATGCTTAGAAATTTTCAGAATGATGAGATCTTTTTATCTTCCAAATTTCAGTTCAGTCCCATTGAATTTGTTAAAGTTATCTAGAATAAACCATTTTTCCTCTTAAAAGCCCTTGACCCAGGCCTTAAACTGCTTGAGTACTGAAAAGTAAAACTTTTATACCGAACTAAAAGACAATATAAGAAGACTTTTTCGGATTGTATAACACGAATTACTTAATTTATACTGATGTCCTTTTAAGAAACGAGATAGAAATCGATTGGCTGCAGTAAAACGTTGCACACAGCTAGTTTTCAGTGTGAAGAAACTAAACTTACTAAACCTGCGCTTTCTTGTCAACACATATATGAGTTTAACGGCGCGAGAGAACTACTTTAAATGTTCACAATTTTGCCAAATTTACTCAATTATGATTAACTGTGCACTTTACTCAAGAAAACAAACGAGGCCGCATATGTATGCCTTAAGTTTCTCATTGCTTTTGAATTAAATTTTTTGAAAAAAGTAATAACCCTAAAGTTATGCAAGTGACAAAATTGTCACTAACTGGCGTTAGCAGTTTTTTAAACAACTTGACTGTTTTCAACTTCTTTGAATTAATATTGTGATTTTTGTTCTTTTTTTTTCAGCGGAAGAAGAAGACGAACGTATTTAGACGCTGTTTCAGGTGTCTTCGGCCAAACGAATTTAATTAAAAGCTTACTTTCACTTCTGTATTTTAAACTTTAGCTATTTTGCGTTTTTTACTGTTGTTGTAATTTTGATTTCCGTGTATAGTACTCTGTTGTTTTTTTTTTTACGTAAAAAAAAAAAAGAAAAACAAAAATTAAAAAAAACAAAAACAAAAAGGTAAAAAAGCAAAAATAAAAAAGGAAGCAAACAAACAACCCCCCCCCCCCCCAAAAAAAAAATAAATAAATAAATAAAAAAAAACTAAAAAAACACAACAATAAAAAACAGATCACGTACTGAAAAACTGACTAGGTAATGACGGCAATCTTCTTTTTGATGAATATGAAAAATGTGGGATGTTTCTCTTTTCCTTAGACGAATTTTACCCATTCTGGTATTTCACCGTATGGATCTTAAATCAGTGGCATTTTCCGTCCTTTCACTTTTCCCTTTGTTAAATGAAAATTGTGCTTAATTTGACTGTAATTTCAAGTTCCACTTTGGCGCAGGTGGTTCGAAAATAGAAAATTGAAAACAGATATATTGTTAATTATTTTTCTCTTTGCACGTTTTCCGTATTTCGTTTATCATTTTATCTTTCGTTTTCCCATTTCTTGTTGGAACATGCGCACCATTTGTTCCATATGTTCTTTGGTACAAAAAAAAAAAAGAGAAAACAAAAAAATCAACAACAACAGTTGATGGCTTTCCACGCACGTCCTCTGCAAAACACAGAGACACACAGTTTTTCTCTGTGTTTCTCTGTTTCAAAACACAACACGATCGGCCAACTTTAACAAATATGTGAGCTAAAACAATTTATGGAACGGGTACTTATACGTGGCGCACAAAAAGAAAAAAATCATAAACTAAAAAAAAAAAACCCACACAAAATAAGTAAAAAAACAAATAAACAAAATAACCAAAGAAAGAAAAAATTTAAAGAAGAGAAAAGGATACCGCCTACTACCTTCTATTTCTGTTCTATTTTCGAACAGCTTTTACCGGCCAAAGTCGAAAAATAGAAATTACATTAAACTTTAAGCTTTTAATAAGTTTAACAAAGAGAAACATTCATAATTATTAAGGAGTAGCACTGACGCGAAAGGATGAAACAAGGAGATCGGGCCCGTTTACATGAAAGTTTTTTATTACAGGATTAAACGCGAGGAAAGATCCCATGTGAACAGCTTTCACTCTTGATGTAAACATTATTTTGGTTCTCAGCTGCATTGATCACATGCAGCACTTAAAAGTCTAGGCAAAGAAACCGCTAAAGACTATTTACGCTGTTCAATTTTTTTTGTCAAATCTATCGAGGAACAGTATTTGCTACTGTCCTCCAGTTCAGGAATTTCATGGCGATTGGGATGAATTCGTCTCGAGGGATGTAGCCTCGTCCCGGCATCTCGGGATGAAAGAACTGTCCGCGAAAATATTTAAATTGAATCCCGTGACGATACTCATTCCCGATCATCTCTGCTTTCATGTAAACGAGCCCTTATGTAATACATAACAATGATTTTTATGATCAGACGTATAGTTGAATTCAATTAACATCGGAAATGTTCCTTATTGCTTAGTACTAGTTGTTAAGGTTTGGATTTAAAGTCCCAACTCAGTGATTTAGTTTGGAATATAAAAGAGACACTGAAGATCGTTGTTATAACTACTGTAATTTTTTCTCTTTGTCAATCAAATTAATCAGCTTTAAACATCCACGATTATTATAATTTCATTTCATTCATTATTTAATAAAATAATATTTTAAAACATTGAATTGTAGATTCTCGTCTTTTATTACGAGTTTTGCTTACCATGGTATTATACAAAAACAAAATATCCGCTTTTGCACTAGAAGGCAGTGTGGGACGAGGACAATGTTAAGTCGACTTGGTCATGAATTTTACATTAAGGACGGTGCCTACAAACACAGATCTGGGCCCAGTTGCTCGAAGCATGGTTAGCGCTAACCCGGGTTAAATGCCATGACAACCTATAGGTTTTAGTACCTGTTAACCAATGGTTAGCGCTAACCATGCTTCGAGCAACTCAGCCCTGAAATATTTTACGCAATTTATGACTATGCGGGAAAAGCAGATCTTAGCAACGGTTACTGGAATCCAAAAAGAAACTTGGTAGTAGCCACACATTTTCTTTTAAGAAATAATTAAGCAACAATAATTCTAAAAAGCGCCAATACACAAAACAATGTGTGATATTTACCCCCTAATTTAAAGCTTTTAAATTCTCTCTGAAAAATGCGTGATTACCCCCAATTTTTTTTCGAACTGCAATAACTCTTGTCAAGATCTGCTTTTCCCACGTTACCCGCGCAAAAATATCTCTGTTTTAGCAGGCGCCGCTGTAAAGAAACCGGACTTTCTCAAACCACCCGGAGATGAGCAGGACGTATGTAGAGTAGCAAAAGTACGCACCGTCCTTAAGGTGGGGGTAAACGTGATTTTGAATGGAATTTTAAGAGGTTTAAAGAAGGGATAAAAGAAAGAAAATGATTTTTGGAACACCAACAGACAGCTGATACCCACGCAAGAGCACCCCAGGTTGCTAGTGGACTAACTTGTCCGTCCGTCTATTAATTATTAACTACAAGTTCTAATTTTAAAACTTCACTAAATCTTCAATATATCTTATTTCTCTTAATTTTATCAATCCTTCTAGAAAAAATATCTCCTCCCAAATATACCCAAAAATCACCCAAAAATTCACAAAACACCCCACAACATAGATTCACTGGATGGGCAGAGAGTTTTTGGATTGCTCGAAACGTGAACGAAACATTTCCTTGAAAGCCACGTCAAGTGGCAGAAAAATGGTGTTTAGGTTAACTCCCCCCTTAACGTTCTCGGATTTTAAAAGCCACGAGCTCACACGACAAGACCGAAAGGTAATGTGGGTAATCTTAGAGTTTGCAGTACCATGGGATGGGTGAAAATACCCCTGCAATCTATTTTCTGTAGAGGTGAGTCAAAGCCGAGTCTGGTAAATTGATTAATAAATAAACTAGACCACCCTGAAGTCTCATCGGCTTCCCGACAATGTTAATTCAAAAAGCGGAATGATTATGCACCAACAACACCAAACCAACGAACGGGAAAACAGCATTTCAATTGGTTTAGCCAACTAAAACAAACGTGATGGAAAACGTTTGAATGCAGAGGTTCACACAACGGGGGAATTAAACTTGCTGGTAATTTTGCCGGATCTCTCTTGTGAAAGACCTCGTGTCTTTTGGTTGGTTTCTATCCGTTACCTGAGAATCAATCGATATTTTCCTTTGACGTCACTCTGGTTAGGGCTGGCACTCAAACATCATCACCCAAATCTCTTTAAGGACGCATTTGTTACTGCGCATACGCTCTGCGCATCTCGAGATCCTCGGGTTTCCTATGGGTGGTGCCTACTAATACAGGGATAATTTTGCGCAGTTTAAAACTATGCGGAGAAAGCAGAACTTAGCAAGTGATTTTGGTATCCAAAACGGAAATCGGGGGTAACCAGGAGCCCATGCATTTTTCAGAGATAATAAAGCTTCAATTAAAAAAAGAAACGCCATACATTGCGTTATATTTTACTGCTTTTTAATTTTACTGTTTTTTAAAAAATGCGTGGTTACCCCCAATTTTCTCTTGAATTTCAATAGCCCTTTCTAAGATCTGCTTATCCCACAGTCATTAACCGCGCAAAAATACTTCGTTATCAAACCAATAATTGGTTCAATTATTGAAACATATGTTTCCACTCTCCCACCAACACAGCACCACAGGTCCTTTAGAAACTTTAAACCCTTTTTGTCTACTGTAGCGATCGGTACTGGTAAGAACCAGAAAGATTGGGGCCTGGGAGAGAGTTGGTCATGATCCCTCCTACCCAGTGCCCTTCTTTGGCCTTGTATGCGCACAGGATGGTCTATGTCCATTGAAGCTAAGAGCTCGTTTTCATTTTCTAAGTTTTGAAAGACGTCTGGGTCGAAAAATAATAAATAAATAAATAAATAAATAAATAAATAAATAAATAAATAAATAAATAAATAAATAAAACCGAGAGAGAAGCCCAGGAATTTCACAAACGGGCTGACGGCGTGACACCGTTGCTCCGTGCATCTGTACTCTGATAAAGCACGCTGTTTCAACTAACCAGCGCGAGCCGTAATGTCGTCTCAAAATTGAATTTAGTTTATAATCAGATGTTTTCTGCAAACCACAAGGGATTATTTTTGTTTTCCATTTCTGTTTTATCATCACTTCTTATGTAAGTCTTTCAAGATTTCAAGTTAACTTCCAACACAATTTCAACGGAATCTGGATGATTCTAACTGACTCAACTGGACAGAACGGTCGCCCAACTGTAATTGCAAAGTAAAGAAATACTTTCTGTGTGCAACAGTTCGAAAGGGGGTTCATCCATTCGCCGTCAGTAAAGTTCAAGCAAGAAATTAAAAACGTTAAGTCTTCCGGTATTCCTTCTTTTATCACCAATAAGGGTTATATCAGTTACTTTACGTAAAAATTAACTTTCAGCAAATATGAACCACTACAAAGCATTCAATACTTTTATTTTTATGCACGCAGACAATGTAATGACAGAGATCCACAAAAAATAGTTGTACGATTATCCGATCAGCTTGTTTCCTAGATACGCTTGTTTACATAAAATCACGATTTAAAAAAGAGTAATTTCGATGAGATTTACTGACTTGTTTTACTGGAAGATTCAATGGATTATAAATTCTTATAGGACAGTCATAATTTTATGTTATACAGCTAAGCATTCTATGATACTTTCCGCGACATCCGTTATATTAGTGAACGAATAACATCTCAACCTATCGGGCAACTTCTCCAGCATCGCAAATGCAACAGGCAAATTTTCCTGGATGTTTGAAGGCATTGGCAGTGGGCCTGACGAAAGTAAAAACATGGAGAGTGATCATGAGTGTGCTGCATCGATTTTTCAATTTTAATGTCATGATGTTCAACTCCAGGTTCTGGGATTACCAATTACTGTCCTTTTAGAGCGGTTTTCAATTGAGTGTCCAAAGTAATTTCACGTTTGCTTTGGTGTTGCTTTACTTCGCTCTGTAATTGGCGAGCAAAACACCTGCCACCTTCTCAACCAATCAGCAGCAAAACCAAAACCAAACATGCCTTGCTCGCATGCGTTTTCCCTCGTTTGGCGTCGGTTACATATATTTGCTTCGATTTCTGATTGTTTCATTTTAGCTTTTTGCGTCAGCTGTGCTTGGCCATAGTAATTACAGTGGTTTTAGTTTTACGAAACTCAAATGAAAACTGCTCTAATTAAACACTACTTTGTGTCTAGAAAAGTGCATTGATTAACATCGTCAATTTGAAGCCTTTCCTTGGGTCTTATGGGCCTAATGTGAACAGGGTGGGAAAATTAAACACTTTGGTTTGAAGGAAGTTAACGGTTTAATGAAGCGCGCTACAAACACCAACCCTTTTGCTGCGGATACCCCTCCCCTCCCCCCCACCTCCTCTTCCCCCTCGCATGATAGCATGCAACCAAAACGACAAACTGCACCGTGCGAAATCTACATGCGCAATACCATATGGTTTGATATTAAACTTGCAGAGATGCGTCGTCCCTGAATGAATTCACAGTTCCGCGTAAAGTGTGGATGACCTTGACGAATTGTGTTCAAAACAGGCGACAATTGATGTTGAGAGCGAATTTTTTAAAGAGGACGAGGAACTCGCGTTTGTTTTGAGGTACCAAGCTGTAATAGTCTGCATAGCAGGCCCTTTTTGAGCCGAACGGGAAGAGAGAGACACTGAGCGCGAAGCGCGACTCGCGAGCGTGGAGCGCGAGACAAGGGGGAAAGAAAAATAACGTTAGTTTTCTCTCCCCCTCGTCTCGCGCTCCGCGCTCGCGAGTTGCACTTCGCGCTTAATGTCTCTCTCTTCCCGTTCGTCTCAATAAGCCCCTGTATACAGGCTAAAGTTGTTAAGACTCTGGATGACATTTTTGTGTTTTCTCCAGTCGACTTCAATCTAGACTTGCTCCACTTCTGGCGGTCAAAACTGCACATGCCATCTTACAAATGCACCCCAAGAAACTCTCAACTAACTAGAATCTTGAATGCTTACAATGATTTAGAAATCTTTGATTTAAACGATCAAAGTAAGCCTAAATATGCTTACACGGCCATACAATCCAATAACGGGTATCTAATGAAAACTCGGACAGAACAACAGTTTTAAAAAACAATGTTCAAATACAATCATGCAAGCAAATGGGCCGGCAAGAACTCCCAAGTATTTCTATTTCGAGAACTAACGCTAATTAAAAGACCTAAATAACGAACCATCTAGACGACAACCTGCAAAACGTTTATGTAGGATAACCTAGACTTTGAATTAAGTGCGGCACCCAATGGTTCATTTCGGTCGATACCTGTTCGAAAGCGGCCTTAATCGCTTCGTAAATTGGGATTTAGACGTAAAGAAATGAAACCCACAATTTTGTTCGGTAAAATGTTTGCTCGAAATGTCGTATCGATAGTAAACTAATTCCTTTCGTTTTCGAAGGGGCAAAAGTGTCGTTAAAAAATGCAAAAAGGGGTTAGCCTGGACATTTTCGTAAAACAAACAACAGTTAATAAATTTGGGGAATGAAATTGAGTTCTGTAAACGTTCTTCAACTTAAATTTTCAGCCTCGGCACTGATCAATCTCGATTCCAATTACACAAATATGGCTTTAAAAGACAAGGAGGCAACAAGGGAACAGAGGAAATATTTGGCGTATTTTGCTTGAATTAATGTAAGTTCTCATTCGGTTTCCCCTCATGTTTGAATCACAAGATCAACATGACGGTCACAAGCTATTGTACGTCGCGGCATGCATTCAGTTAATCTCGAACCCAGATATTAGGTAGAGAGCATCTGGTAAAATCCGTTTCATGTGTCAGGAATGTGACACAGCGCAACTGCATACGCTCAACATTTGAAGCATAAACACTTTGCCCAAGAACTGCCTTAGATGGATTTCCAAGACCAATTTATTGCTATAAAGTTTCGGTAATATTTCACCTATCGTATTAAAAAAAGATCAACTATTTTAAGTTTCCGGGAAAGAAGAAAGCCAGCGCTTCAGTTTTGTTGACAACGGTGGCCAAAGTGCGTGCGCTATATTGCCAAACAAAAATTTTCATTTAACTTTTAACAGAGAGACAACACTCTTTGGCTTTCGGCAAACCTTTTTACGGGGCAGTGTAACCCAATTTTATTGTCACTTTGAATAGCCAAAAACACATATTTGTACAGACGTAAACGTCAAAATAATCGGTTTCAGCTTTGTTCACAATAACCCTACTAGTGCACAGAAACTGGTATAATTCATCCTTGGCTGCAGATGGTTAGGATGGAAAGAGGATGGGAATGGATTGCAACTTGAAAACATTGGCCAGTGTTTTCAAGTTCCTCCTTTGTATCTTGGAAAAATGGCTAAAGCTTTTTATAGTTTATTCCTGTCCAGGCAATTCATTCCATATTTTTCCCCCGCTGCTCTAAGAGCGATTTCGTGTCTGGGAAGCGGTCCAAATTAAGTCAAAATATTTGAACATTTTCTTGAAAAAACAGCAAAATCGGCTCAGTGAAAGTGTCCCTTTGAAGACGCTTTGGCCAATTAAGCTATTGTTTACCTTTGTCATCAGTTGATTCGGAATGTTCCTTCATCGCTTGGAGTGGGGCGTTGTCCTGCGCAAAGAAATATTGAAAATGTTATTAGAGGTAAATAATGCCTTGTAACGAGAAAAGAAGATGAAAGTTGTTTCTTTAAACAGAGGAGACTTAAATAGTTAAATGTATTTACACTAACAAACAATATGTACCTCGCCTGTCATAGACATTGTAGCACAGTGCACGACTCTAGAGAAAACGTCAGTGTTGGTTGACTGTTTCAAGCTGAACTCTACTGCCTGAACTTTAAATGAAGCAAGAAAATTTATTTAGAAGCGTCTTTACAGTAGGGAGATCAAATTTCGTGTTATTTGTCATGTCATGAGACAAACTGTGTCAGAATTCTTACTTGTGATGTTGTGATCAGTACGTCTATTTCACATGGCCAGAACATGATCGCAGTTTCTTTTATATCGACCCAAATTAATTAAGCTTTTAGCATTATTGTGTTATCAATTACAAACAAATGTTTTTTTACATTCGAACTAAACTGCACCATAAAATAAACACCAAACCACCAAGAAATGTGTTTTGGTGGTTTGCAAACTCCTTTCAATGTCCATTTGACGTTAATCTTATGACTCAGGACAATCATAACAAATCAAATATATCATAACGGTTTGTAGCAGTCGTGATGTCTAATATTTTGACTGATTTATATGTAAATAATTCAATTTCAGTAAATCGGATTCAATTTTGCTAAACAGAACAAATACAATGAAAAGTACATCATCCGGTGTCGGATCCAAGGATTTTTCATCGCCTATCTAGATGAGACGCCGTGTAAACATTTTGTTGCCTAGTTCCTAGGCCTCTCTCTGTTTTTCATCTCGGTCAACCCGTTTCGGGTCACGTGGTCCGAGCGAAAAACCGAGGCTAAACAATAGAGAGAAATGTCTCAATTTTTTAATCGATAAAAACTACTCCTTATTAGTATGTGGTGTTTCATGTTTTCCTCGTATGCTAATTTCCAAAGTTCACGAAAGCATCACTAATATGAACTCTCTTGACACACGCTTTTCCAGGAATGTTTTTGAAGCCGTTCAAAAAACTCGCAGAACGTGTTTTATCGGGTCAAAAACCACTCGGCTGCGCCCGCGTGGTCTTAAATAAAACACTGCTGCTCGTGTATTAAACATTACGTAAAGTCGGCCATTTTGAAAAAAATAAAACAAACGCATGCACAGTCTGTTTTTGTCCAGGCTTTCCCGGCCGTTCGCCTCGGATACGTCACCGAAAAAAGCCGTACAGGGTAAGCAAAACATTTAGGAGCATACATTTATGTAAATTTTACCTTTTGTACGACTTCACGTTATGATAAACATTCACAGCACGTGAACAGCAGTGAAATAGATCCAGACAAACAAAATAGGTGCGGTTACACTAGACCTCTTCCCCAAAGCTCCCCTTGGGAAAATAGCTTGGGTTGGGTTCAGTTTGGGTTTTGATTGATTTCATGCTTGCGGTTACACGCTGACAAATTGCCGAAGGGAAACGGTGAACCTTTTCCCTCATTGACGAGTTACACTGATAAATGTAAACATGAATGACACGAATCATGAAATGTTTTCGGCAATTCTTCCGCTTTTATTAACCTCTACTTCAAATAGGTTAAGTAATTCGGCATGACTTTACTTCAAGAAGAGAACGTAACATTTGTTTCCGTAAAGAAACCAGACTTTCTAAAACCACCCGGAGAGTTTGATTAATAAATAGTCTAGACCACCCCGAGGTATCATTGGCTTCCCAACAATGTTAATTCAAAAAGCAGAATGATTACGCGCCAACACCACCAAACCAACGAATGGGAAAACAGCATTTTAATTGGTTTAGCCAACTAAAACAAACGTGGTGGCTTTTGTTTGGTTTCTATCCGTTACCCGAGAATCAATCGATATTTTCCTTTGACGTCACTCTGGTTAGGGCTAACACTCAAAACATCATCACTTAAATCTCTTTAAGGACGTTTTTGTTACTGCGCATACGCTTTGCGCATCTCAAGATACTCGGGTTTCCTGTGGCTGGTGCCTACTAATACAGGGATATTTTTGCGCTGTTTAAAACTATGCGGAGAAAACAGAACTTAGCAAGTGCGCTTAGTATCCAAAAGAAAATGGGGGGTAACCATGCATTTTTCAGAGATAATCAAGTTTCAATTTGGAAAACAAATGCCATACTTTGCTTTGTATTTTACTGCTTTTTAGAATAATTGTTGCTTAATTATCTCTAAAAAATGTGTGGTTACCCCCAATTTTCTCTTGAATTCCAATAGCCCTTGCTAAGATCTGCTTTTCCCGCAGTCATAAACCGCACAAAAATACTGTGGTATTAGTAGGCACCCCCTTAGGGTGGCCAAATTACCTTTTATAGTTAGCAAACCAATAATTGGCTCAATTATTGAAACATTCATTTCCACTCTCCCACCAACACAGCACCACAGGTCCTTTGGGAACTATAAACCCTCTTATCTACTGTAGCTATTGGTACTCAAAGCACCAGAAAAATTGGGGCCTGGGGAGAGCGTTGGTCATGATCCCTCCTTTCCAGTGCCCCTCTTTCTCTGTCTGAGTTGCGCAGTTGCAAAAGGACGCAGCATCCTTAATCAAATCATTGATAATAAAACCCTTTGGACATGTCCTTTTTGTATGAACAATTGCTGGTCAATTTTTGCCTTCAGGGTTTACATGATATTGTATAATAATAATTATTATTAGTATTCTAAAGGAACAGTATTATTTAACTCTTGATACTTGTTCAATAGGAGAGTTCCTTTGTAATCAACCACTGTCATCACCAGCGAAGGTAATACCCATTGTTAACCAAAGATGATCACTTTTGAGAGATTCTTAAAACACAAGATTTAAATATGAGAGTTGATCCTTTAAAGATTTCTTGAGATGGTCTTCTCAGAGAGATGGTTGACAACATACTTCTTCAGCTGACCCAGATTACAATGTTGGTGCTTGTAACATCATTATACCAGACTATATACCATCCAACTGTGGTCCAATAAAATTCATGCTCACTAATCCTGTTTCATCATTCCTAAAACAGTCCTTTTAAATATCCTGGAAAAAATAGATGAACTTACATTAATTAGTTCACTGCTCAGGCACCAAGGAACCTGACACAACCAACTATAACTACATACCTCTTACTAAAGAAAAAAAAAACAGAGTTTGAGAGACCGAGAACTCCTAGAGTGCTTTGAATTTCTTCAATATGGCGCATACAATTTTTCCAGTATGAATTTCCAAGAGTTTGTAGGAACTGGCCATCAAATGGCGCACTCCATTTACCAACTAACTATTCTGGCCGGCTAGTTCTTACAGATGGGAATCGCCCTTAGTGGCACATATCCGATTTAAATCTTATCAAAGCTTTACTCTACCAGATTTTGAGTATTTAATACGTTTTATTTACAGCCTACATTATAACATATTAAAATGCACATCACTTTTGAATTTCTAGTTGTTATCATTCTATTTATTATTATCAGTTTCCCTGATTAGTTGACCAGTGCCACTGAAATGGTCCTCTACAACAACAACCTTTATTTGGACCCTTTCCTTGTGTGAAGTTCATTGCAAAAATATAAGAAATAAAATTAGAGTACTGGCTGCCTGGAATAACCGTAGGGGCTAGCAGAGCCAGGCAGCCAGTTGACATCAGCATTAAATGAAAATAAATTACAGGTCAGACTTGACACTTTAATTAAGTTGTTGCTGTTTTTGTTAAAAAGCATGAAGGACCTATAACTATTACTTCTTCCTCAGGTTTGGATGCCAGGTCCTGTGACGAGTGTCCTTGCATTTTGTCGTGCTGGGAACCCACATAGAGCTGGAGAGAGATATAATGCCCATCTGTATGAATAGTTCAGGTTACTCCTTACACAGTCGCTGTTCGAATCATTGCCCAGAAACACTGAATAATAATCCTGGGCTAAGACTTTTGCACAATCGTGGCCATCTCCGAGAATAACTGGGTCACTCTATAAGGAATGGAAAGGAGAGAGACCCTGGGAATGAGCAGTGGTTTTCAAACGTTCTTTATTATTTGATGAAGTCTGAATCCAAATCACCAATGATGTCTTCCACGTTTGGTCTAGCCAAAGGATCTGATTGAAGACAGCGCCGTATGAGGGTCCGAAACTTGTGACTTGCTACCAAGGCAACTTGTTCTGCACGCTGTTTGGGATCTGGCAGTTCCCGGATGCACATCTCACAGAGGAGGACGCCAAAACTGTAAACATCAATCTATCAGACAGCAATAAATTAATTTCTATAAAACACCAATTTATTGTCTCTGCAGTATGGATACAGTTGAATCTCTTTTTACATTCCTTAAGGTCATTTACACAGGCCATTTTGGCTGCAATGGTTGTTGTACTTTTTAATACCACTTTTCTTATCCTTAAGCTTATGATTAAAAGTGACAAGTGTAAACTAAATAATTAAAATCACTTTATTTAACTGTAGAGTACTAATTGGGGACACTTTCCTGATCGAATTGGAATTTGGAGATCAGATGGTTTTTGAACATGAGTGGTCTTCTGGAACAAAAGTGAGAAAGCATCTTGAACAAAACTAATCGCAGCTGAGGAGATATTTTGAGCTTAATATCATAATTTTTGTTAAATAGAGTTCTGAGGGGAGTGGGGTTCCAGTGACAGAAAGCAAGTTAGCCTCTTAACCCTCTAAGACCTAACTGTGATCAGCATCAAATTTCTCCTTGTGATATCAATGCTTATTCAACCCCTGGGGTCATGGGAATTAAATATATAATCACTCAAGGTAAATGTAAATAACAACTTCTCCCCAGTACTTTTATCAACCTCCTTCCCAGGGTCTCTCCACTTCACACCCAAGGAAAGAGGTTGTAATTTTATAACAAAAGTATGGGGACAAGACAGGAGAATTTGTTCTTTGATATCAGAGGTTAAAATGTTAATTTTGTACTTTAGGATAACATCAACCTACCTTGACAGTTTGATTTGATGTTAGCGCTTCAGGTGCACTGTAGATCATAGCTCCAGGAGCCACTGTCATGGTCTGCTGCATGAAATTAGCAGTGCCGTAATCTGACACTTTGCCTCTCCATTGGTCACCCTGTTGCCATAGCAAAACATTAGCACTGCTGATGTCACGGTGAATGATGGGAGGTTCATTCTTGTGTAAGTAATTCAGTGCCAGAGCTACATCCAGAGAAATGATGGAGATTTCAGTTTCATGGAGTTTCCTCCGCTCTAACAATGCCCGTAAACTAGTTTCCATGAGCTCAGTGACAAACAAAGGGCTACCCTCGTCATTTGTTGCTCCAATGAATTGCAATAAACAAGGATGACGGCATCTTGAAGCAATGTTCATCTCTCTCTCAAACAAACGTCTGTTATGAGGTGAGAGAATAAGTTCATGAATTTGTTTCACCGCTACTTTGCAGCCTCTAAATCTACCCAGGATAACTGTTCCCCACCCTCCCACCCCTAGACATTTATCAGTCATTTGAACTTCATCTCGGCAAATGACCCAATCACAAGGTTCTTTGTGTCGATACTCCTCCAATGCTTGTCGAGCTGTGGACAGAGTTGTTTCAAGTTCACGCACATGCTCTTCCTGAGCTCTCAACTCTGTCCGTAAGCTGACCATTTGCCGTTCGACTTCCTCCTTAGCTTGCTGGACCTGCTCCAGTTCTTCTTCAAGATATTCTTGTTGTGAGAGTAAATCACTTTGCTCTTTCTGCCACTTAAACTGTTCAAGTTTTAATGTTTTAATTTCATCTCTTAGCTTCTGCACATCTAAGGATACATCTGTAAAGAAATTATTGCAATTTAGCTCAGTCAGCATTGACAGTAGCATCCGAAGCAGACGTTCTTTGGCTCAGCACATCATGCACTCGAGCTAAAGAATGTCTGTGTAGAAGGCTACATTGACATATCCTCCAGATTGCCTGCCATTAGCTTTCTGCCTCCTTCGACAAATTATGGAGGTAAAATAATAAAATATCTAAGAACACTGTGTTGGCCCTAATTTACAGCTAGGGTGGTCAACTGACCTTCTTTTCCCTAAAATTAACATTTTATAACAGTTTGAATGATTATATTATTGAAAACATTGATTCATGTGCAAACACAACTAATTTTCTTTTGTAGTGAGGTTCAAAACAATTCAGAAAAGTTCATCCACAGACCCATGCCAACCAAAGATTAGAACAATCTTGTACAGCACACTCAACAGTAGTAATAATGATGAAATCAAAAATATCACAGGCCAGTAGCACAACTTAGTAGCTTTTAATTCAATGGTTACAGTTTAGATTCTATTCATGAGTTCAAAAATTAGAGCCACCTTGTTCAGCAAAACAAACCAGGGTCTGAAATTAACTTTTTCCTAAGTGAGCTAACTGGCAACTAACCTAAAAATTTTGGTCGCCAGATGGAAGGGTTTGGTCACCAAAAGCGAGTGTTATTGTTTTTTTTTGGTTTCTTGCTTGCCACGCCACAATCGCCGCTTCGCCTCTTAATTTGCCACAAACTAAAGAAACCAATCTTTCTGGCCAGGGTATAATTTACCTTAATTTATAGTAAAGCACAAAATTAAACCTTTCAAGAAAATGTTATCATTTAACACAACAAACATACAGCTATAAAAGCAGACTCACAAAAGCCGTGTAACGGTAACAGAGTCTTACAGCTCAAAAAGCATGTTTGCCAATGTTCTTGCGAAGGCTTGGATTTCTTTCTCTTATTATTTCCATTTAGTTGGAAGTATGCTGGTATCCTATTAAGTTCTATGTTCAACACATGGGGGCCCTCTTTCTATACCTAGACTCAACTAAGAGTGCAATTAACGTATCAGTTATTTATTCTGTTCTTCGCCGAATGCAACGACGATCAATAAGCTAGTGCCAGACCCTCACACTTTTTCTGTTGCTCAAGCCAGTCCGCACCGCGCAGGCCTGTCACTATTGATAAAATAAGGATTACGCGCCAATGCTTTTGATCTTGCCGGATCTCGCCAGGTCATGTTTTCGCCCGCGATATCCGTATTGGGACAAGCCGCTAAAACAATATGGCGCCAGGTAAATATGGCGATCGTAAAATCGTCACTTCGTTTTACTACAACTGTCCACCGGAGCTTTTTATTTTTTCTTTTAGAAAGAGTCCTTTTACCTTGGAGTGTCAAATGCCGATGGGACGAAAGATTAGTTGCCTGCTGGCGACCAGTTCTAAATTTCTGGTCACCAACACCTAATTTTTGGTCGCATTGGCGACCAGTCAGTTGCAATTTCGGACCCTGCAAACGAACTGCTCAATAACTCCATAGTTCACAGTTATTGAGCCACATGTATAATTTAGTTTAGTTTCCAATGAAAGTTACCAGGTAACTAACAAATCTCTGTGCCTTATAAGTGGGGCATAGGACCTCATTGTAGTGTAAATGTATCATACTGGTTGAATTTTCTCAAGTTCACCTCATAAAATTAATGTTGTATGAAAAAGCCCCAATCATTACAAACAAAACCAGTTCAATGACTATGCATGATCACAATAACAACAACAATATGTTTTTCCACTGAGCCCATTCTTCTTACTGTAAGTTCAGTGGAGCAGTATACAAATAATGGAAAGATGTAATAAAAAGGGCAAGGCAATGCAAGTCACTGCTTCCAGTGGTCCATTATCACTAAAGAGTGAGATGTTATAAAATTAGTATGATTGATCCTGTGCAGATTTTCTAAACTGAATTTTGGCTATATATTATACAGCAGTCATTTCATTGAGTGGCTAATGTAAAATAATCCAATACAAACCTGAGTTCAAATCTTGCATCAGCTTTTCAGCATCTTGTTTGTTTAATAACTGCATCCACTGTGGCACAGATGTGGGTGATGTAATTGGACCTGTCACACCAACCGTACCAGTCATACCAAGAAATGGAAGCAGAGACAATGTTTTCATGCTATTAGAGTTTGTCACTTTATTGTATGCATTTGAAGAGTCACTTGGAGTAAATGATGAATAACATGAGACACGTTCAGCACTGTTTGTTGAATTTGCTTCTGGCTGTATATTTCCCATAAGCGAATAAAGTGTACCATTATGACCACTGCTGCTGCTGCTTACTAAAGATTCTGTTTCATTTGTTAATTTAGCTTCCAAACCTTCATTTTGTACTGGTGGAAACTTTGAACTTTTCATGGTTTCACTAACCATTGCCTGTTCAAAAATACTATCATGGGAAGAAACCGATGACAAATTGGATTCTTTGTCCCATTCTCTCCTTCTCCACATGTGTCCAGGTTTTTGCCGTCGCCCTCTCTGGGAATCTGCTGTTTCTGGCTTTTGCATCTCTCGCCACCCTCTCGGCATCGTTTCTGTGATGTTTCTGCCTGTTTGACAAGTTCACAAAAAAAAAATACAGGAATTTGATAATTAGATCAAGTATAGAAATTACCAGTTGCATGGTAACCTACCAGCAGTCAGCAGTCACCTACTTGTGATTTCAGGTGAATGCAGAACCAATGTTGGTTAAAATAGTTACCTGCTCATGACTCAGAAACTAAGAACATTAGCCGTTTTCACACTAGAGACGGATAATCCATCTATAAAACGGATAACCCGTCTGATGCATTTCCCGTCTAGGTGTGAATTCGAAGACGAATTATCCGTCTTTAAATAGACGAATAATTCGTCTTCAAAATCCGTCTATATAGACGGATAATCAGACGGATGAAATCAGACGGATTATCCGTCCAAATTGAGGACCGTCCCGTTTTCACATCAAGACGGATTATCCGTCTCTAGTGTGAAAACGGCCATTGAGAATGAAAAGAAGATTGTTATTGAGGATGAGCATATATATAGCTTGAAAGAAAGTGTAGGGAATGGGTAGATCATCACACTTACCGGTATAAAGTTTTACATTCTGTGTGGCTAGCAAGGTCTACCTTGCGAACAGTGTTTCTCCGATCTTCGTAGAATCATTAGTACGAGGAAGGGATTCTTCCCAATTTTTCTCGGAAAATCGAAGACTCTGCTCCCAGCCTGAAGGCGTTACTGTGATTATTTCTATCGTGCAAATATTCTCAGCTTCACAGCATGTGTTAAGGGACGAGCCAACAGATATAAATTATAACCACAAAACTTCTACCAGCCGCTTAAGATGAATAAAAGTGAATAAACAGTTTGGTATGTTGACAAACCAGCGCCATCTTGTACAAGGAGCAAGTAGGTTGTGTCCAGGGCCTTCTCTGATAAGGCTGGACTTAGGTTGTTGTCCTCAGTCTTCTCGCGGTTAATTTATTCATTATGGCGGAAGGAGTGGCCAAGATGGATGTGCACTGGGTTTGTACTTTTTTCGCACGCGTATCACGTCAAATGCTCAAGGTTCATTCTTAATTTTTTTTTTAACTAAAGGAGATTGCAAGTGGAGAGATCTTGAGGTTTACTAAAAACAATTGCTAAACATTTCCAATACTGCATCCATGCCAAACACTACGATTTCGCTATGTCATCATCATCATTGGCAGTTTTGTGGCTCATGGGCGACGGTGTCCGCCTAAATTCATAGTGATACATTTATATAATCAGGGCGTGGTAAGTTATTTTCACCTTGCAAGCGTTTAACGTCTCGTCCAAGCGATGGAAAAGAAAACTTATTACATACTTCTTCGCGATTTAGAAGACCCTTTGACTCAAGGGTCCGGTATGTTATGGGGAATGCTGTCCAATTACGTATACGGGACGCTACCACCTTTAGCTCTTAAAGGTGAACTCTTTGAGGTTCTTCCTGCAGATGAACAACCCACTGGAATCGAAGAAAAGCTTGCCCTACGAGGGCTAAAACAAAAGGGTCTGCGCGTAGAATGTCCAAAAGAAGATTTGCAAATCATCAGCGACAAAGATGCTTACATGTTGTTGGCTGTTCAGTCTTATCAGGAGAGGTGTAGGATGATAAAGGATAAACAAAGTCTTCTCAGCTGGAGTGTGACGGAGAATGAAGGATGTCAAGTGTTTGTATGGATGGATGATTTGAAGAAAGATGTTGCCGCTGTTCTTCATTACAAGGGAGCTGTGCCGCCTTATGATGGCGTCATGTTTGGTGTTGAGATTGTGGTATGTACAAAAAATTTTATAGAAGATACCTACGCCACAAGAAGTGGTTTAAAGCTAAAATACAATGTGTTAATTTTACAGTTAAATCTTGACATCCTTAACCTTGCTTAACACTATCAGATTTTCTGTCAACTCCAAAATTTTGTGCAGAGCTTGTTTTTAATAGGTGAATAAAAATGACTAAAGATGTCTTAAGCATGCGACACACTAGGCAATTTAATTAGCCAATCACAGCAAATTTGATCACCTACCGATTGATGCAGACACACTTGGCAATTTAATTAGCTGATCACAGCGAGTTTGATCACCTACCGATTGATGCAGACACACTTGGCAATTGTTTTCGCTGACTGTGGTGATGTGGCACTTCAAGCATGTTCCCAGTTTTCACCTTATCGCTGCTATCCACCATTTTGAAAAGTAATCTGATTGATAAAATAGCCCATCCTGATTGATTGGCGATTTGCAGCGATGAGTGTAGAAAATTGTAGGAATGGGCACACTTGGCGAATGCTGGCAAATTCAATCTAACATGCCAGATATTGGTGATTTTATACGCTGATTGCGGGGATTGGTAAAAATCGCAACCTTGCACTGAGGGCACACCTGCCGATTTTCGCCAATCGCAGCGATCAGTGTATAAAATTGCCAGGTGTGTCACCGGCTTAAGATGTCAGGCAGGATCAAGGCAATTTAGAAGGTGGTGAGGGTTGTTCTTGTCATGAGTTTCTATGTACGGGGAAGGGAGGGGGGGGGGCGTGGTTTGTCACACCAGAAATTTTTGAAAATGTAGGTTGTGAAGTGATTTCTGCAGAACTTTTCATTTTCTGATTGTGAGGATTGCAATGCCCTCAGTCTTTCCTCTTTCCATGGTTGACCAACCAGAGCCAGTGTGCTTCAGGTCCAGACAGTTTGACAGCACTTGCAGCGCATGACTGGCAACCAATAACAATCATTAACATAGTTATATACACAAATTATTTGATTTCAAGCATTGATGATGGTTGCACATAAAACCATACAGCATACTACATGTGGTACAATGTATTTAGTTGTTGTCTGGAGAAAAATTGCCTTTAGCAGAGTGGACGTATTAAACCTAAGGCAAAGTATTTAGAAGGGATAAGCAGTGTTCCAGATCATCTTTGAAGTCATGATTTCAGTGAAGATTTTATTAAGGGGTCAATAAGGGGTCTCGCCAAAATATTCTTAATTTAACCATTCAATTTGTCAGGTTAGAAAGCCAGTTTTATCGGTGTTTGAACCAGGGACCCCTCTGTTAGCTCAGCACTGGGATAACTTTTAATTTTTCAGTGGATAAATCCAGTAATTTGTCAGTGGCTAAATCCAGTATCGACCCGATAAATGTTCTGTCATTATTTTCCATCTTTAACTGCTGCAGTCCTAACTGGTCAATTCATTCTGTTGTAATGAGGAAGTCTAATATCACAAATCTTTTAAGCTTGGTTTTTTTTACCAGGTGCTAATTACTTCCTTTGTGGGATAGCATTAATTGTTTAGAATGATGTTGGCATAATCACAGAAGGAAGGTGGTTGGGGTGTAGAATAGCTACTGACACTTGAAGCGCATAGATGTTTGATCCTCAGAGTGTAACCTTCCCTCCCATACTTCCCATCCCTCCCCCCCAAGAGGTTGGAATTTCCAGGGGGGTGGGGTTCCTTGAAGGCCAAATGATTTATAGGAAGGTATGAAGCTAATTAATTTAGAGATATTTTCAGAAACTATACATCAAATTGAACCATGTAATTTTTAGCATGTGGTGACAGGTATAATCAATACTCACTGTGTGCTTTCTGTTACTCCTCAGGATCCCCGTTTTTGCAATCGCGGTACCACAGATGGAGTTTTTAGGTGTCAGAGGTATTTCCGGTGTCCCCCAGGAGCAGGACTGTTTGTATCGTTAGACAAGATCACTGTTCTGGTGGATGATGAAACAGATGTAAACATCAAGGCTCATGGTAATTTAAAGTATTTTGTCATATGTCTTGAATAATTTTGATGAACAATGAAGCAGATTATTGATTATTGTTAATAATGGTATGGTTAACTTACATTTTGTACTTTGAGGCATCACATGCTATTGCCATTGTACCTAGTTCAATGTGTGTTCATTTTTTAAACCTGTAGATGTAAGAAATAATTAAACAAATAAATAAATAAGTAAATGAATGAATAGGACTTGCTGATCACTATTAACACTGTTATTCATCTTGTACTTTCTTACCATCACTAACCTGATTTAATTTTGACAATGGTAATGCTGAATTCCTTCCCTAGGGATTTTCCAAAATTAGCCATCAAAATAAAATTACCCATTCCTCTTTGGAATTTCCAGGCTTTTGGCACAGAAAACCTAACCCCCCCCCCCCCCCCCCCACCTCCCCCCTGGCAAATTTCACTTCTCATTTGGCAAGAAAAATAAGCAATTATTTTCGGTAATCTGATTACAAAATTGTCATTGATTATTTCTGTAATTTTATATGCTCCTTGCCAACTAATCGAACCAGTCAGAAGGTGCAATTTCATCATGGATAATTTTTCAAAATTGTTGGACACCAACAATTAGTGGAGTCCAAAATTGCCATGATCAGTGTACAAAATTGCCTAGTGTACCTGAAACAAGAGGTGATGTGATTTACTTGTGATCATTCACCACTCAGGGCTCGAGACTAACTTTTTAGTTCAGTAGCCCAGTGAGTAGTAATAGGTGTGATCTCACTAGCCAAAGCAAAATTTGCATAAGCCGCAGCGCTGTCTGATAGCACTCCAGTGCTTTACAATATGGCTAGTGGAAGCACAAACCCTACAAGCCAAAACGGAATTTTTTCCTGTTTGTTAAAAGTTGGTTACCGTTAGTCTCGAGCCCTGACCACTATTGGCAAATAAAATCACGTGCAGGTAGTTATTGTGGTGTGAATTATGTTTGATTTTGTGAACCAAAAATTTAATAGGAAAATTTACTGACTTAGCCACATGTTTATTACATAGAAGATCAGGCAGGCTCAGTCCTGGTTACATAGGAGTAGGGGTACTCCCATAAATAATGTTGAGGATGCTCCCTGTATGTTTTTGGGGATTTGAATCTAAAAATTCCCTTATTTAGTGGAGAAGCATGGTAAAATATTAAACACAAATTGCCTGTACAGGTTGTAAGAAGGAATTGGAGAAGTGATAATGGAATCAGGCCACATCGATGGAGAAAGTGTGAAGCTGTTCTAATACACAGTCCCACAAGTTTGTTTTCTGTACCTTTGTATTCACAGTAAAACTCATAGCTTGGAAGCAGTAGGGTAAAATACTGTACCATTAAAATGTAGTTGTCCTATTTTACAGTACTGTACCAGCTCACCCAGGCCAGGGTGGGGGGAACTTCCATATAAAACGATGAGGGTGGTCATCGGAAATTTTGAAAAGAACCAAGGTACCAGAATTCTTTTTTTGTGGGTGTGGTCCAAACAATGTTTTACCCCTTAGAAGTACAGTTTGTACCAACTCCAAAACAATAAACTAAATGACAATGAATATGAATATAGCATATAAAAGCTATTCCTTTGAATGTCTTCCATTTGTAAAGATTTTTGAAAGCATTGTCATAAAATTATCTCTATTCAATTTATATGGCTCAATACCCTAAAAGGAACTACCAAACCTCTGATGGAAGTCATGTTAGATTTTAGTACCTTAAAAAGATATGAAGATTACCCTCGTCACTTTTATATGGGAGTCCCTCCTTCCCTGGGCCAGCTCATTTACATAAAATTTGATCTGTGTTTTGTTCTCATTTGTTTCTAGAAGAGAGCATTCAAGATGATTACACACATATATCGAATGAAGAAAAGCCAAACGAAGAAGATTCTGGGATGGAGAGCTCAGGGCACTCCATGGTGGAAGCCGAACTTCTTGAGGAAAAAACCTGTGCCTCAGTCTTGGATGAAAATAGGCCTGCAACTTTGGAAATGAATGGCAGTGTTGAGGAAAACTGTAGTGAAAGTATCCTAAAGGAAGAAGCATCCAGTGAAAAAGAGTTAGTGTACTGTAAGCAGTTATACTTTAAAGAGAAGAAACTTTTGGAAGAGACTAAGTATCAGTTAAAGGAGAGCAAGTTTAGGATTTCAAATCTTGAAAAGCATCTCAGTGAGGAACTTGCAGCAAAAGACAAGCTCAACGAGAAACATAATGCTTTACAGAAAGATTTAAGTGAACAAGCACTTCACATATCAGAAGCTGGATTTAAGTTAGAGGAAGAGAAGGCTAAGACTCGGAAAATGCAAAAGTGTTTTGAGCGTGAATGGCAAGAATTTGAGAAGCGTTTAATTGAAGAACGTGCTGCAAAATCAGATATTGAGCAGCAGTTGAATGACTCATTAAAACAGCTAGAGAAGGAAAGGAGCTTAAAGGTGGCTTTGCAAAAAGAGTTAGAAACTTTGAAACAGAGGTTCAGTCAAGAAAAGGAAGAGTTTGAACAGCAAACACAGCAACAGGAAGTCTCCACAACCCTCAGTGAAATGCAGATAAGTGATACTAGGCCAGAATTAAGCTCTTGTGATTGGCTCATCCACCGAAGTGAAGTTGAAGTATTAGAAGAGAGAAGTCTAGGTACTGGTGGTTGGGGCATGGTCAAGGAAGGAAGGTTTCGTGGCTCTAAAGTGGCAGTGAAGCAGATTCATGAACTTATTCTTTCTCCACACAATAGGCGCTTGTTCATGAGAGAGATGAACATTGCCTCCAGATGTCGTCATCCATGTTTGCTGCAATTTGTTGGTGCTACAAATGACGATGGCATACCCCTGTTTGTCACTGAGCTAATGGACATGAGTTTAAGAGATTTACTTGAGAAACAGCCTCTTGCCAAAACAGATATTGTGGCCATTGCATTTGATGTCACCAGAGCTTTGAACTATCTGCACCTGAACAGCCCTCCCATAATCCACCGCGATATAAGCAGTGCGAATGTGTTGCTATGGCGGCGAGACAACCAATGGCGAGCCAAAGTGTCAGACTATGGAACTGCAAATTTTATGAGACAGTGTAGGACTATAAACCCAGGGGCTGCCATTTATTCTGCACCAGAGGCCCTGTCACCTGAACAGTCTCCAAAGGTATGTCACCCTTGAGTTCACAGTGTGTGTTATTCCAGAATTTCATCCCTGCCACTTTCTAGAAATTCCAGGTTGGATTCTTAGTTTCCTTTAAAAATGTTTGCCTTAAGATCCCTTTCAAGTGATTGATTGACTGATTGATTGATTGATTGATTGATTTAAATTTCCAATGGTTGTCTTGGGATGGCCATGGATATTTTCTGGAATTGCATAGTTTTTGGAATGGGTTTTGTTTTGCTACTTTGCTCAATTGCTCCATGTAAACTCAGTCATGTTAAAAAAATAAAAATAATAATTATAATAATAATAATAAATTATTATAATAATAATAATAATATTAATAATAATAATAATAATAATAATAATAATAATAATAATAATAATAATAATAATAATAATGAGAATGATGATTATTCTAGAAAGTGACGCAGGCATACTCGGAAAAAAGAAATCCGAGTGCTCCTATCAGGAGTCGAACCTAAGATCTTCCGATTACTAGTTCGGATGCTCTACCACTGAGCTACAGGAGACTCGTGGGAGCTAAGGCCATTAAACTAGGTTCATGGGACAAACATCCTGCATACTGCTAGGATTTGAATGTCGAACGTGTGGTATATGAAAGAAATGTGATGGTATATTTCCAGCCTGGTGAATGAATGAGAATGATGATTATTCTAGAAAGTGACGCAGGCATACTCGGAAAAAAGAAATCCGAGTGCTCCTATCAGGAGTCGAACCTAAGACCTTAGGTCTTAAAGAAAAAAGAAAAAAAGAAATCCGAGTGCTCCTATCAGCAGGAGTCTAACCTACATGTAAGACCTTAGGTCTTAGGTTCGACTCCTGATAGGAGCACTCGGATTTCTTTTTTCCGAGTATGCCTGCTTCACTTTCTAGAATAATCATCATTCTCATTCATTCACCAGGCTGGAAATATACCATCACATTTCTTTCAATAATAATAATGTTATCAGGGGCAAAGAATTGTTTCTTTATCCTGTCATAATATATCAACAACTGGAAAAAAGTTTCGTTTTCAGGATCGAAAATTTATGTTCAAGCACAAGCTTACGATTCCCTCATGGAATCTTTGTCAAGTGGTGGAATAATAATAGCAATAATAAGTCTTCCAATCTTCCAACTGGGTTCTTTGAAAATGAGGTTAAGTGAAAAACTGTGTTCATTTCAGATTGACGTCTACAGCTTTGGACTGTTGCTATGTG
This sequence comes from Pavona decussata, assembly GCF_977016875.1. Lineage (NCBI taxonomy): Eukaryota > Metazoa > Cnidaria > Anthozoa > Scleractinia > Agariciidae > Pavona > Pavona decussata. Next base: position 2,509,401 of record NW_028145496.1, read on the forward strand.
AAATGTGTATCCGAGAACTTCCAGTGCCTCACCAGACTCAAGGCCAGATCTCCGTGATAACAGATCAAGTCCTCAGGGACCTGGTGTCAAGTTGTGTTACAGAAGATCCTAGGGAGAGGCCAACAATGGCAGAAGTAATAAGCAGACTAGAACAAATCGACTTAAAAACGACTTAAGAGTAATCAGGCATTGAGCAGTGCCATGGGATACTAGAAAGAAGGGGAATCTCTTAACTGTGCCCCTGTACCCTGCATTCCCCCCCCCCCTGTACCCCCTCCCCCTCCCCTCAAGAATCATGCATATTTATTCAACAGTGGCATGAAAACAGTGACCACCCCATCACATACAGTTAATTTTGATCCTGCCTTCTCAGGTCCATCCTTCAAATGACTGGCAATTAATTTGAATCTGAAAACATCATGGGACATCCCTGTATTTTGAAGGCATATTACATGGTGGGTTTTTTTTAGCTGTTTCTTGAGATTTTTAAGATTGCAAGTATCTGATAGACTTTATTCCAAAATGGCTACTATTTTAATATTCTTTTGTTGGTATTCAAATTTTAGCCGTTCTTACCTCATTCTTAAGCTCAAAAATTCAAAGAATATTTTACCTTGAATGAGGCAAGAAGGGGTAATTTGAATGCAAACAAAAGAATATATTTGACGTGGAAGCCATTCTTGAATAAGGTTTATGAATTGCGTAAATCCCTTCGCTGCCTTGCTTGAATTAATAATATCATTACTCAAAGATCTTGTTAATGTTGAGTGTACTATCAGTTTCATGGGTATAAACTTCTTAGAAGACTGAACACATTCTGCTGTTATCATCATTAATTAATGGTATAGTACTTTAGTTTTTTTAGACTATCTCTTGTTCCCCCAGTCCAGACTCTTCACTGTCGGTTGAAGTCCTGTAACATTTGTGAATCTTTATTCAGGTGATTATGCATGTACAGGAGGAGTGAGGGGAGTGGGAGGAGGAGTTGAGTCATTTTGGTACATAATTTAAATAGTGAGAGTTTCCTTAGCCTCCCCTCTCCTCCCCATTTGTTGGTAGAGTGTGACATTGCTTAAAGCAACACCAAAATTAAGGGGAGCTGGGGTGCGGAAAGGGGGGCTACCGACAACCTCAGTGTTGCAAGATTTGTCACCTGTTGGCTAGTCTTTTCCAGGCTCTGCGAGAGATGCGAAGGAGAGGGCGAGGTTTTCGTTCCCCTCGCCCACTCCTTCCCGTCTCTCGTAGAGCCTGGAACAGGCTACCTGCTGTTATGTTAATAGATAAAAAGATACGGTGTTTATTCATACCTTAATATTTGAAGTGGGTATAGGAAATTTACAACAAAAAGATGTAAACATTGAAACATGATTAAGGATGTGATGAATTTAACTGTTAAGTGTTAAAAGTATGGACATTTCTGAACAAACAATGTACTTAAAAGAATTACTATTGGAAAATCGTCTACCTTCGCAGTTTAAATTTAGGCGAAAACTTATTTTCAGTTCTTGTAGGTTAAGTGTACTCACGGTAAAAAAAAAAATTACAGTTCTATTCTTGGCGGGGTTGGGGAGGGAGGGGGGGGGGGGTGCCTTGTTAAGACTGTGTTTAACGCTAAGGAAGTTAAAACATATCTCTGTAGTATTAGTACTTATTTTATTATGAGAATTTAACTTGAATCAAATGGGGGTTTCGTTATCCAGTTGTCAAACAATGTCAAAGACTAAGTACTCTTGAAAACCGCATTTGTGAAAGGGTTTTCTTGTTAATCATTGATTTAAAAAAGCCTGTCTGACAGTTGTGATCAATTAACCCTGTTACAACTCTGGAACAGAAAGGCGTCTGGTGTACTTCTCAATTTAAAAGTTTCCTCCCAACAGACAACAAAGTCGTTCCAAATTTCTGCAAAAGAAGAGAATTGCCTGCGTCGAAACCTTTTTACTGAAATTTTTGGCTTAATTCCTCAGGAGGAATGTAATATACTTTAGGTTTCTATAGTTATTGCATTGCGGGTAAATTAAAAGTGCACAACGCAAAAATAATTTTTTTTTTACATATTTAGAGCTTTACCAAAAATTTAATCACATCTTTTTAAAGTAAGGTATTAGTGAATTAAAAATTAGGAACTACATAAGCAGCATTAAGATGTAGATAGGTTTCAAACTAAATTAAGCTTGTAGAATATGATTAAATTTGGTGGGTGAAAGTAGTTTTTGAATCGGAGCACCGATCGCTTGCTGGGGAGGGTGGGAATGAGGGGTTTATAAAGTTGTGAGAGTTAAGTTATGTTATATTTAAGCGTTAAAGACGGGTGTGTAGAGGTGTTAGTTCACAAATGATCTTTCATTAAAGGACATTAATTTTGTGGAGAATAAAAGGTGTTAATTTTGCGCGAAAATAATGCTTTATTCAAGATGCAAATATTACAGTGCATGTACAAAGATGACGAAGTTAACGCTCGAAATCTCAGCACTCGAATCTCTTTACGGTGGCCAATTTACCTTAATTATCAACTGAAAGTACTCTGTTGATAAACCAAACATTCGCTAAATATTCCACAGCCAATTTTTGTATTGTTATCGATGGACTGGCTGATAGACCCAATGATACAAAGAAGGTCTTGGGTGGTCGAACATTTTTCCTCATTGAAGCCAAATTGTAGGGGATATGAAGTAGTTCCAAATAATCATAGAGGCGGTGAAACGATGTTTTACTTAAGATGCAAAACAATTGACACACAGCTTCAGAGCGTTTTTCTTTTAATATCGACCCACACAATATGCCGCGAACGAGTCTTGAAATTTTAAAAATCATTCTACCTTCCATTATCAGGTGTTCGACGCGAATTGTATAACTTCGGTTGCATGCATCAGCGAGAGAGAATTCTCAGCGGGAGTGTAATCAGTCAGTCCAGTAATGTCCACCCGATCCCCCACCCCCCGTGCCCTCGTTCGATCCACGGAAATAATTTAGGATTTATTTTAAAACAACGCGCTAGAAAATATTTTCCGAGGGACACCATCGAATGTATACAAAAACCTTACCCCCTTGTGGTCTGGGCATCACGCCCAATGAAATTCTCTGCGCCAACTGCATTTGTAAGCTCGGCTGCCCGAGCAATGATAGTCTGAAATGTCAGCCGTCTCTTCCCCCTAGCCCTGTGGGTTAGGGGGAAGAGACGGCTGACATTTCAGACTAGAGCAATGATTATTTTACTCCGTGGTAAATTATGACCTCTTTCGTGTCGTGAGAGAAGCAAATCTTACATTTTCCCCAACTTTCGCGACGGGCAATGAGGAAAAACTGCTTCACTAATGCGATTGGTCCTGTCACGGGATTAGAACGAGAAAGTCCTCATAAGAGGTCTTTGGAGTTACTGGAAAGCAAAATGGCTCTTAAATTCTCGTCTATCAGGGAAAGTTTCCAGATTCGTCTTCCCAAATTTTAAAAGAAATGCCAGTAAAGACCGATTTGACGGCCAACAGTATCGACCAGTACACTCTTTCTTTCTTTTTTTTTTTTTATAAGAAAATTGTTTTTCCGGCCCAGGCACCGGAATATTCTTGTTTCCGCCGATGTTAGGCTGAAAATATTCTTGTGAACATTCTTAGATTATAGCGTATGACATTTCCGTTTTACAATGTATTGGGGGTCTCCAAGTCTTTGGTGTCCAGAGCTAGAGCTGTATCCGAGAACTGCCATTAGCATCGAACATTTGGCTACTGTGCAGGTTTTTAGTGCAGCCTCGGGTTTATTCTTAAAATATTCTTAAAATTTTGCAAATTTCAGCCTCGATATTTTTATACTGAAATAAATTCTTAAATTTATATAAAAAAAATTGTATTGGAGCACGAATCGTACATGTATTTTGACATCCGATGTACGGCTCAGTCGCAAAACTTTATGCAGCGAATAAGTCGCTATTCAGTAGACAAAATGTACATGTATTAGTTGGAGTACATCTTATCCACTAGATAAAATTATCAGCTCTTCTGAACAACCTAACGCAGATCCGGCGGAGGAATCCCATATGTAAGTTACATAGGTATGCGCACTCATAAAGGATATGGTTTTTGAGCCGTTTTGGTCTAAGAAATGGTATAGAGGCCAAAAGTCTGAAAACGGGTCCCAGTAGTAATTTATTGCCCGCGCCCGACCTTTCCCCCGAGGGTAGGTTTTTGCTTACCAGCTATACCGAGTAATTGCGGTCGTTTCGCCCACGAAATGTTTCGCTAACGGACAATTCGCCAACGTCGTAAGTCAGTTTGCGAATGAGTTATGTGATTCGCCAGTCGCAATGATAGTTTAAAGAACGAGAAAGGTTTTTGTTTTTGAGTTAGCTAACTGACCTCAGAGCCATACTGGCTATACTGGCTGTTCGGGCTGTTGGCGTAACAACTCGTAGGCGAAACGACCGGTTACCATAACGAACATGAACTCGAACTCGAAACCGAGCACCCAGCCATCATGTGTGTCTGCGTTTTTCTCCAACAACGGGTATGGATCAGTTACAGAAATGAGTATGGATTTTAGAGCCAGGTCTGACAATGTGGTAATCGGTCGTTTCGCCTTCGAGTCGTTTCGTAACCCCCAGTTCGCTAACGTCTTAAGTCAGTTCGCCAACGTCCTAGGTTAGTTCGCAAACGTCCTCTATATGTCAGTTCACTAACGTATTAGTTTAGTGTGGTAAGGACTTGTTTTTAATAATGTCTCCAATGTACATTGCAATGTGTCAGCAAATGACATCAAAAGATGGCTGCGTGAACGTCACTTAGATCGATAATGTGTATGGACTTTACAGGCAGGCCCCAGTTACTCGAAGAGCGGATAACTTTATCCACTGGATAAGTCACTATCCAGCGGAGCAAATGTACTCCAACTAACGCTTTTGACAAGTTTTCCTCACAATCCCATACTTCTACTCTATCCACAAGTTATAGGGCTATCGGCAAAATCTTGCACACATTTCATTTGCGGGATACCGATCTATCCAGTGAATAAAAATGTCCGCCCTTTGAACAACTGGGGCCAGATCTAAAAATGTTGGTCTGAAATAGGTCAGGGGTTTAAAATTTTGATGCATATGAACCGAGCCGCACACCTCCACCAAAAATCCCGAGGTGTACCGCTCACATAAGTAAAGGGCGAAGACAAAAATCGGTCTCGGAGAGGGGGCGAGAAAGAAAGGGAGGAAGGCTCCCTCTATTTCTTTCTCGCCCCCATACTGCGCTCCGCTCGCCCGGCTCACCGATTTTTCTTTTCCCCCGATACCTAGCCTCCCATGCAGACCTCCTTAGGGATTCGTCACGGGATGTTTCGAAAACGAAGACCCCAAAAGCGAAGACCGAAGACCTAAGACCCCCTCATCGAAAACGAAGACCCCTGATCGAAAACGAAGACCCCCTCATCGAAAACGAAGACCCTTTGATCGAAAACGAAGACCCTTTCGCCTCAGCTCAGACCTAAAGACAAATTCTGTCAAGTGGCTTTGTCAGTATTGGCATACACAAGACAGCATTTGTATTAAACTGCGATTTAGGGGAAATTAGGTATCATTACAAATCCTGGGAGGGGAAGGAGTGGGTTGACAATACTCGTGTTCGTTTACCTAAAACACGGAATCCGGAATCCGGAATCCGGAATCCGGAATCCGGAATCCGGAATCCGGAATCCGAAAACCGGAATCGGGAATCCGGAATCCGGAATCCGGATTCTGGAATAAAAAAAAAAAAAACAAAAATGAAAATTCGTCGACATGAAAATTTCAACGAAGGTTAAAGTCACTTGGGAAACAGTTTTTATAGCTCTTGAAAAATTATAATATCAGTCAGGAGCCCAGTGAAATTTTCAAAAGTTTGCCTAAGTGTTAGTATTCTAAGACAGTCCCTTTAAAGCGTAAAACTTTAAAACACACCAAAACGACACCTATCTATTTTTATAAAATCAAATTAACGGAATTCGTAAATCAGGAAAGACTTTCTTTTCTTTCTATTTTTCTTTTTCTGTGCAACTTGCCGTATGCTGATTGGCTTGTGAGTAGGGGATTTTCGTTCTTTCGGAAAAGCTAAGGGAGAGGGATGTGTACGATTGGTGGTGTTTTGACAGGCACAGTAGGCAAATTAGCGCATTCACAATGGTGACGATGGAAATATATCTTTACACATGTCATAACATTGTGACTAACGTATATTACGGTTCAACAAATTGTTTGGGCATAAGGGTGGGAATGGGGCTTAAAATATTTAGACTTATTACCTCTAAATCAAAATCAATAGATCTACCGGCTTCCAAGGTATCTAGAATTAGAGGATATAAAATAATTTGTTATCTACAGCCTGCTATTGTGATTACTAAATTATGGGAAATCGTTCACAGGCTCCTGAAGTTCTAACTGTATTTCAAAAAAGGCCATCGACATAAAACGTTTCCTTTGTACCGGCAGCTCGACACTCTTTTGTAAAAAGGTGCATAAATGAATACATGCATACATGATTGAACGTACGAATGTATGCCGGCAGGCATGACAGAACCACGACCGAGTGAGTGAGTGAGCGAAGGAACGAAGGGAATGAAAGAATGAACGAACGAACGGACGGACGGATGAGTTGATAAATGAATAAATAACTTTGCCCGCTGTCTATCCAGGGGCCCGTTTCTCGAAAGTCCCGGTAACTTATCGGGCCCGAAATCAAATATTCAAATGAAAATCTAAAGAATAAAAGTGCGGTCGTAGCTAACAAACCAGTCCATTTTGTTTTGTTAACTGATAGTTTTGTCATATTATCTGCAAAACTATTGAAACCTCGACCTTGAATGTAAACAACAACAGCTTTCCGGGCCAGTTAATTATCGGGACTTTCGAGAAACGGGCCCCAGGGTCGGTGCCAATTCAAAGCTTTTTTTTTTAAGATGAAATCTAAGCTACCCCAATACGGATTTGTTTCAAGACTTTTTATATTATTATGCAAAGACAGTGAGTCTTGTGAAGAGTTGATGAGTGATAAACGCAACACTGACTCTTTTCTCTAGTTACGTTTCATTGTCTATCTACGTGCTATGGCAGGAGGAAACGTTATCGAGTAGGAAGAGGTGTGGGGGTATTTAAGGGTACGTTTGAAGATTGGGAACCTTTATTCCAAATGAGTGGCTCAACTGCCTAAGGGAAACTTTTGAAAATTTCACTGGGCTCCTGACTGATATTACAATTTTCCAAAAGCTATAAAACCTGTTTCCCAAGTGACTTTAACCTTCGTTGAAATTTTCATGTCGACGAATTTTCATTTTTGTTTTTTCTTTTATTCCGGATTCCGGATTCCGGATTCCGGATTCCGTGTTTTAGGTAAACGAACACGAGTATTGTCCACCCACTCCTTCCCTTCCCAGGATTTGTAATGATACCTAATTTTCCCCTAAATCGCAGTTTAATACAAATGCTGTCTTGTGTATGTCAATACTGACAAAGGCACTTGACAGAATCTGTCTTTAGGTCTGAGCTGAGGCAAAAGGGTCTTCGTTTTCGATCAGGGGGTCTTCGTTTTCGATCAAAGGGTCTTCGTTTTCGATCAGGGGGTCTTTGTTTTCGATCAAAGGGTCTTCGTTTTCGATCAGGGGGTCTTCGTTTTCGATGAGGGGGTCTTCGCTTTCGATCAGGGGGTCTTCGTTTTCGATGAGGGGGTCTTCGTTTTCGATCAGGGGTCTTCGTTTTCGATGAGGGGGTCTTAGGTCTTCGGTCTTCGCTTTTGGGGTCTTCGTTTTCGAAACATCCGTTCGTCACGCGTGAGAGGAAACGCGTGACGAACCCCTAAGGACGTCTGCATAGGTGGCTACCTTTACCCCATTTGAGAGGGAGCCGGTGTCACAGTGATTTGGGCATCCCCGAGTTTTGGGCACCCCCGTACCCAAATCCCTAGTGTTTTGGGTATCCCCTTCCAATATGGCTGCCGTGTTTTCGGTATCCCCCGGTACCCTCCCCCCATGCCCAAAACACTAGCGATTTGGGTATCCCCTCTAACATGCGAGTAGAATTTCGCGGGAAAAAGGGAAAATCTTGGAAAGATGGATTCCACAAAATATAGAAATGTTTTGGAATATGTGAAAAGCCAGGCCTATCCGCCCGGGTTTACTAAACAGGAAAAGTTAGTGTTACGGAAATTCTGCAAAAAATTCGAGTACGACCAACAAAAGGATTCCCTGTTTTACATGGATAAGCAAAAGGATGGCTCGACTTTAAAGCGATTGGTTATAAAGGAAGACGAAAAATCAAGGATTTTTGAAGAATGCCACTCTGCTGATTTTTCTGGCCATGCTGGCAGAGACAACACGCTCAAGAAGGTCAAGCAGCGTTACTACTGGCCAGATTATTACAAGGATACGGTTGAAATGGTAAGAATTGCTTTTCACTGTCATGAACGCTTCTTCCACAGTGATTTCACGGCATCAATTTATATATTTCTAAATTTACAAATATACGCAAGCAAAACAAATTTATAAAAACTTAGGTCAGTTTTGACCAAAATCTAACTTCAAATTTAAAAGCGTCCTTTATCCCCAAAATCTCCCTCTTAATTAAAGGTATCGAACGCAAAATAGGATTTATGCAAGAATCAAGGGTTCTTTTGTCGAGGTCCCGCTGAAGAGTTGATCGGTAATTTAATACTTGTGTCTGACCCACAGTCTGCCTGTCACGCCACTTCCTTTATTTCTCTGAGTGGGAATGGGGGTGGGGGGTAGGGGATGCTCAGCAGTTACCAAAATAAAACATCCTGAACAAGAATCAGTTATTTATGAAAAAAAAAAAATAAATAAATAAATAAATAAATAAATAAATAAAATAAGCTGTTTTGGCAGTCCCGCTTTTAGCACCGTTCACCTTTAAGATTCTGTATAAACGACTGATTCTCTTTTCTTTTTTCATTTATTGCTTTATAAATAAATTTATTTATTCATTAATTTATTAAGTTTATTTTCATTAATTTAGCTATTCAGAATTTTGTGGTTGGCGAGTTATTTTCGTAGCTGGCTTTTTTACACGTAATTACACAACTACCCAACCCAAAAAAGTAATTATCCATCCATCAAGTATCTTTAGGGTTAGAAAACAATCTTGAAAAAATAAACGATGATACAATTTGGACATCAACTAGTCACACTTCGAGGGATACTATCACGGTATGACTTCCAAAAGTTCAAGGGAAAAGTTAAGCCTGGTTTTCACTAGACGCAAGCACAGTGGCAAACACAATCGCAAGCATAAGAATGCTTATTTCACCGTGAAAACGGCCTCGACGCAAGCATTAGTACAGGCGCAAGGATCAAATTTTTTCCTTGACTTGTGCTTGCGCCTGTGCTTGTATCGCTAGTGAAAACCACGCTTTAAAACCCAAAAGATATATTTTCATTGATGGAAACCTGAAAATAATAGTCCAGGCCCCAGTTGTTCAAATAGCGGATACTTTTATCCACTGGATAGGTTACTACCCGGCACTTAAGCTGTGTGCAGTATTTTCCCGATAATCCTAAAATTTGTGAATAGAGTGGAAGCATATGTCAAATTTAAGTATGGGATTGCGTGGAAAACTTGCCAGAAGCGTTGGTTGGAGTACATTTGCTCCGCTAAATAGCAACTTATTCAGTGGATAAAGTTATCCGCTCTTTGAACAACTGGTACCAGGTTTGTTCACAAATGTGATGTAGGTGCACTGAAGAGAGAGATGCTGTGTTGTAATGAGTCACTGTGACGTCAAATTAAACTGAAAAAAGACTTACAGACTTTCTCAAATTCTGTCGTCCTTTCTTGTCCTCCCTTCAACACTTTATTTTGCTGTCCTTGTACGAGTGAAGATACTTAGTCATGTTTTAGCACTATTTCAAGCTACAATGCAGCAAAATCGCCGCCATAGTGTTAATGAATTTGGGTCGATTACAGCAACTTTTTTCTAAACTTTCCCGGGCATGTTGGTTCTCGAACAGAATGACAACGTAGAGGGAATGTAAAATTGAGTTAAGCGCCTGTTGATACATATTTCTCTAGATAAAACATTGTGACAGATGCCAGCGCAATGCCCCCGAAGTGAAGACATTTGATGTTCTTCACCCCGTCAAGGTTGTTCCGAATCCCTGGTATCTTGTCGGCATTGATCTCATCGAAGCCCCCACAACCTCACAGAACGGAAGCAAGTACCTGTTGACACAGACAGATTACTTCACAAAGTACGTAGAGTGTGTTCCGTTACCCGATAAAAGTGCAGATAGTGTGGCAAAGCTCTCTACTCAACCTTCTGCAGACATGGGGCTCCTGTACACATAATTTCTGACCAAGGACGGGAGTTTGTAAATCAGGTAAATTGTGCACTGAATTAGCTCTTAGATTTGAATTTGTTGTTCTCGTTTGATTTTTCTTTGTTTGTTTTCAATTTATCAGGGTCTTTTAGAAGACACATTGAAGCTACGTTGTGGTTATTTTCAGCGATAATCAGTATTCTTCTGTTACGTTACTAAGACATATTTCTCTTTGAACAAAAATCTTTATTTTGAAAGTAAGTTGCTGTGACTGTGAGAAACCTCTCCCATTTCAGCTGTCAGAGAGATTACTTTCAAAGTTTGGAGTCAAGCATCGCATCACTTCGGCCTATCACCCACAAGCTAATGGTTTAGATGAAAGAACCAACCAGTCCATTAAAAGGTAATTTGATTGACAACATGACTGTTGCGTACGATAATGTAATGCATGAAAGAAAATGTAATGAATTATGGCAAATTAACCCTTGGGCGTTTCTTGTTCAAATAGCCAATAATTAATTAATTAATTAATTAAAAAATCGGTCCGTTGAAAGACTGAACATGTGAAGAAATAAGGCTGTTGACAGAGAAACCAATTGATAGATCGCATTCTTAACTGTGCCACGTCATATTTCAAGCATTCACAGTATATTATTCCGTATATTTTTTTAGAACTCTCAGAAAACTCATGGAGGACAACCAAGACACGTGGGATGACTATGTAGAAGGGACGGTGTTCACGATTAACACAAATGAATCCACCACCACAAAATATAGCCCCTTCTTTCTGATGTTTGGGAGAAACCCTAGGCTTCCATTTGAGGTTGAAAAACTTGAGCAACCCCTCACAGGCTTTGAAAACTTAGTTCAACTTGTGGATGATCTAAGCAGTGGGGAAGCCATAAGAGAACACGTCAACGAGATGTCGCGGATAAGGGACACTCTATTCCCACGTGTTGATGCAAACATCAAGCAAGCGCAAGAACGACAGAAACATCAGTACAAGATGAAGAGAGGCCAATCTGTGTGTCCTTTTCTAGTGGGTGATCTTGTGTTGCAACGAAACATGCTACAGATGACGAAGGCAGGGTACAAGTACGAAGACCAGTGGCTTGGTCCGTACAAAATCACCCAAATAAATCCTGATAAGGAGACCTGCAGGCTTGAAAATGGGTCTGGGAAGAAACTGACCAAACAGGTGTCTATCAAACATCTCAAACCATACAGATCGCCTTCCAACAATGGATCTAATGGTTATCATAGTCCGTCTTCATTAAACAGCACTAAACAGTCATCTATGCCAAACACGCAAACTCCTCCTGTGCCAAAACCGAGAACCAAAACTCGTATTCGTACTCCTCCTGTGCCAAAGCCGAGAACCAAACCTCCCTTGAAGCATGCAAATACTGTATCCCCAGGAAAGCAAAGCTTCAACGACAACATGCCTCCTTCAACGACTTCAACAAGTACAGCTACTCAACAGCCAAACCAGAAACCACGTGATCCGCAGCCAACGACTTCAGTGACATCCTCTGGGTCCAGTCCCCGCTCCAAGAAAAGAGAGGTGAAGATTGTCACAATAAGTATCGCTTTTGATTGTTATTTGACCCTTGTTTTATTTACCATGCAAACAATTTTTTTCGCTTCTGATTATGTCTTGTTCCAGACATTTTTTCACTTGTTTGTTTTCCCCTTTTGAGAACAACAGTAGAAAGTAGGTTAAAAATCTTCCAAAATTGTTGTCGTAAAAGGCCTCGCATTATGTCATTAAAATTGCTATTCTTTTACGTTTTTATCTTTTTAAGGTACGCTCAACTGCAACACCAGGCTTGCCTTCTTCTTTTTTCAGCAGCATGATGGCTGTCGCAAAACAAAACCGAGACGAGGAATCCCTCATGCGTTATATGGGCAAAACATATGTCATCAAAAGTATGCCACCCAATGGAGATTGCGGATACGAGCTAATGTGCAGATGGAAGGCAATTTACGCTGCCAGGAAATGTGGCCATTATCTGCTAAAGAAGATGCTAGATGAACCCGTTCCTGTACAAGATATTATGGCGATGCGCTGTGCCATAGCAGACGAACAGGAACGCCAGATTTTTCAAAAGAACAATACTGCCTTAAGAACACTTATTGTTCAAAGCATGTTCGATTGGTGGCATAGTCCTTTGGAAAATAATGGAAGGAATAGCGAAGTAGCAGCTACAATTCAGGCTCGGCCTGTTGGGATGCCTGAAACTGAATGGCTTGATTCCAAACAGTGCTTGGCTCTTCACTCCTCGCTGATAAGGACTGGGAAGAACGAGGTGTTTGCAGAATCCTCGGAAATGGAGGCGTTCAGTCTAATGATTGGGGCTCCTCTCGCAATTTACCTACCTGGTTATTGTGAAATGTACCCCCAATCAAAGTACTGCAAATACGACTCAGAATCTCTGGTTGGAATCTGCAATGGCAACCATTACTATCTTGCGGTACCGAAACATTGGAGTATTGGTGAACAAGCGCACACAAGAGGTATTAAAAGGAATAAAAACCTAATTCTTTGGTTTATAAATGGTACATTCCTGGGTACATTAATACATTGTACTGGCCTGCAGATAGCCAAGCGAATCTAGGCGGGCCAGTCAATGTAATGCAAGGTCCACAATTATTGTTCCATAGGCAAACCCTATAAAAAATAACAATTTCTTTACAACATCCACTATCTCACTATTATTAGTAATATCCTAATAAGAAGGCTTTCTTCAAAAAGCTGGTAATGCGGTGTAGGTACTTGCCTTGTGAGGCGGAGCCCCAAACTTTGTACTCCGTAAAGAAAGTGTGACATTCTTAATGACGCGAAGAGTTTGCGAAATTGATCTTTGGTACTTATCCAAGAAATACCAGATAATAACACTATTATAAAGCATGTCAAGGGCTTACTTCTCATGTAGAACCACTCACTCTGAGTTTCTTTAATTTAACAGAAGCGAAACAAAAGCAAAATAACGAAACTACTACAGCGACCACGGAAACAAAAACACCAGGTATGGTGTGAACACATATTATGAAAGTACCTTTGCCACCAATTAGCAAAAGAAACATTTCTAATATAACCATTGGGTCTAGACATCCCTTTTTTTAACATGAATGGCAATTTTTCCATTGGATTATAGATACGCAAGACAGTGGACGTGGCGATCCGATGTGGCAACCCCTAACTTCAAGCGAAAAGCAAATGGTGAGTTGAAATTCTGTGACCTTTAAAGTGCCCTAACCCTTCAATTTGTTTTCTTTTGGTAGATTTCCATATCTTTCATGAACTCATTTTCGAAAAAAATTTTGAGAAATATTGAATGCTTTTTTTCCTACGAGCGCTAGAAGTGAAGGCAGTCTTGTCGATATTTTCACCTATCGTTCGCCTTAGTCTCCCACTCGGCCAAATATGGAGTGTGACGTAAGAAAAGGACATCGTGCAAAAATATCCGAAGATTCGCGGTAATGCTTCAATTGTAAGCAGAGAAAATGGTTGAAAAATGTGTGGTTTTTGGATGCAGCAACTCTCGAAATGTAGAGAAAGGAATCAGCATGCATAAGATTCCTTCTGAATCCTTCTGGTGTCCTTTTCTTACGTCACAGCTAAGAAAGTGTCAATTATCGGACGCTTCTCATTGGCTCGTTTCTAATGAGCCCACGAGACAAAAATTTGCCCAGCGGGGCTTAAAGGGCGCAAAAATTTAAAAATTTCAGTAACTTTTAGCGCTCGTAAAATAAAAAGGATTCAATATTTCTAAAAAAAATTTTCGAAAATGAGATCTTCACAGATATGGAAATCTACCAAAAGAAAACAACTTAAAGGGTTAGGGGCACTTTAAGATTTTAAATATCATTGGATTTTCAAGAATGTCTCCTTTGACTATAGGGCTATTTTCCCACATTATAGGTGGAGGGCACATGGAAAATGTCTAGCATTACTAATGTTGATGAGGAAATTGTGAGGCGATTTAACATCCCGCTGACCTGGATGGACTTGAAACGAGTGCAATATCCGGTAGAACCTTGTGACAGAAGTAAAATAAACGACACCACCACTAGGAAAGAGGCGAAGTTCGTACCAGGTTGGCTCAATGACGAGGTAAAGCTGAATTGGTTGCCCTTAGTATACCTAAAAGGGGAATAAAGATGTTGATGATTCCTTTCGTTTCTCATAGGTCATGAACTTCTATTTTGCCCTTCTCGAAGAGGTGTTTTCTCAATCGGTAAGTACAGAGAACAGCCTTCGTTTTTCCAGTGTCACTTGAACTGGAACGCCAGCACTTTATTTTGTCTTGTAATTTTTAATTTCATTATGATCTACATTATGACAGGAACACCGTATTGTGCATTTTCCGTCGTTTTTTTACAACAAACTGACAACTGGAAATACCCAGGATATTGTACGTTGGCGAAGGAATAAGGTAAAAAAAATTCTTGCTATTCCTCAGTTATGTGCATACCGTGGTAATAAAGCAAAACTAAATATTTAATGGCAGGGTATTGAGGGTGAGATCATTATTCAATGTGAATGACCGTTTCCGTTTTTGTTTGTTTGTTTTTTCAGGAGAAACTTATGGAAACGAGCAAGATCATCTTTCCGGTAAATGTGAGGGGTAATCACTGGTGCCTCGGGGTAAGCTACTAGCGACACCTGTAAAAAAAGGCGCGACTTACGGAGAATTCTCTGAGTTACATTTAACAAGACATTGCAGTGCTATCTTTTTTTTTTATAAATCCATGATTTGGTTTCTTGCAGATCATTATGTACGAGGCAAAGACAATTGTGTTCTATGATCCACGAGGAAAAAGCGACAATCATGAAATGGGATTCTTTGATAACATCAGGTTGGAACTGACTGTGCACAGGAAATAAAGCCTGTTAGCATACGAGTTTATTTCCTTCAATAGTATGATAATACTACAGAGGTTGCGTTACTAACAGCATCAGTAGTATGGTAGTATTTGGTGTCGTAGTGACATTGTCCTAATTTGATTCGGCTTTTTTAGGATATACCTTAAAGCCAAGGCCATAGACGAAGGCTGGGATCCCTCTTCCGTAGACAGCTGGGCGGAAGAGATTTGGGGAAACCCCGTCCAACCCGACTGGACTAGTTGCGGTGTCTATGTTTGCATGGTAATGTATCCAGTTAGTCTAAAATTCAAAGCAATAACACCGTTAACTAGCGTTGGTTTGTCAGTATCTTATTTTCATGTGTGGAAGTCGTTGTAACTAAATTTGCTAAATTATTGTTATCATCTTTAAACAGATGGCTCAGAGTGTTTGTGGGAATTGTGACTCTCCATTCAATAAGGTTGATAAAATTGCAATTGCGATGAAACTGAAAAACGTTTCGTTGCCTTCCATACTTTGGCATCGACAATAATAGGAAAATGATCATAACTAGTTGAATACACTACAATGATCAAAAACTGATGATACACGTTGTTATCATTATCATCAAATAACAATATAATAATAATAATAATAATATTATTATTATTATTATTGTTAATAATATTATTATTATTGTTAATAATATTATTATTATTATTATTATTAATAATAATAATAATAATAATATTATTATTATTATTATTATTATTATTATTATTATATACATATCAAGGCTAATGTGTATTTCTTTCAGATTAGCGTCGGAAACCTGAGAAGCCTGATAATACGGAACGTGTTAAAATGTGATGAGATCATTCATCTTTGCCGGTAGGGGAAAGTGAAATCACAACGTTTGTTGGTCAGTTCTAACAATAATAGGGTGGGGGGGGGGGGGTTGCTAATATTTTAATACTCTTTTGTTTGCATTCAAATAAGCCCTACTAACCTCGTTCTTGATTTCGAAAATCAAAGGAATATTTCACCTGGAACAAGGCTAGTGACGGCTAGTTGAATCTGATGCACACCAAATAACACAATGTTCTCCATTTTTGCACAGGGCGTATGTCTCAGCTTAAACACCTTTTGCGCTTTCTGAACAGATGCCACTGTAGAGACTTATGTATTGGTGGGCAAAGGAAAAACATTGCTTTGGTTTGTTTATTAATTCAGGAACCAATACTCTCAGATTGAAGAAAAAGAAGACCTGGTGGACTCTGATCCAGATAATGAAGAGCAGCAACAGACATCGCTTCCCGAAGCTGTCAGTCCTTCGGTTGGAAAAAAAAAAGGAAAAACAATGCAACTACGACGCAGATCTCAGCTTAAAGTAAATGATTTTATTTGCACGATAGTTTTGAAGATGATTCTTTTCTTTTCTCGGCTCTGTGGTTTTAATTTAAAAAACCTTTCAATTTTGACAGAGAAAATATAAGTCTTTAGAATGGTTGATGCCAGAACGCCTAAAAGCAAAGCGACAAAATCTAGGGTAAGCCATCAACAGGGTGAATTCTGCTATCGTAATGGTAGAGGTGGCAGTGCTAGTTGAGGTGTAGTGGAAGCTGTAGCGTCAGTGGCAGTAGTAGTGGTATTGTAGGTTGAAGGATAAGTAGTTAGTGATTCTGCTAGCTTGTATAAATTCCACGGATAATAGCTGCAGGAGATGATTTATTTTTCTCGCCAAGAGGGGGCGATTATTCTGATTGTTAAAGACTCAGACAACTTAGGTCTGGATTTTAAGAAACTGTACCTCCAACAGAGAATTAAACAGCCAGCAGCCGTATTATTTGTCGATACTTGTACATATATACAACGTTGTTAAGCTGTAAAATTAACCTGACTTTCGTTTAACTTGTTTAATCAAATGAGAATATTTTTTGGTGCCACGACATTCCTTAGCAGGTCTGTGACCTCATCAAATACGTTCTATGAAATAAGGAGAGGTTATGCAGCAAAGTTTGTCAAACAAAATTGGAGCATTGTGCATCTGCCTTTTAAGCATGTATTTGAAGATAAGAATAAAATTTTCGCAGGTGTCGCAACAGTGTAAATTATACTAAATATACCATAATTTTCCCTCCCAAACCAGTGAAACGGAAGATGAAGTAACGCAGAAGCAAGTAAAAGCAATGATTGACGAGCTGGAACAAAAAGGAGAGATCGAAACGATCATCAAGCAAGCTGGTGAATTGAGTGAAGAAGCGCACTCAGACTTTGGTCGGGGTGGTAAACGAGGTTTTCAGGCTTTCATAAACCTTACGAGAGAGAACGCAGGGGAAGATCAAAAGGGAGCAAGCTTCCGACAAAGTTTAAACGCGCGGTTAAATGCCTCAGAAGAAGTCTCAAGTGCCCTTGAACAAGAGTTATAACGTCGTTTTCCGGTCCACTTGCGCTGGGACAGAAAGGCAGATTCTGGCCCAACGGTCAAAACGATAGCCAATCGTATGACTTACGTCACTGGTGAAATTTTGCGGCGCTACGCAAAGTGAATTTACTACCTTGCAAATAATAATTATCTCAGTTTAAAGTTTCCCAAATTAAACCTGAAAGTAGCTTGGGTAGCGGTAATGTATGAATGCAAAAGACTTGATTTGCTAATCCCGGGCGAATCCGATTGTTTCAAAAAATAGGCTGGTGTAGAAATGCTAAAATTTGCTGGAAATAACGGTTTTCAACACTTTTCAGCACTTCTTCTTTGATGAAACAATACTGTTTTTCAGTTTATGCTATAATAATGCGTCAAACAATTTCCCAATGATTGGTAAACAAGTTCTTGACACAAATTAACCTAATAAAAACACATTTAATTTTAGCTTTAAGTTTTAGCAATTTGAAAACGAGCTCGGTAATCATCTTTTTTTCGTCCCATTGTAATTAGCATGTTAAAATACAACTTTTTGCTAAGTTCGAAAACGCATGAAATTGTTTTCAGAGTTAGTTTAATTCTTCGAAAATGTAAGGTGGCTCGGAAACCGCTCCTACAAGTGTTGAAAGTTGAATCTTGACATGCTGAGTACAATTCAATAGTTATGGATGTTTCTCCCACGTAATAACGTTGCTATGGTAACTTGTAACGTGAAGAAAGACTATGACTTGCTCACCAATGATTGGAAATTTATTTGATACCATTATTGTAGCGTTAACTGAAAAAGAGTGGTAGTATTGATCCATCAGAGTAGAAGTACTGAAGAATGCTGGAAACTGTTACCAGTCACCTTAAATTCAAAAGAAATAAGATGTTAAACAGAAGTTAAATGGTTAAATAACTGTGAGGGTCTTTCCTATATTAAATCTTTCATCCGCAGTTCAAATGTATATTCAAGGAGATGCTACTTAAGACAATTACGTATGCTATGTTTTGCAGCGAAAGAAATGTGCCATTGTTGTGCATAGTTTACTCTTACGTCTTTAATCTTTCCGACCTTGAGCACATCTTTATTTATGTATGGCTCCCTTGGGTAGAGGAATTGTATTGGTTAATGTACTGACCTATCAAGCCTCTATAAAATTTTACATTTATAACCTATTCTATTGATTTCAGATTTTTCTTGTCATGTGCTTCTGGAAGTTTAATGATTACTGATTTCCCATTCGACAGACATATGAGATGGGGATAGCCATATCACTACCCAATAGAGGCACTAGCCCAATCTTTCACTCCCTCTTACTTCATAAAGCTGATGTGTACAACAGCTAGGTTTTTCGTTTTCAATGAAGCGATAATTTGAATTTTTTTGTTTTGGCGTTTCTGCGATGAAGGGGACTACCACAAACTATAGTATACATATGCATTACACTAATACTGACATATCGCTAGGGATTTAGGTATCCCATATATTTCATTCTCAGTTGACTTTCTATAGCCGATTTTTAAAGCGGTTTTCCTTTCTTGAGTATTCATGTGAACGTTTTTAGTCTACACAGTCTATGAAGCCTCACAGGCTTTTTTTCTTGTCGGCCGATTCCAGTACGAAGCCATATTGGAAAGGGATACCCATATCACTAGGGATTTAGGTATCCCATATATTTCATTCTCAGTTGACTTTCTATAGCCGATTTTCAAAGCTGATTTCCTTTCTTGAGTATTCATGTCAACGTTTTCAGTTTATACAGTCTATGTTACCCTGCAGATTTTTTTTTCCCGTCTGAGGATTCCACTACGAAGCTATATTGGAAGGGGATACCCATATCACTAGCGATTTAGGTATCCCATATATTTCATTCTCAGTTGACTTTCTATAGCCGATTTGTAAAGCAGATTTCTTTTCTTGAGAAATCGTGTGAGCTTCACAATCTATACAGTCTATGTTACCCTGCAGATTTTTTTTTTCTTGTCCGCCGATTCCACTACGAAGCCATATTGGAAGGGGATACCCATATCACTAGGGATTTAGGTATCCCATATATTTCATTCTCAGTTGACTTTCTATAGCCGATTTGTAAAGCAGATTTCCTTTCTTGAGTATTCATGTCAACGTTTTCAGTTTATACAGTCTATGTTACCCTGCAGATTTTTTTTTTCCTGTCCGCCGATTCCACTACGAAGCCATATTGGAAGGGGATACCTACATCACTAGAGATTTAGGTATCAAATATATTTCACTCTCCTTTACCTTATAAAGCCGATTTATAAAGCTGATTTCATTTTTTGAGTAACCTTCCAGATTTTGTTCCTGTTGGCCGATTCCACCATGAAGCGACTGATATGGGACCGAAATATCACTAGCTAGGCTTCACTTCAGGTATTTAGGTCTCCCGATTCTTTCAGTTTGCCCTACTTTATGTTATTATACTCATTTAATCAGTTTAATTGCCTATATTGTTTTATTTTCGTTTTTTTTTTTTTGTTCTTTGTACGATATAGTGGACGGCTTTATCTCATTCTCGTCTTTACCCGTAGCGATTTATATTATTTCAGGCGAATGAGTAAACATCAATTTGAGAACAGAAAACTTGACATTCAGGCGACCTTCATATTGCGTGACAGCTGTACCGATAGTTATCATGTTCTCACTGATCAATGATTAAATTTTGAATTGCTTAACAAAGCGGGCTTTGAAATTCCCAGCTTTATCTATGTTTACCTGCATTGGAAAGATTTTGTACGAAACACATTTTTGCACAAGTCAAATTCAGTGCGTAGTAGGGAAAAAAGACATTTTGCAGATGAGGGTCAGATGAAACTGTGACTATATTCAGCGACGTCTTATTTTCATTTCGCGTAAAATAATGTCTACAACAGGATAAGATACTGTACATATGGTGGTGCTGCTCGGTGGGAAACGAATTGGACACGGTGAAGACATTCGAGTGATTACGTATAGAGAGTTGGCCCCTCGTCAGACGTAAGCACTCGAATCTCTTTATGGTGGCCAATTTACATTTAGTCATCGACTCTGTTGATTAAAACAAATATTTAGAGAACACTTCGTCTTTAAAACTTCGAATTGACTTGCCCCAGTCTGCTGTATTTTACGCTGTCAGTGTTTTGTGCATCCCTACCGGGGATACCCATATCACTAGGGATTTGGGTACGGGGTGCCCAAAACTCGGGGATGCCCAAATCACTGTGACACCGGTTCAAAGCCTACGCAATGAAGTGTGAGAAAACCTGGGTACGAAATTACGAGGCGGAAGAGAAAAGCCGCTTGAGAAGTGGTCATACACGTACGCCTACTTGACCGCTGTAAACAGACTGCTGATATTCACTGGCCAGGAGGATGGAGGAGGACAGAGAGGAGGAGAAGTAAGAGTGCATATTTTATTCTTTGTGGTCTGGTTTCACTTAACATGACAGACATATGCAAAACCGAACTGTTGGACTGAAAAGTAGGCGGCATTCTCGTCGAAGCCACTCACATTCTACCTTGGCGAGACTGTTTGTTATATTAAATCGCAGGGCGTAACATGTCGATAATTTCGAAAGTCGATAAAAATCGATCGTTGTCGATCGAATTCGGTACTAGTCAATCGTCAAATATCGGAAATCGATGAAAATCGATCACAGGATTTCTTGTTATCGATTTTGATCGAGGTATCAACATATGAAAAAGATGTATGGCAGGAGATAAGACTGCAGTCAAATACGGACTAACCAAGTGCGAGCCGATCGACTATAGCAAAGTTTCATTAAATCTGGATTCAGTACACTGTATGCTTTTTTCACTGTTAGAAGCGATAGAAGCTCAAACAAGCATGAGGAGCAGCAAAAGCAGCAAAATAACTCCATTCACATCAAATATCCGAAAAACTCTCGGAAGTCGCGGCTCAGGGCACAGGTAGCCCAAGCTCGAAATGTGAGCGCTGGTTACGCAACGGTTGAAAAATATATGGATTTGTATGGGAGAAAAACGGTTTATTTTAGAGGATAAAAATATGAACGAATTTTTAAATAAAAATCACCCATTTTACTTCTCTTGTGTATTTCTTGCCTCCTATGTGGTTTTTAGGGCAATTTAGCGCGATTCCAGTGAGTTTTAGAGAGAGCGATGGAACTAAAACTCACTGGAATCGCGCTAAATCGCCCTAAAAACCACATAGGAGGCAAGAAATACATAAGAGAAGTAAAATGGGTGATTTTTATTTAAAAATTCGTTCATATTTTTATCCTCTAAAATAAACCGTTTTTCTCCCATACAAATCCTTATATTTTTCAATATTTTTTTTCAAATATCTTACTTGAAAAGCTGCTCCCGTAGTCCCGCTGTCGTGTTCTTTAATGCTGCTCCCGCAGTCCCACAGTCGTTGCGCTACACACGAATATACCTTGTTCTTTAATCCATGAACCGAAACAAGCACGCTACACATGAATATAACTTGTTCTTTAATCCATGAACCGAAACAAGGAAATCCATGAGCTGAAACAAGCTTAGATTTAAGTACCCATCGACTCTGGGACTGCGGGACTGCGGGACTGCGGGAGCACTCGTT
Organism: Pavona decussata; assembly: GCF_977016875.1. NCBI lineage: Eukaryota > Metazoa > Cnidaria > Anthozoa > Scleractinia > Agariciidae > Pavona > Pavona decussata. The sequence goes on from NW_028145496.1 coordinate 2,531,515, forward strand.
TTACTCACTTCGTTTAAATATCTATCGACTCTGGGACTGCGGGACTGCGGGAGCACTCATTTTACTCACTTCAGTTAAATATTCATCGACTCTGGGACTGCGGGACTGCGGGAGCACTCGTTTTACTCACTTCAGTTAAATATTCATCGACTCTGGGACTGCGGGACTGCGGGAGCACTCGTTTTACTCACTTCATTTAAATATTCATCGACTCTGGGACCGCGGGACTGCGGGAGCACTCGTTTTACTCACTTCATTTAAATATTCATCGACTCTGGGACTGCGTGAGCACTCCTTTTTCAAGTAAGATATTTAGTGGGCCAGGTATTCTGCAATCGCTCCTGGTTATGTTACAGGGAACGAAAATGGGAACGGTTTAGCACGGCTGAACGAGGTAAACATCCTATTCTACGTTGAATAACAACAACACTTATAACAAACCACTTGGTTGGTCAGTTTTTATTAAACTCAGTGTTAAACTTTATTGCCATACAGATTTACTTTTATTCTGTTTACGCTTCTATAAATTGCTGTTCAAGCTATCGGATTACTATTGGTTTTCGCAGCCGATTGAAATTTGGCTCAATTTCTGTCGATAACAACCATCATTTGGTTTCAAGTCTTGTGATTATCGACTTTTATTGACAAATTAAACTTGTCAATTGACAATTTTCGACAAATATCGAGTACTTGCGACTTATTGACTACATTTTTGATGATTGATTTCGATCGACATGTTATGCCCTGTTATTGGTGAAAATGGTAAATTTGACAAATTGTTGTTTTTTTTTCCAACATTTAGTGTTGCAGAATTATTTGCTTTTTTGTCACAAATTGATCGATCTTTTGAGTTTGGACACCTTAATGCACCTATCAATGGTTTGCCACAGGATAGGGGGGCGGGGGAGGGCATAAACCCACGGGAATTTGACATTTTTAGGTTTCTAAATGTCAATTTCCCCACCCTAATGGGTCTCCATTAAGAGTCAAATAAACTAAATCAGGCACTTACAGTACTTTATTGCAGAACTCAGGGGCAATTGTGGATGTCACAATCCCTACCCAGGTAGACCTTCATGAAGTCAACTTCCCATGGGTCCCCCCCCCCCCCCCCATCCTAGTAAAACAAAAATTTTTGATAGGTGCATAATTAAGGGCAATTGTTTTTTCTCCTCTGGCGAAGTTTATAAATAAATAAATAAATAAATAAATTCCTCCTTTCGCTACTGCGCATACATTCTGCTCATCTTGGGATGGTCAGAGAAACTCTTATTGTTGCTTCACTACCTCTGAAAAATGCGTGGTTACCTCCAGTTGAGTAGCTATATCTAAGATCTGCTTTTCCTGCATAATGATACAGCCTCACAAAAATACCTCTGCATTAGCTGAGGCGCCAACTGCAACCAATGATATAAGCTTACATTTAAAGTGGAGTATTTTACTGCCGAATTATACAGGCAAATTATCTTTCTTTAAAGGATTGATTTTATAAGGGAATTTGAGGAAGTAATCTTGATATGATTTTACTTGATGTGAGCTTGTTTTGTGTAAGAGATATGATAATGTTTTCTCATAATTTACCATATCATTTTAAGTTTTAATTAATAACATAAATTCAAGGGTAAATAAAGTTTATGCTTTGTTTACCATCATCCAAATTCTCTTAGCCAGTGCATGTACACCTGAAATGTTTGCTGATAACATACACATACATTACGGTTTCTCATTTTGACATAGATGTGATTGAGAGATGCTTATATACTGATCTGGTAAAAAACAGAAGAATGGATTGTAGTAGCCTGTAAGTAAGCTCTTGGGAGAGAGGGGGGAGGGGAGGAGCCCCCCTCCACCTCCTCCCCCGAGAGCTTGCTTGCAGGCTAGGCTAAACAAATGATGTTTGGTTCAAGGTACAGGTTAAACCAACTAATGATGACTATCACAATACCACCCACTTTTGCAACATTGAGCATCATTGAGCAACTTCAAAATTTCAAACTTCTTGGTGTTTTTGTGATCGAAAATCTAAGTTTAAAAATCACCAAGTTGATGTATATTAGCAGTCTCAGTTACGTGGCTTAAAATGCTGTATTGTACAAGGTAATATCTAGATGATAGAAATACAAATTGTTGTGTGCCTAATCATTCTTTTCTGAAACCTTATTTTGATTAACTTACAGTACTGTTGAGGTGATTGCAGTAAGTGTTTGCATGAGAAACTGTAAAAGCTCTAAATATAACTGTGAGGTTTATTGCTATTTAAAAGGGGTAACAGTGTACATGTAAGCACCCAAAACATATGCAAAGAACTACACTGGCTATCTTAAGACCAATGTAGAGCTAAGGCCTTTTAAGAAAATAAATGATGGTTAAAATGGCTAACGTTCTATTTCTAGAATTTTACCTAACTACATAAACGCATCTCTGAGAACTCCAACGCCCACTCAAGAAACACTAGATCAATTTATTGTACCCCCTTTAATTACGGAAACACCACAGATGGGGGAAGCACCTTTGCTGTAAAAACTGTAAAAGATTGGAACAGTTTGTCCAAAACACTAAGAACAAAGAAGTCCCTCAAATCTTTCGAGTGATAAAAATCTGCGAGTCAGCGAGCCATGCGAGCCAAGGTATGAGCCATGCGAGCCGTGCGAGCCATGCGAGCCGTGCGAGCCATGCGAGCCATGCGAGTCATGCGAGCCACAGTATAAATGTTAACAACTTTTATTTGTTGTATTTACATTCATACAAGAACAAGAACAAGAGCATCGGAACAAGATGAATAACATCGCAATACTTAATTCTTACAGTGGGACAACGCAAACCATCATATTTCAGTTTTTTGTTAATTGACACGTCAGGACTGATTGTCAGTGTCATTCCAATCTTGTAAGGTATGATAAATGAGTAAAAGATGAGCGAAATCAATATTGTCGCACTTAATTCAATTTGACAAGAAGCAGCGTAACAGAAGCATTTGCCGTCAGCTGGTGGGTCGAATGCTATCTCGAAACCAGCCTCGGCCACTCTAGTGGCGAGTTTTGAAGAAAGACTTGCATGTCTAAGGGAAAGGACAACGACATGCAGCAGTCAGCCAACCGACAGAGTTCTGATAACTCTGATTCTCGACTAAAGACCAAACCTGTTAAAATGGCGCGATTTACTCACCATTCTTGACACCAACACACGGAGATCGAAGTACTGTTCTTTTCTTTTCTTCTTTTTTTTTTTTTCTTGAATGAAGTTCCAGGTGGATATCATCGAATGACATGTGTCAATAGATACCTGATTCGAGTAGCGGTGCAGCCGTATGTTTTTCTCGGATTTTTTTTTTTTCTGAAGTCTTTTACCTTAATAAATTTTTGCGTATTGTTTTTATTTTTTTGCGCATCTTGGGCGATATTGAATAGGCAAAATTCTCTCCAAAATTATAACAAAAACGAAAGAAAAAAAAAACAAAGAAAAAAATTCTTCCAAAATTTTCTCACGCGAATGTAAATAAAACAAATAAAAATTCTTAACATTTGCACTGTGGCTCGCAAGACTCGCATGACTCGCATGACTCGCATGGCTCGCGTGACTCGCATGGCTCGCACGGTGGCTCGCATGGCTCGCTGGCTCGCAGATTTCGCAGACCCAAATCTTTCAAGACAGTCAATCATTGAAATTAATATTGATTTCTCAGAATACAAGGGGATCGTTTGTTATAGAATAAGACAATACCGATCTTACCGATATTTGCTGTTGACGCAATTTTAATAACCCACGTGGAATTAGGTTTGTAAATAATAAGCTTTCTTAACCTTTTTGAAATATTTTTGTCGAATATTTTTTAAAAATTTTAACTTTTATTGTAAATATTTTACTGTAAATAGCTATATAGTAAACGCAGGTTTTGATTTCGATTTAATTTGTATTTTTGCTTTTTTAGAGGGTCACACGTTTGTCAGTTACTTTAGTTACTGTTAAGTGTTACTCTCGTAAAATAAAGGCTTAACTTACCTTATCAAGTCGCAAGGTCACCGGATTGCTGATTATATTTAATTATAATTACACGCCTTGGTGATGTCAAGTGATGCCAATTAAGTGATGCCACTTAATCTGCATATGTACTAATATTAATACTTGTCAATCCATATAACTGTGTTTTCTTTCAAAAATCTCCTTTTACAGTAAAACTAGTTGGATAAACCACTTTTAATGATTGATTTTGTCTTTCTCCTTTCTATGTCGTCATAATATGGGGATTCATCAGCTTGTGTCTTCTTACTTTACTGAATACATGCTTGGCGTTTGTCAAGTAACTGGGCGCATTTTTTTATTCACAATTCTGGAATGTGAATGGACAGAATGTAAAATGTGCGCGTTTTTCTATTCCGCATTCTTATTCCGGAATGGACAGAATGCCATTCCATCCATTCTGCTCCCAGGGGCAGAATGATTAGAATGTTGCGAATGAAATCCAAGATGGCGGACGGCGAGATGAGCGCTGCGGGTTCAAATACGTCTCTACAAGGGAAAAAATCAGGTTACACTTTTGGACAAAATGAAACATTGCTTCTAATTTCATTGTACCAAAAGTACAAGGAAAATTGCTGCGATAACGGCTGCAATGGCAGCCTCTTTGTCGGCCGCCATATTTGTTACGCAATGTTTACTTGGCCAGGACTGACGGGGTTTTTTTATGCAGACAATCCGAATTATTCCTAGCATTAGGTACGAACCATTCTTATTCCAGAATTGTGGATAAAAAAACGCACCCTTAGTTATCAGTGATTGTAAAGCTCCTGTATATCACTTACATGCATTAATTATTACGGTACCTGACCGAATACTCTACATGTAGAAAAACTAAAAACATTAAGATGAAGTAATGCTTGTTACATCTGGGTGATAAATTAACAAAATGCTTCTTAGCATTGATCTACTAAGAAGTATACCACTCCTAACGATTGATTTCATTTATTCCTTTCCATGTTGACTTTTGGCTATAAATGTAAATGTGTTTTTAATTCACTCAATGAACACTTGACTTTGCTAAGTTAATCTGTACGTTAAATAACTTGTCTTGATTGTCCAATGGTGCACAGGTAATACAGATTTACCAATACTTGCGTTAGTCTGGTTTGTGATAGTTTATGTTCTTGCAGTTGAGCTAGCTAAGTATACTTCTCCTAATGATTGCTTTGTGTTTTTCCTTTGCATGTCGACTTTTGGGGATAAATCAGGCGGTAAGTCTCTTTTTACTTCACTCAATACAATTAATTGATTTGTCGTTTTCTTTCCATGTCGACTTTTGGGGATAAATCAGCGTGTAAGTGTCGTTTTACTTCACTCAATACACGCTTGACTTTTGTTACATTATTAAATGTATTAAATTACTTGTCTTGATTGCAGAAATGTGCACAGATAATACAGATTAACCAATAGTTGCGTTAGTCTGGTTTGAGATAGTTTCTCTTCGTTCATGTGAGCTAGCTAAGTATACTTCTCCTAATGATTGATTTGTCTTTTTCCTTTGCATGTTGACTTCTGGGGATAAATTAGACGGTAAGTGTCTTTTCACCTCACTCAATACACGCTTGACGTTTGTTAAGTTATTAAATGTATTTTAATACATTTAATAACTTATTTAAAAATAAATCTTCTTGATTGTACAAAGGTGCACAGGTAATACAGATTTACCAATACTTGCGTTAGTCTGGTTTGTGATAGTTTCTCTTCTTGCAGTTGAGCTAGCTAAGTATACTTCTCCTAATGATTGATTTGTCGTTTTCTTTCCATGTTGACTTTTGGGGATAAATCAGAGCGTAAGTGTCTTTTTATTTCACCAAATGCACACTTGACTTTTGTTAAGTTATTAAATGTATTAAATAACTTGTCTTGATTGTCCAAAAGTGCACAGGTAAATAAATACAGACTTACCAATACTTGGGTTAGTCTGGTTTGTGATAGTTTCTCTTCTTGCAGTTGAGCTAGCTAAGTATACTTCTCCTAATGATTGCTTTGTATTTTTCCTTTGCATGTCGACTTTTGGGGATAAATCAGGCGGTAAGTGTCTTTTTACTTCACTCAATACACACTTGACTTTTGTTACGTTATTATATGTATTAAATAACTTGTCTTGATTGTACAAAGGTGCACAGGTAATACAGATTTACCAATACTTGCATTAGTCTGGTTTGTGATAGTTTCTCTTCTTGCAGTTGAGCTAGCTAAGTATACTTCTCCTAATGATTGATTTGTCGTTTTCTTTCCATGTTGACTTTTGGGGATAAATCAGAGCGTAAGTGTCTTTTTATTTCACCAAATGCACACTTGACTTTTGTTACGTTATTATATATATTAAATAACTTGTCTTGATTATCCAATGGTGCACAGGCAATACACATTTACCAATACTTGCGTTAGTCTGGTTTGTGATAGTTTCTCTTCTTGCAGTTGAGCTAGCTAAGTATACTTCTCCTAATGATTGCTTTGTATTTTTCCTTTGCATGTCGACTTTTGGGGATAAATCAGGCGGTGTCTTTTTACTTCACTCAATACACACTTGACTTTTGTTACGTTATTATATATATTAAATAACTTGTCTTGATTGTACAAAGGTGCACAGGTAATACAGATTTACCAATACTTGGGTTAGTCTGGTTTGTGATAGTTTCTCTTCTTGCAGTTGAGCTAGCTAAGTATACTTCTCCTAATGATTGATTTGTCTTTTTCTTTCCATGTTGACTTTTGGGGATAAATCAGAGTGTAAGTGTCTTTTTATTCCACCAAATGCACACTTGACTTTTGTTAAGTTATTAAATGTATTAAATAACTTGTCTTGATTGTCCAAAAGTGCACAGGTAAATAAATACAGACTTACCAATACTTGGGTTAGTCTGGTTTGTGATAGTTTCTCTTCTTGCAGTTGAGCTAGCTAAGTATACTTCTCCTAATGATTGCTTTGTATTTTTCCTTTGCATGTCGACTTTTGGGGATAAATCAGGCGGTAAGTGTCTTTTTACTTCACTCAATACACACTTGACTTTTGTTAAGTTATTAAATGTATTAAATAACTTGTCTTGATTGTCCAAAAGTGCAGAGGTAAATAAATACAGACTTACCAATACTTGGGTTAGTCTGGTTTGTGATAGTTTCTCTTCTTGCAGTTGAGCTAGCTAAGTATACTTCTCCTAATGATTGCTTTGTATTTTTCCTTTGCATGTCGACTTTTGGGGATAAATCAGGCGGTAAGTGTCTTTTTACTTCACTCAATACACACTTGACTTTTGTTACGTTATTATATATATTAAATAACTTGTCTTGATTGTACAAAGGTGCACAGGTAATACAGATTTACCAATACTTGCATTAGTCTGGTTTGTGATAGTTTCTCTTCTTGCAGTTGAGCTAGCTAAGTATACTTCTCCTAATGATTGATTTGTCGTTTTCTTTCCATGTTGACTTTTGGGGATAAATCAGAGCGTAAGTGTCTTTTTATTTCACCAAATGCACACTTGACTTTTGTTAAGTTATTAAATGTATTAAATAACTTGTCTTGATTATCCAATGGTGCACAGGCAATACACATTTACCAATACTTGCGTTAGTCTGGTTTGTGATAGTTTCTCTTCTTGCAGTTGAGCTAGCTAAGTATACTTCTCCTAATGATTGCTTTGTATTTTTCCTTTGCATGTCGACTTTTGGGGATAAATCAGGCGGTGTCTTTCTACTTTACTCAATACACACTTGACTTTTGTTACGTTATTATATATATTAAATAACTTGTCTTGATTGTACAAAGGTGCACAGGTAATACAGATTTACCAATACTTGGGTTAGTCTGGTTTGTGATAGTTTCTCTTCTTGCAGTTGAGCTAGCTAAGTATACTTCTCCTAATGATTGATTTGTCTTTTTCTTTCCATGTTGACTTTTCGGGATAAATCAGAGTGTAAGTGTCTTTTTATTCCACCAAATGCACACTTGACTTTTGTTAAGTTATTAAATGTATTAAATAACTTGTCTTGATTGTCCAAAAGTGCACAGGTAAATAAATACAGACTTACCAATACTTGGGTTAGTCTGGTTTGTGATAGTTTCTCTTCTTGCAGTTGAGCTAGCTAAGTATACTTCTCCTAATGATTGCTTTGTATTTTTCCTTTGCATGTCGACTTTTGGGGATAAATCAGGCGGTAAGTGTCTTTTTACTTCACTCAATACACACTTGACTTTTGTTAAGTTATTAAATGTATTAAATAACTTGTCTTGATTGTCCAAAAGTGCAGAGGTAAATAAATACAGACTTACCAATACTTGGGTTAGTCTGGTTTGTGATAGTTTCTCTTCTTGCAGTTGAGCTAGCTAAGTATACTTCTCCTAATGATTGCTTTGTATTTTTCCTTTGCATGTTGACTTTTGGGGATAAATCAGGCGGTAAGTGTCTTTTTACTTCACTCAATACACACTTGACTTTTGTTACGTTATTATATATATTAAATAACTTGTCTTGATTGTACAAAGGTGCACAGGTAATACAGATTTACCAATACTTGCATTAGTCTCGTTTGTGATAGTTTCTCTTCTTGCAGTTGAGCTAGCTAAGTATACTTCTCCTAATGATTGATTTGTCGTTTTCTTTCCATGTTGACTTTTGGGGATAAATCAGAGCGTAAGTGTCTTTTTATTTCACCAAATGCACACTTGACTTTTGTTAAGTTATTAAATGTATTAAATAACTTGTCTTGATTATCCAATGGTGCACAGGCAATACACATTTACCAATAATTGCGTTAGTCTGGTTTGTGATAGTTTCTCTTCTTGCAGTTGAGCTAGCTAAGTATACTTCTCCTAATGATTGCTTTGTATTTTTCCTTTGCATGTCGACTTTTGGGGATAAATCAGGCGGTGTCTTTTTACTTCACTCAATACACACTTGACTTTTGTTACGTTATTATATATATTAAATAACTTGTCTTGATTGTACAAAGGTGCACAGGTAATACAGATTTACCAATACTTGCATTAGTCTGGTTTGTGATAGTTTCTCTTCTTGCAGTTGAGCTAGCTAAGTATACTTCTCCTAATGATTGATTTGTCGTTTTCTTTCCATGTTGACTTTTGGGGATAAATCAGAGCGTAAGTGTCTTTTTATTTCACCAAATGCACACTTGACTTTTGTTAAGTTATTAAATGTATTAAATAACTTGTCTTGATTATCCAATGGTGCACAGGCAATACACATTTACCAATACTTGCGTTAGTCTGGTTTGTGATAGTTTCTCTTCTTGCAGTTGAGCTAGCTAAGTATACTTCTCCTAATGATTGCTTTGTATTTTTCCTTTGCATGTCGACTTTTGGGGATAAATCAGGCTGTAAGTGTCTTTTTACTTCACTCAATACACACTTGACTTTTGTTAACTTATTATATGTATTAAGTAATTTGTCTTTATTGTTCAAAGGTGCACATGTAATACAGATTTACCAATACTTGAGTTAGACTGGTTTGTGATAGTTTCTTTTCTTGCAGTTGAGGTAGCTAAGTATACTTCTCCTAATGATTGATTTGTGTTTTTCCTTTGCATGTCGACGTTTGGGGATAAATCAGGCGGTAAGTGTCTTTTTACTTCACTCAATGCACACTTGACTTTTGTTAAGTTATTAAATGTATTAAATAACTTTTCTTGATTGTACAAAGGTGCACAAGTAATACAGATTTATCAATACTTGCGTTAGTCTGGTTTGTGATAGTTTCTCTTCTTGCAGTTGAGCTAGCTAAGTATACTTCTCCTAATGATTGATTTGTGTTTTTTCTTTGCATGTCGACGTTTGGGGATAAATCAGGATGTAAGTGTCTTTTTACTTCAGTCAATACACGCTTGACTTTTGTGAACTTATTATATGTATTAAATAACTTGTCTTGATTGTCCAATGGTGCACAGGCAATACACATTTACCAATACTTGCGTTAGTCTGGTTTGTGATAGTTTCTCTTCTTGCAGTTGAGCTAGCTAAGTATACTTCTCCTAATGATTGATTTGTGTTTTTCCTGTGCATGTCGACGTTTGGGGATAAATCAGACCGTAAGTCTCTTTTTACTTCACTCAATACACGCTTGACGTTTGTTAAGTTATTACAAGTATCAAATAACTTGTCTTGATTGTCCAATGGTGCACAGGCAATACACATTTACCAATACTTGCGTTAGTCTGGTTTGTGATAGTTTCTCTTCTTGCAGTTGAGCTAGCTAAGTATACTTCTCCTAATGATTGATTTGTGTTTTTCCTTTGCATGTCGACGTTTGGGGATAAATCAGACCGTAAGTGTCTTTTTACTTCACCCAATACACGCTTGACGTTTGTTAAGTTATTAAATGTATTAAAGAACTTGTCTTGATTGTACAAAGGTGCACAGGCAATACAGATTAACCAATACTTGCGTTAGTCTGGTTTGTGGTAGTTTCTCTTCTTGCTGTTGAGCTAGCTAAGTATACTTCTACTAATGATTGCTTTGTATTTTTCCTTTGCATGTCGACGTTTGGGGATAAATCAGGCAGTAAGTGTCTTTTTACTTCAATCAATACGCGCTTGACTTTTGTTAAGTTATTACAAGTATTAAATACTTGTCTTGATTGTCCAATGGTGCACAGGTAATACAGGTTAACCAATACTTGCGTTAGTCTGGTTTGTGATAGTTTCTCTTCTTGCAGTTCTGCTAGCTAAGTATGCTTCTCCTAATGATTGATTTGTTTAAGACAATTTAATAAAATTATTTAATAAAAACTAAACTAGTGAGCAGCACTCTGCGAACTGTAGTTGTATAACTTCTTTATTTCTCCTACGCGTTTCGTGTGACTAGTGCACACTTCGTCAGGGAGTTTAACAATACAACATGATGTGCCTGTATATATACCTAACTCATGTTTAGAGTTTACATATTTTCGTAAAAACACACCTACGGAATTGCATATAGGAAAGACAAACCTCGCGGTAATGTGTCTAGGAAACAGCGATAGATTTCGGCAAGGCGTGACATACTTTGTGGGTGATATAATTTTGGGGCCCACAGTTTTAGCTAAAACTGTGGGCCCCCCAAAAAATAACTTACTTACAAATATTAGCTAATGTCCCAGTTTTCTTGTAACATAGAGTACAATCTAATTCTGGTAAGATAGTGCTAACAACACTCTTAATACGTGCGTGACTACAGTTAAAGGTAGTCTTAAAAACAATAGTCCTACCCAAGCTAGACGTATTCTTAGGTTTCTGGTAAAGCCATTTCTTTCCGTCACTGTATCGTATTTCACGAAACAATGGAAGCAGAAAGCTGAAAGGATACCCCCTAACTCATAGTCGCTTCCAGAACTTTTCCCTAGTTTCATTAAATGAATTAAAGGAAGAACTGTTCCTATCGTATCTCATTAATTCCCCTTTGATAAAGGCTTTCTTATTGCTAGAAGGGTGAAACGACTCGAAGGGTATGTACAGATATTTGTTAAGAGGCTTTTGAAAGGTGGAAAATTGCAGCACGTTCGAAGAGGTATTTCTATAGAGAAACAAATCCAGAAAAGAAATGCTACTTTCGCTAATACAATAAGTAAGTTTGATTCGATCAGTTTTGCTATTGAGAGCGTTAAGAAATTCAAAGAGGGTACCTTTGGGCCCACACCAGATAGCAAAAATGTCATCAATAAAACGCTTGTATAGCATTAGATATTGGGCGTAATATTCCACAATATCCTTCTCGTGATGAAACATAAAAGCGTTAGCTACCGTGACTGCGAAAGGCGTGCCCATAGCGATTCCAAACACTTGGTGAAAACTATCCGGGCTAAATTCTGAATATATGTAATTATTATCAAAAACCAGTCGGGCAAACTGAATCAACAATAGAGTCTCGGGAACCCTTGCTTCCCGAAGGAGCACGTCGAGCGCGATTAGTGCTTTCTTCGTATCCACGTTTGGATACAGGGATACGACATCCGCTGTAACCAGAAAGCAATCGGTATTGGGTAAAATCATGTTCTCCAATAATTGAATAAGCTCACCCGAGTCCCTAAGAACAGTAGGCATACGTATTTTAGGCTTAACAAGCTCGTCGATAAAAATACTAATAGGCCTAGTAATATATGAATGAGAAGCGGCAATAGGTCTTCCCACAGTTTTAGCTAAAACTCTGGGCCCCAAAATTATATCACGCACAAAGTATGTCACGCCTTGCCGAAATCTACCGCCTGTTTCCTAGACGCATTACCGCGGGGTTTGTCTTTCCTATATGCAATTCCGTAGGTGTGTTTTTACGAAAATATGTAAACTCTAAACATGAGTTAGGTATATATACAGGCACATCATGTTGTATTGTTAAACTCCCTGACGAAGTGTGCGCTAGTCACACGAAACGCGTAGGAGAAATAAAGAAGTTATACAACTACAGTTCGCAGAGTGCTGCTCACTAGTTTAGTTTTTATTAAATTATTAATTTGTTTTTTTACTTTGCATGTCTACTTTTGGGGATAAATCAGACCGTAAGTGTCTTTTTACTTCACTCAATACATGCTTGACTTTTGTTAAGTTATTATATGTATTAAATAACTTGTCTTGATTGTACAAAGGTGCACATGCAGGTAATACAGATTTACCAATACTTGCGTTAGTCTGGTTTGTGATAGTTTCTCTCAGTTCAGTTGAGCTAGCTAAGTATACTTCTCCTAATGATTGATTTGTTGCTACTTGTAATGTTTGATTTTTTTTCCTTTCCATCCATTTCGACTTTTGGGGACAAATAAGGCTGTAAGTGTCTTTTTTTGTTTTGCACATCTTGAGAATGTCTTAGATTGAAATTGATTTGTTTAGGACGGTGTCTCTTAATTCAAAGGAATTTTTTTCGCGGTTTATGACTATGTGGGGAAAGAGGGTCTAGGTAAACGTTATTGAGATCTAAAAAGAAAATTAGCTAAATTTTTTTTTCTCACATAGGTATTAACTAGGCAAAAACATATCTCTATTTGGAGGCAGCGTCTTTAATGCACGTATTTCCTTTGTTAATAATAATAATAATAATAATAATAATAATAATAATAATAGTAATAACTATAATAATTAATAACTTATATTGCGCCGTCTAGCGTAATAAGATCAAAGGCGCATTACAGCATGAAATCTAAAGTTTGATAAATAGGCAACAAAAGCTAAGTTAAAAAGATAAGTTTTCAGTAAGTATTTAAAATGGCTGAATTGATCTAGATTTCCATATCACAAGAGGTAAAGCATTCCAGATTAAAAGCCACCAAATGATTGTAACATTTAAAATTGTAACATTAAAATTACATCATTTGAGCGCGTAAGTGATAGACAGATTGTCTCCTAATTAATATTAAATTACTGATATTTTGAGGGTACTGACCAAGCAAAGTCTTATAAACGATCGAAAGTATCTTAAAAAGAAATTCGCATCTCACTGGCAACCAGTCCCAACAAACATCACACAATGAGTATTTAGTGGTAAGAAACGTGGTTAAGAAATGTGCGGACAAATTGTATCTGTTTTGCGTGGTGACACAATCTGTGCGATTTGGCAAAACAGCCACCCTTAGGAATAAAACGTTGCTGCTCCGTAAAGTGATATTCGTCTCCAATGGTGGGAAAAGTGACATCGCGTATCTGTTATTTGTCTTGGTGTTGTTGATTGCACCTGCCTTGTGAAAAACTAAGAGGGTGTCCGTGATTGCAAAGAGGGGTGTCCTTGTTTACACATCTACAGCTTTGCTCCTAACCTCTCTAGGTGCTGGCAAGTTGCCTGCATCTACCTACCATCTATCATCTACCACCTATCTACCTACCATCCACCTTACAGTTTATTGTAACATGAGATATGCATCTTTTTTTATCTTATGAACAAATAAAGATTGTTAAGATTGATAAGACCTACCATCGATAATAAGATATACCCTCATTTGCCTACAATTTATGAAAGACTGTTATCGCTCTCGGTATTTCTTTGTGCGTACTTTGCAAACTAACTACACGTGCATATATCCACCACCGAAAACAAATATTCATTCCACATCTCTTAATAATGGCCTTTATTTCAATATCCCAAAATTTCACTTTTTACGGCAAGGCCATGAAGGGCATGGCTATGACCTGAGGATGGCCAACTACTTAGCGAAGTTCTTACCAAAGCTCTCAGACGTCTCCGCACCACTGCCGTAGTTAACAGGAAAAGAGAATGAATTTTGCTGGTCTGCAATTTACGGCAAGGCATTCGATGAGATCAAGGACCTAGTATCAAGCTCGCTGTTGTTGAAATATTTTGAACCTGACAAGCAACTGGTTTTGTAATGCGATGCAGGTGGGAATGGATTGGACGTATCGTTATTACGGGGCAGGAAGCTACTCGCTTATGCAAGTAGGGTGCTCACAATTAGCGAAAAAAAAATTTTCCATAGGTCGAAATGGAACTTTTGGCCATTGTCTTTGTGGTAGAACGTTTTCGCAAATACACTGACGAAGGAGAAGTCGTTGTGGACTCAGATCACAAAGCCTTCGGAGACGATATGTGGAAAACCCCTAACCTCAGCCCCTAGACAGCTACAAAAGATGTTTATGCGTCTTCAGCGTTACGACATCGACGTTCAGTACAAGAGAGGGTTAGAGATGCACCTGGCGGACACATTCAGTGGGCCTTTCACCGGTGATGGAGTACACTTGATTAGGTCAGATTCAGGAAAAATGGATAAAAATGGAGTCCTCCAGGCTGTGAGGGCTATTTTTAAAGCGGATATCCTGAGAGCAAGAACAGCTTGATCGCAAATGTGACGCCATATCTCCTGAGAAAAGGTAGCAACGAACCTTTATCAGTTTGAGAACGAAGAATTCCTCGAGACGATTGATTACTTTTCCAATTTCTTCGATTTAGACCGAATGTACAGCACGACTTTAGAATAAACAGCTGTAAAGAAGCTGAAGGGGCACTTCGCAAGATTTAGCGTACCTTATGAGTTAGTCTGAGATAACGGACCACTGTTTGTCGTAGAGAGGTTATGTAATTTTGCTCAAGTTTATGACTTTGGGCATATGAGTACCAGCCATCACTACCCTCAGTCCAATGGGAAGGCTGAATTAGCTGTAAAGGAAGACGAGAAAACCATACGAATGTCAAAAGTGAGCGGCAATGATTTCTATGGGACTGGGTAATTTGCGAGTTGTGGAGTTGCGAGTTGCAGTTGCGAGATGCGTATTGCGAGTTGCGAGTTGCAGTTGCGAGTTGCCAAAACTAGAAAATGAAAATTTGTAGTGAAGATAACGTTATATAAAAGTTAGGGATCGCAAGGACGTAAGAACAGAAAAGGGTACTTAAATCTTTGTTGAGTTCAGTTTTAATATATACCAAAGTTACAACCAGAGAATAACCTTTTTGAGCAAAGCAAGTGTTAGGGGTCGATGTTTCTGGTTTATAAATCTCAGATAAGTTATAACATTGGACGACAAAGACCACAAATTTGGATTCTCGTACTTTAGGGGTTCTTTTGGAAACTTCAGATAAGCATTTAATGCGTCACATTTAGATATACTGAGGAGTACCCCCAAAGTCTGTTTTATTTTGTGATGGCGATGGAGGATCTAATTTCAGTTATTAAAGAAATCCTCCAAATTAAAATGAAGATAAGATGCCAAATAAGTTTAATTCGCTAAGCCCACCAACACATTTTGACTGTGTTGGAATGGCAAGCGCAGAAACGAGATTCAAGCAAGTTTCGCCCGAGAATAGCAGTGCCAAGGTTTGTGGTGGATTTCTTTGCTAAATAAATTTAGAGCCTTGGGTACTCCCATGCATAAAAGTGACGCAAATTCTCGTGTGAAATTTTGACAACAACCCCCTAAGAGTGGCCTCTTTTTTGCCCGTGGGTTCTTACTTTTTTTTACCCTTAAAAAGGTACGAAAGAAAAATAATCGGATTCGTCCATTTTTTACCATTGTCTGAGCTTTGTAAAGCAATGGCATAGGTCCCTAACACTTCTTTTACCCAAACATGTAACCCTCTGGGTGTAACTAGGCAGATATTAAAACTGAACTCCAGAAAAAGAGTGCCCACCCAGGGGTTATTGTTTATTTTTCCCAAAATGTTCTTTTTAAAGTCTGCGCGATTCCTACCTTATTATCTTACCTTGACTAGGATTACAAATATCTTTATTTTGTCTTTTTGTAACTCGCAACTCGCAACTGCAACTCGCAACTCCACAACTCGCATTCTTCCCAGAACCGATTTCAATGGCGGCTGATTTATTATTATTTTCAATAAAATATGAATTAGCCCTTGTAACCTCATTTTGGAGTAAAAATTCTATTGAATTTTGCACATGCTAGCGAGGCTAGTAACACTAATTTTCCTGAAAAAAAAAAAGTTATCAGCCGCTAGTTATGAAAGCGGTTTATAGTTTCTTGCTTTCTGGACCTCACAACAACTATATTCTTTATGAAATTCAGCATTTTTAGTTATTGTTAGATTTGTAATCTATTTTTTAATTATTTCACTTTCTTCTAAGTTGTAGTATTTTGGTATTGTTCTACGAAGCACATGTGATCATGGCTCTTCTGTGTGAGACAGAGAGAGAGAGAGAGAGTTATATACATTATCGTTTTTTGATTACTCATCTCTTTTGTCATCTTTTGTAGTGGTGTACATTTGATTGCCTTTGCATTGGGATCTGTAACGCTTTGGAACAATGAAAAAAAAACATGGGAGTACTTACCCGTTGGTCGATCAGAATTACACGTGGTCAATCTTTGTCATCATCCCAGCAACAACACATATAGCATCCTCGCCGTTCAAGGTGTCAAGGTATGTGAAGGAGTGTTAGAAATGCTGCTTCATTTAGAAACTTTTTGTATCATTGTAAAATTCGTAGTGGATACTAGATACTTTATCACTTTATAGACTATAGACAGACAGTGGGACAGATAGATAAACAGACAGATGGAATGATAATTTAAGTTGGCAAATGAGATGTGTTTATTAATTGAATTTATTTAATGGCAGGTGGTTATAGACTTTGCATTGACAAAGGATTCAAAATACAATGAAGCTACAGAAGTGTTTCACCAAATAAAAGGCCAAAGACAGGTCTATGGTTTCAAATTTGAAACCAAAGAAAGCGCGGAACTTTTTGGACGGGCTGTTCATGCTGCTTTGGAAAACCTTCGTAGTGACATCTCAGGTATGTCGTTACTGAGAGACCTTTAGATTTTGGTATACGAGTGCGAGTTGAGCCAGTGTCTATTTGACGGGGAAACGAGAAAGCCGTCGTCATTTTACAATGAGTGGTGTCGAAACAAGTCCTCGCAGTGTAGTTGATCTCGTCCCTTTGCAATCTCAAAAGGGCTTAGCTATTGCTGCTATTATCATTCAAAACAACTGTAAAGTTTTCATTTACAAAAAGTAAAATTAATCTTCCTGGGATATATCCCTTATAAGTACTGAAGGCACACAACTCATATTCATATTCGTACTAGCTAGTACGTATACTAGAATCTAAAAATGATGTGCTACCATCAACTCTAAAATTGATAAAGGATTTCGTTCAGGGATACTTTTAGTATCCCTAATAACTTGTTGAGTTTTTACAGCGGTTACCAATAACACGCGACCTACGGCATTCAAAAGAGTCGGATAAAGTTGCGTTTTGGTGGACGTCAATCAAACAAAAGCCGTTGAAATTATTTTGAATTCTGACAAGATTCCAAGGTAACCCGGCAAGAAACTAAGAAATTTACCTCGCTAAGAGAAGGTAAACTTTATTTAAATTGATTCTCGAGCCAGATCAAGCGCAAACAAAAGGTATTTTTGAATTAAAAATTTCAATTTTCACTGCACGTGATAATTTACTCACTTGCACGCATCGCTGATTTATTATCAGGTGTAGCGATTTCAAATGTTTCATAAAAAAAATACGGCTTCGTCTAAACAATGCCCATTTTTTAGATAATCTGGCTTGGAAATTAACTTTCATAAAGTTTACCATCCGTCAGCGGATAAAACTGTCAATTTCTTGGTTCTGTTGCCTTGAAATGTTCTCAGAATTCAAAATTCTAAACCCGACCGTAAATATTCCCATACAAACTCTTATATTTGAACCGTAACCGCTATTACGCAAGATGATCACCAATCACAGCTTGAGCTTGGGCGTCCTGTACGTCAATAAGCTGTGTTCTGGGGTTTTCCGACCAATGCTTTTAAAATAGAGTTCGAGTAATGGAAGTCAATTTGATTCCAGGAAAAGTAAAATTAGTTTGAGTTAGCAGGGAATTCCAGGTTCGAGTTAGCTGGTAGTAAATGACTGAAAAATGGACCAGATCCAGGAGAAATCGGATTTTGGTGTGGGAGGGGTAGGATAGATCCCTGAAGATTGTTAAGTCATTGCTAGTTACTACAAACATGACTTCCACTCAACACAATTTGTGTGGTAACAATAACTGAATTTCAAAGCGGAGTAACCTCTGACAATTTGT